>NC_039273.1:24211340-24811340 GCF_003368295.1 Carassius auratus | reverse complement strand
TGTAAGTTTGAGGTTGGGTTGAAGGCACCCCACTTGGGTGCTAGCAGAATTTTGAGCAAGCTCAATACTTTTACGCTGTACATTCACACAGATGTTCAGAATGTGTAGAACTTCAAGCAAGTCCTCCCTCTCCTGCATGGACAGAATACAGAAATGCTTAGATAATTCTGCTATGCTAGAGTTTTTATTTATTCATTACCCCAAACTAGCACAGACCATTGACAAATTACCAGGATTTTGAAGATTTTCATATTGATGTTGAATTTTTTATTTATTTTATTTTTTATGATCGTCATACACCTACTCTCACGACTGTGGAGTAAGTGTAATTAAAAGAAACTTCAGTGGCCTCAAAAATAATTTGGGCATTCATTCCACACTTAAAATAACATAAAATTAATTTAACAAAATATCAAAGTGGCACCTACGATACAAATAAAGATATACCTTTTCTTACTCACTTCTTAAACGTGTTCGCCAAGATTTTTAACCTTAGTGGATGTATAGAGACCTTCCCCTGACTTTCAAGCAGTGTAACCACAGGTAGAACATGAAGGTGAAAAACCACAAAGTGTCTACATATTCCACAAAAACTCAAATAAATGCCACTTGGATTGAAATGTAGACATTTTAAGCAAGGTTTGATTGTCCAAATATGTCTGGATGTTTGAAAAAATGTTTTAGTTTTATTTTTGAAGTCAAAAGGAGTGAAAGTGATAACGTATTCAAAAGGTAGATGTTCAAATGTGTTTAGCTGTGTTGTTTCTTCTGCCAGCTCTCTAGCAGCTCATTTGCTGAAGTCACAAGCAAAAGTCAGCCCCATTCATCATCATTTCATTTCATAAATCAAACTGATTGATAAAAGATGGCTCCCGGATCCACTCTGTGATCTCTGACAGGCTACATGAGAACATTCTGCCTTTCACTCCTTCTGATTTTTATTTCCACTTCCATTCTCAGACACATATTAACATTGATTTGATTATCATCATTGCATGGTTCCTAATTATATATAACAAAGAACATGAACAAATGATTAAACCCTATCATGATAACACCAGACGTCTCTGTTTATTTCATTTAACTGTGTCTACGTTCTGCAATTTCTAATACATTTGGGAAACGACTCACACAATATGAAATGGCTAAAGTAGATACGGTGGAAGAAAATGTTTCTTGACTAGTTTTGTGATGTGCTGGACACTTTGTCCTTCTTGTCCACATGTTTTCACACTGTTTCAAATGCTCACCTGAGATACAGTAGGGGTTCATCTTATGTGCACCTGCTCATCTCAACATTTTTTTGGGACAGAAGACACACATCCCACTTGAACACCACTGTACACTCTTAACAGTAAAGGTTCCTGTTTGAACCACAAAGGGTGTTAGATCCTGATGCCATAGAACAAGTTTCATCTAAGTTCTCAAAGAAAATCACCAATGTAGTGCAATGTAACCCAGAAACCATTATTTTGATCTGAAGAACCTGTAAGGTAACATCAAAAACATTTCTAATCTCCAAAGAGCAATACAGCCAACTAAAGAACCCCATACAGGGGGAAAGCAATGATAAGAAGACTTCTGAAGAACCTTTATTTTTGAGAGAGTACTGTGACCATCCCAAGTGCTGTTTCTCTGACATAGTGACATCATTATGACACAACGAGCCCTGTAAGGCCTTTCCAAAAATTGAAGGGCGTCATCCTGTCAGATTACAATTTCTCCCCCTTTCTTCAGATTAATAGCTTTGATTATCATAATCTGTAGTGAACTTCTCCTGTTCCACCCGTCCACTGCAGCCACCATAATTTATAATGTACATAAAAGATGTTTTATGTAAATTTACCTCCTGGTAATCTTGCTTAACATGTTGTGTTATTCTATAATGGACTGTTATGATTTTGTTTCTGCATATTTTTTATTCACTTGTTATAATGTACTCCCCCACTGCGATCTGTACGCAGCTCAAGTAATCCTTGTTGGCTATTAATATTATGATTTTGTTTTTGTTTTCTGCTGAGCATTGTTGGAACGGTGATATTTTATCTTTTTAATTTCATAATAAATGTTGAAAATTGATCATTTGTTATTCCTTTCTGGATTTTAGTACACTGGTTTTGACACTGTTGAACTTTGCACTTTGAGCATTAATCTGGTTTACTGCAGATAGATGTACCCATTCACTCAATGCAATGCTTTCATCATGAAGATCTAAGGTTTATCTCAAATTTAGATGCATCATACTAAGCATGCACACTGTTAAAATCACGTCTGCACTGTGATTGAAGTAAGCTTACAAAGCACAGCTTGCTTAAAACCTGTTGGCATTAGCTCAGAGTAGGAGAATGTCTATTAAAAATAGACCAATTATGAAGTATATCAAGTAAACAAGAAAAAAAAGAAAGAAAAGAAACACTGAGTATGCATATGTATTGAAGATTTATCCAAGTTTTGTTGTATATGAAAATTGAGACAAACCAATTATTAACACAACTGAACATATTTGATTAGGGTGCTATGAATAATAAATGATAAATTAGTAAGTGCATTGCAACTTAGGTTTTACTGAACTGCAAATGTAAGGATATAAAGATCTGAAGTGATGTACAGTATCACTTTAAAAAGCCAGTGTAGCATTAAAAATTAAAAATTAAAATAAAAAAAATAAACATAATAAACATATTAAAATAAATAAAATAAACATAAAATATGTTGCCTCTAGCCTTTAAGCTTTACTATTGTGAATTGTTGAAAATGTGTCTGTGTGATATGAAAGGACAGAACAGACCCTGAAGCTCTTTGCTAGGTTTGAAATTTCAAGGATTTAAGATACTGAAAAAAATGAGTTTAAAAAGTTAATGACGGTACTCAATAGAGTAGAACGGAAAGAGACTGGACACATACTTTTACATTCCTGCATTTGACGGACACTTTTGCATTGCTCACATTCAAGCTACACTTTGTTCATGCATTCCCTGGGAATTGAACCCATGACCTTGGCCGTTAGCGCCATGCATTTCGGTTTTATACACTGCAGGCCTTTATATCAGAATGAATGAACACAATTTTCTATATTGACACATTTCCTACTGAAATGGCAAGTTTCATGAACCATGATTTGCTACTTGCCGTTTTATTGCTAGTTGCTTGCAGGTGGTATTATGGGGGACATTCTAGTCCATGACAGATTTTTATTGGACAAAAACTATTTTTGTATATTTTTCAGCAATCATAATATTGTACATTTTGTCATTGTTTTATTTTATTTTGTAATACTTTAAAAGAGCATTGCATACAGCCAAAAAAAACAAAAAAAAAAACAAAAAACAATACAAGGCACAATATCATAAGACCCAGACTACATAAAATATGGGTTCATTTGCTGCACCTTAAGGATAAATAGTTTCCACTTACCATAATGTATTTTGTTTGCTGAATTATTGGTTTCCAAGAAAAATAAAATAAAATAAAATAAATATGCTATTGCAATCATTTTGAGCTTATGCAGCTCATAATAATATCAATACAAATGAATGCTTGAGTTTAAGTACTGTGCTTGATGTCCTATGTACTGTATATGGATTAGGTCTATTGGATTTCAGCCTTATAATGATGACCTCAAAGCTAAAAGACATGGACTAAAAGTAGGTTTGGATGGCAAGAACTGATTCTTATACAGAGCTGGTTCCATAAAAAATAAATAAAACATAAATTAAAAAAAAAGGAAAAAAACCTTTGATGTTCAGTTCCTTAAATGGTTTTCAGAGATGCATTCTCACCCCAATGTTGACCGAACACTGTACTAAATTATATGACAGTGATTTCTGCATTAATTATCAGAATAAGAATAAAAACTGCAGTAAGCAATGAATAGAATTGGTTAACTGTACTAAAAAGTGTACAAATAGTCTCAAAGGCATATTTAGCATCAAGAACATGCTTACCAATGAGATTAGTGGTAATACAACATCAACAGCTGACTGCACATACCTATTAAGACATTTCTACCTCTCTGCCTAAGCTTTCCCTCTGTGGCCCATTTAATTTGATAGGTCTACACTCTACAACAGGAGTAAATCACTTTAATAATATAACCAAAACAGATAAGAGTTGAATATGGTCTGATGCTTCGTAGCAGTTGTTTGGTTGAGAACTGGCGTCTAAGCGCCGCATAAAGACATGCTGAATGAATGGGTGTATTTCAAAGTGCCGAGCAAACACATCCATGGCTTAAACTCCTTCTTTAATCCCGTCATTTTTTGGAGCGTGGCCTCAGTTGGCGGGCTGATGACTTGATGAGCTCGTGCTGGGGTTGAATACCAGGAGATAAATAAACAGATTTTTGAAGGCTCGGGTTAGGGTAATCCCATCAGCGCTGTCTTTTATGGTGGACAGCAGAATCCGCTATGTCCGGTAAGAGCTCCACACATCCTCTTCTGACATTATATACAAATATAATGTGGAGCGGAATAAATATTTAGAGCAGGATTGGTTCAGGAATAGTTCGTTGGTCTGTGAGGGCTTCCGGGGCTCGTTCGTCCCAGCTGTTGCTTTGACAAGCAGATGAGGGTGGGAAATGAATTACTATGATAGTGTCAGCATTAGGTAAACCAGCTGGGACATAAACTCACATTAGTGACGTCCCTGAGGCATTCAAATGGTGTCAAGACTTCCACATGTGCGCTGGAGAAAAAGCATAATGCAAAATATAATGGTATTTTTTTTTTCTTCGATCCTTATTAAAATTGTGGAAACTTTATCCATTGCATTGTATCACGCTATCTTTTCCAACATCATTTGGCACTAGCTTTAGATTTTCGAAATGCCATGACTAGTTACAAAATATTTCTACATTATACATCATAAAAAGGTATATGATTCACAAATTTACTTTGAAATGATTTTCAGACCCAGTCTATATTAAGTGCCATAAACTAATATGTACCTACATTTAAATAATTAATTAGTCATACCTTCTTGAAATTATACCTGTAATTCATTTCTGTAGTTACATTTGTAAATACACTGTTAACACTTACCCTACACTTTAGACTACCTTAACTTTACCAATCCAGCAAACTTGGCCCTAACCCTAATGTTATCCCACCTATATATTTATATTAGTATAAGTACAGGGTAGATAAATACACTTAATCTAAAGTGGGATCCGATTTTCTATTAGAAATTGCCAATAAATTTCACAAAAATGTAATTGGCAAATAATACGATGAATTAAACATGAAATCTTGAAGTAGGAAGACAAAAAAAAAAAAAAAAAGAAAGAAAAAAAACTTGTTAAACATTCTCCAACAATCTTTGAAAAATACTTTTTGACAGTGTAGCTTATAAAAACAAATCCAGTGTTAATGCAAGTTGCCATCCCAACTAAAACCAACTGGACCGCAAGGGACTAGCCAAAATGCCAATCTGACACACAGTAGTTACCAGACACACCGTCTGTGTCTTAAATCTCCCCTTATACCCTTAGTGCACTATTTGAGGGGACCGCTATTTGAAGTATTGTACGATGCAGTCATGGCTATTATAAAATGTGCACCTGTTAAATACCATAATGCACTTCAATTATGACTGTACAGCTGATGCTATTAGTGCTATAATTATGTAGGCTAGTAAAATACTGTGAGTGTCATGTCAAAATGAATCCTACAAAGCACTTCCGGCACACTTTTTTGCCAGAATTCACACACTCATTTCATTCACTCATTCAGATGACTATATTTAGTGAATTAGGATATAGAAGGTGATTTCAGACATAGCCAATGCATTCTTGAAGCTCAAACACTAGAGCTTGTTACTTGTCGTGGGTTCGATTTCCAGGGAACAAATAATTATAATAATAATAATAATGATGATGAAACATATAATGGATGCTGCTTTGGATAAATGTACAGCAAAAGGTCTTCAATCGGTGTTAGATACTTTGATATTGTAAATAATCAATGCCCATTTGATAATACACAGTATGGCCCCAAAAAGTATTTAGAAACTTTTGGGAATTATTATTATTATTATTATTTTTTTGGCAGGGGAGTGGGGAGTGCATTGCATCAGAAAACGATGTAGTGGCATCTGCAAATAAGCAAGTACTTCAACCAACTGCTCCAAAGGTGATTTCTGGTGAATATACTGTATGTTTGGGCTGGGTCTGAAACCTAAGGTAGTTACCTTGCTTCCCAGTCGGTCAATGACTGTATGAAGGTACCTTTTTCAGATACAATAATGCCTTGTCTAATGTATACATAAAACATTTCCCGTGACGTTAACACGTCAACGATTGTAATTCAACTAATGTTTAACAAATATAAATCATGTTTTGCTTCAAGAGCATGCTTATATCTGTATTTCTTAATTATGCCATTTGGTTTGACATTTATTGAATGCAATTATATCCATTACATCCTAAAACCATGTTGGGGCCACCATCTTGTGTTTAAGTAAACCATTAGAGCAAGAAAGAGGGAGAAAGACAGAAACACTGCTGTGCTAAAGGGAAAAAAAATGTGCTCAGCACCCATAGACTACATTTTCAAGACATAAAATCACCACTTCAGACTGACTTTGCAGTCTGTGATTTTTACGATGGCAGGCGTGGTATTAGTCGCTCCAATCTGTATATCCATCTCTTGCTTTGTCTTGGCCCGGGCAAATCGATGTTCGTAAGGTGCAGTAAAAATGATAATAAAACTCAATCTCAACTTTCAGTCTCAATCTCTTTTTATTGCACCGCATTGACAAGTCTCACGACTGGGCCGAGAGAGGTAATGCACTGAAGTGGCACACTAACTCTGCCAGCGCGGAGAAAATAACCCGGCTGATTGCCGGGACTCTTGATTACATGGAGCTGGACGGTAGGCAAAAGCTGCAGACCGTGATGCTGATTTACCTCCTGAAGGGGACGGGGATGACGGTACAGGTGCTGGAGTGTAAATATACGTGTAGATCGCCTTTTGATTGTAATGACACAGTGGGTGCCAAAAGCTCCAGGCCAGACATTTTTTCTTTTATTCCTCATTTGCTGATCGTCTGAGAAGCTGTTTACTGACTGCCAGGCATCTGGAAGTTCATTTCCTGCACTTAAGAAGAGCCACCATGCTACGTTCATTTTGGCCAGCCTGAAATCAAACACTGATTCTATTATATATATATATATATATATATATATATATATATATATATATATATATATATATATATATATATTATTTAAAAAAAAATTCAGTTGTCGCAATGTCACTTTCTTCCAAAAAATATATATTTGAAAGAATTTGGTAACCAAACAGTTGAAAATAGTAATTTACTTACATAGTATTTATTTATTTATTCATCTATGTACTTATTACATAGTATTTATTTATTTACTATGGAAGTCAATGGTAACGGTCAAATATTTGGTTACCAGCATTGTTCAAAATATCTTCGAGTTCAGCAGTTGAATGAAATTCATATGTTTGGAATGATTTGAGTTTGAGTAAATGAAGAGAGAATTATCATCTCTGGGTGAATGCATCTCCTTAATGCATTTACTAGGAACTGAACCAACAACCTTTATGTTGTTTACACCATGCTCTGTTTGAGGTACTGTTTTTTCCTTGTTTTCTTCACTTTTTATATAATATACCATAATATACCTTTTTATATAATACACCATAACAGGAATATATAAAATGTATACACATAACTTTCAAACAAATACTGAACAACAACAAAAACAACTCCCTGGAACATAAAAGTGCCCCGTTGATCAAGAAACACTGGCTGGCTGGTTAAATGTACCAGGGAAGCTATTCAAAACTGATCTTGAAAAGGAAGCGCATGAATTCAGCTTCAAAAGAGGTTATTGACGGGTTCAAAGCTACAAGCGTGTGTGTGACGACGACTGTTTAGTTGTCAAATCCATTCAATGTATGGATTGTGAATGAGTGTTGAATCAAGGCTTTATCCAGGCGGCTGTGCGGCCGGTGGAACCTTGGCGCTCTTGTCGAGATTCTCAGTGTTTGCTTGAACAATGTGAGAGCACATAAGAGCTACGATCAATCTGTCAGCGAATAAGCCGTCACAGAGGTGCTGCGCCGAGGGATATTTAACGCAAACATAAAACACGCTTCTGTCTGTTGTATTTATCCTCGAGGGAATGTGAGATGGCAGGGTTTTTAAAAGCACACAGACACGTGGCTCATGTGGCAGGTGACTAGTCACTTCTTATAGCAGGTCCATTATATGCAAAGGTGTAAAACATTTGGCTCCCTTATTTAGATGATGCGATTCCATCCAGGCGAAGAGCTGAATTAGCAAAAGAAGGTAAAATTGTTTCCCACTATCTTACCACATACATAGACAGTGGCCCTGGTCTCCCCCCGCCGTCAAGCTGATAATGCTCCTGATAAAGTACATGGACACCTGGATTTATTTCCTCCGCTATCACTTGCTTTATTTATTTATTTCCGTGTCCTTTCGTGTGCAACCCTTACGTGCATCTCAATTTCACCTCACCATCTGTATGCAGCCGTGCTCAGTGATTCCTGAGCCAAAAATACCAGTAATGCCATAGTTTCTCGTTTCGTTCTTTCTTTCTTTCTTTTTTCTTGGCTTTTTAACACACTAATGTGCTGAACAGATGGCAGTACACTATGGTTAAGTTATGCGCTCATAGAAAAGATAAGGGGTGCACTACTGGTCACACTTTTCCTGTATTTGTTTGCTTGGCAGTAGTAACACTGATAGAATCTGCAGCTTTTACCTTGTAATAAAGATTCCATACTCCCTTGTATTGGAGTGGGCGGTATGATCAATTTCATATACTACAGTAGCACATATCACAATATAGTTGTTTTTACTATCATGCAGCAGTTACGGCTGAAATAGACTATTAAACAAACAAGTGATAATGCCTATTTTTCTCTATTTAAGTCAATAAAAAATCTGCTGAAGGATTATGTTTTTTTGTGTGTGCATTAAAATGCATGGCTTTATAAAACATTGTATTACTGCTTTACGTCTATTCAGGCTGGAAATTAAATATCATTATATATTTATTAATACTTAACATTAACATTACTGTATTTTTAAAGTATATGTATATGTGTGTGTGGTTATATCAACATATATTTCAAATATCAAAATGTATATATACCATTTACTCAACATTAACTTTTTCTAATACATACATGCAAAAAACAACATCAAAACAACATTAATATTACATTACATTAATATAAAATTCAAACATACATACGTACATCTAATTATCAATGTTAAAGTACTGATAAGTACTGATGTGCAATTATTAATCATATGCAAAATGAAAGAAAAATAAATGTTTACTAAGTAACCAACACTTGATCCATTCTCTTTCAACAGACACACACACACACACACACACACTGCCTTCAGCTCTGAAACATGTGCATCTCCCATGACCCCGTTTCGCCATCATTTCTAACTCTGCTGATGGGTTGAATCAGTGTCTTCAATGTCTCCAAGACATCCGCCCCAAATATCAGTGACTGGATACATAATAACCCTCACCCAGAGCCCCTCATCAGAGCTGTCTGTATCCCCGGGGCATCACAATCCGGGGTTCCTTGCTGAAGTGTTAAAAGGTTACGGCAGGGATGACGTCTAACGCACGCGGCTCCAACAAACGACCGCTTCTTCTCTCGCCCCATACCCCCTCCTCGACCCCAAACAGTGCCTGCGTTGTTCTCATATCTGAGGTGATGACCTTCCAGGCCCTCCGGACTTAAAAACATCCCGAGCTCTTCAGAGGAAGCTCGAATACAGGAGATCTGGAAGGGATGTGGATGAGACACATGCGTAAGGCTTCAGCAACCCCTCATGCATATCAAAGAGCTGGGCACGCTTTCATCCTGTATTCGCCTCACATTCACACTACTAAAAGTGACCCTGTGTCACAGTTTTCTACACTGACAAACACAGCCTTATACTGGACTGCCCCCACACTGAGCGCATTCATTTTAAAATGAGTATCTTGCAGCAGAAGAACATAAAACGCTTTTCAATTCTTCCAGAATTACGGATGAAAATGGAAACCCTTCCGTTCATAGAGATTTCGTACAGATTGGCATTGAATAAAACATGCCAAACTGGATTTTTGGATTGATTATAACTGTGAACACAAGATTAATTACAGGCTACATTTGGTTATACACAGATTTGGATGAAAAATCACCACGAATCTGCTTAAAATAATAATCTTAAAGGTCAGTCGCAGTCCCAGTGTGGGATTGTTTATGTCAGCATGGCTCGTTGGGAATGGCTGTAATGTCTGAGATTGATTGGATTGTGTCTGCATGATTTGTGTGCCTCTCTTGGTACGAGACAGGACCTGTATTAAGACCACCCTTCAGCTACCGCACGGTTTGTGGACTTGATGGTCTGTAAACAGCCTGTCTCTGGGTTTTTATTAAACTCTTCCACATAGAAAGCATCACCGCCATCTACTCCTCTATATTTCCATTTCAAGGCTCCTCTCACTTATTGCTGACTGAATCAAAATGAAGCTGGTAAAATTACTCTGAGCTCTGGATGTCTGAGCATGTCACATCAAGTTCCATCGGAGGAGCCCTTATCAGTTTCAATAGTGCTTGGTGCTTGTGAACTGCATTAGGGCTCTTGGAACCTGATAAATGCTTGGAAATCTTCCTTGTAATGTCAGAAATGTCAATATTTGGATTTTCCTTTAAGTTCTTTCATGACAGTTAGCCCTGAGGTACTTTCAAAGGGTTAGATCAGTTTTAAATGAAACTTCTGCAAACATTTATGCACTTTCCTGAAGCTCCAAAACCATATGATTTCCTTTCTCTGTGGAACAGGACATCACAATATATTGCAAAACATCCAGAGTACTCTTTTTCATAACATTGAGCTCTAAATAATCTTCTTCTGTCTGTCCACAAAAGAAGGAAAGCAACAACAAGGGAAAATGCGGACAAAGAAAACTGAAAATTCATTTTTAGGTGAACTGTGCCTTTAAGATTTCTTTTTAGCCTCTTTTAGGAATGAGTTTTTAATATTGACCCTTTACTTGAGGCTAAAGAATAAACTGTAATCTATCAAGTCTAATACACAGAAAATCACTGTAAGATAAGGGAAGATAAAACAAAATCAGACATGTGTATCAGGTGAGGTACATAAATTCACCGTCAATTCTTATTTGTGTAATAATGCAGTGCAAGTCTGTATTTAATTTTCCAGTTCTTGAGCCGTAGCACCTGCTGACTTTCATTTTCACGGAGGAGTCGACCTGAGGAGCCACTAATATCAGACACAAACAATCAATCTCAGGCACTCCTGAGCTGCCCTAATGGAGAAGAACAGAATATTAATTATTGCAATGGAGGAGATGGTGGTGTAGCGGCTGCCACAGTGATGTAGCTCAGCTAATTTATGTGTGTTTGTGTGCCAGGGGAGCTCCTGCAAATCTAGTAATGTCGCTTTCACACTCACAAGCACGTATACACACATAATCGCACATGTTAATCAAGTAACCTGACATACGCACTTCCAACTAATGTATATGCATTAGTGCCTATAACTCATTAAGAATACTTATACTCAGATTTTTTTCAGTGTGTGTGTGGGTGGGTGGGAGAGAATGAAAATAGAGGGAGAAAAAAAAAAACAGTAGTAAAAATAAATTATTTTTGACATGTAGAAATGACAGACGGACAGAGGGATGGAGAGAAACAGATATATGTTTGTGTGCTCAGGTTTGTCATCGCACTGTAAAACATTTCTGTTTAACCTTTTCCTCAGCATGGACTGAAGCTATAAACTACACAGCCAGCAGCTAACATATTGATTGGTGCTCAGATACATTTTTTCATTACTGGGAATTGTGGCCGCCTGTTTATGTTTGCTTGATGTAAAGTACAGTTTATTCTTCTCCCCTCATAGTTCTTCTCATTTTCTGACGCAGTTTGAGTGAAACGGAACCTCAGAAAGCAGCTCAGCGAAGTGAAGCAGGACTCCCACCACTTCACTCACACGCTCAACTCTCTCTCATCCTCTTCCTCCTCTCTCCTTTAGCTGAGCCTCTTCAGTTTACCTCTCCACCCAGGGGGACGCTTTATTGCTCAGAGGTTGCTCTTTCATGCCTCAAGAGACTTAAATGTGCTAGAAGCACATTTTCTTTTGGGAAACCATAATACTGATAATGAGCGATGCCACATCTGTCTTTGTGGCAGTTCAGAGAGTGTAAAAAAAAAAAAGAAAGAAAAAAAAGTCAGGGAAGTGGCCTTTTAGCATTTCAGCCAATCAGAGACACTCTCTGCCTGATGAGTTTAGATGAGTCTCGGGAGGAACGTATGAGATATTAAAGAGATTGTGATTTTTCTATCATACCTCCTCGTTCCTCACCTCCATCTTTCTGTGTGCTCTACTCTCATGTTCTGTGGGTCATATCATTTATTTATTTATTTTTTATTGCACAACGTATGTGATTTGACTCTCCAGGGCTCAGCTCACTAAATGGCTGCATGGTCGACGGATGATTTTAACTCTAAACCTCAGGAGGGAAGGAAACACAGAGTGCGCAGATGGTCAGTGAGAGGAGGAGGCGGTAGAAGGGACTGAGTGAGGTGAATGAAAACTGGAGATGGTGAGAAAGGAAGTCAATTCACGAGAGATGAAATATATAAAGAAAGGAGAATCAATGCACAAAGTCTCTTCTCTTTTTGTTTCCAGTATTCTCTCTGAGCACCCTAGAGACGAAGTCTCTGTGGAGTGAAATTGCTGCTCCTGCTAATGCACTAACTGCTGCGGTCTACCTGATTGGTGACACACTGGTTCCAGAGCTCTGTCACTGTACATGCCGCCTGTCAGAGAAATGGGTAGATTTTCACTTAGTTTGTAGTCAACATTTTTTGGCATTGTGGCATGAACAGGATCCTGTTCGCCGTCGAGCTTCTTGTTATGCCGAGACTCTCTCCCTTTCAACACATGCATTATAAGCGAGCCGGAAGCCCTGTGCTGTTGCCATGTGACACACGCGGTGTCTCTGACTCTCTCTGCCCTTATCGCTCAACTCAGTTTTATTTCTCTCTGGGTTGTATTTTTGTTCCTTTACTTTTCTGAGGTGCGACACCAAAACAAGCCCTTCTTTTAAACCAAGCTATTTCAAAAGTGGCACTGGGGTGAGAAAGCACAACACAGCGGATTTGATGCCACTAGTTGGATAAATTCAGTGAATTCAAATCAAACACAAATCCATGCATAGGCCATGCTTGTTGTGAGTCACTAAAACCAGTCAGTTTCTGAAATGATATCCTTTATCAAATCCCAAAATATCAAAGTGTGGCTATCAGAACCTTGTAAGCACAAAAAGTAATGACTTCAACCTATACTATGACTACTTTTTTTATTTTTTAAAGCAGCGGTGTCTACTGTCACCAAGCAGAAGCATGAAATGAATGACTGTTTTCATTTAGTTTTTCCAAACACCTCCCTGCCATTGGCTAAACAAACCTGTAGCTCCGCCCAAAACTCATTTCATTGGTTGAAGAAGTGTTGAGCCAGTTGAGATGTATAAAGTCACAATGTAACAGAAGCAGCAAATTGGGCGTATCCACAAAACGTCTTAAGGCTAAAAGTAGCTAAATTGCAGATTTAGGAGAAATTCATAAATAAATGGTGTGTCAGTCCTAATTTTAGAAGGGCCAGAGTCCTGCACAGTTTAGATATAACCCTAATTAAACACACCTGATCCAGCTAATCTAATCATTTAGGTTTATTTGAAAACTACATGATATGTGTGTATATATATATATGTGTGTATATATATATATATATATATATATATATCATTTAATCGTCATTATTTTCATGTACAAGTTGGCCAAAAAGTAACAGCTGTTCTTGAGTTCAGTTCAGCCCAATCATTTCTTATGGGTTACATCAGATCGAAATAGATTCTTAAAAAGAAAAGAAAGAAAAAGAAAAACACAAGGGAGGGATTTGATTCAATTTATTGCTTGTTGATTGGATGGAGGCAGATCTGAGTGTGTGCCTTATGGAAAGGGGCGGAGTTTAAGACGACAAACAATAGGCAAAGTCCAGGATACGCCATAGAGAACTGGAAGATCAAGTTCATATATATATATATATATTTTAAATAATATTAAATATTAATAATAATAATAGATGGCAATAAGATCATTAAGATGCATTTAGAAAATAGATAGGTTGAATCTCTATTTCATGGTGGTTTTAAATAAACATAGCAGTGTTTTGAAAGCGTCCCAGAGAAATCAAACCATAAGTGTCTTCTAGTTGTCTTTACATATTTAGCTGGGAAAATGGAAACTACAGAAAGTACATCTAAAAGACTTATTCAGCTTTAATTCACAAGAACTTTCTACCAGACTGACTTTCAAGGAGTCATTCTATAACATAACATCATTCACTCTAATGAACCAAAACAAATAGTTTTAGAGACAACCAAGCACATATTTAATGACCACCTTTTTTTTTTTTTTTGGTAGAAATTGAATCATAAAGCAGAAAAAAAGACATTTATGAATTAATATTCTTCTTTCTGTTACTCTTTCTACTAACTGCTGCATCACGTGCACAGGATTGTGGGAAAGTGAGGGACACATCTACACTGCAAAGAAACCAAAATAAAGATAAAATAAAAGAATGTTACGCACATACCATGGTACCTCTCTTTCCTCTCAATACTGCTTGCGAAGGCAGCATTTTCAGGTTTCAGACACAACCGATAAATCAAGTCAGCGTCCAATCAATATCATTCAGCAAATCCCAACAGCATTAGATCAAAACACAAATCATTAAAAGTGGCCAGGAAACTGGTCAGGATTTTCATCTCGTGATGTTGAACTACACTGCAGCGGACACTTTTGGTGTTTATGAGGAAGCTTATTAAGAAAATAAGCAGCAGGTGGCAATGGAAACCATGGTTACCAATGACTAGACCTGTGAGACTGATAAACCTGTGATAAAGAGGTGAGGCCTCTATGACAGCTAAATAAAACTGCTTACACATAGACTCTGTTCAGTGCACTGGATACAGGCATCGTAAGAAAGCTTTCTGTGCTGTGTGCACTGTTTGAAGGCACATTTTGGCCAATGCACATACTGCACATTTTAGCCAGTGATCATCAGAATGGTTACACATATTAAGCTTTAGAGAATTCAAACCACATAATGCAATAAATAAATAAACAAATAGTAGAATGCTATTTGACATATTGCAAATTGAATACTATGTTGTGTCCCAAATGATGCAATACAAATGCACTCTATCATCTGTAGTGTATGCAATTCATAAGCTTTGTCAGTCATTCAGCATCCTCCCCCCTTCGTTACATAAGGAATGCTGTGACAGTTGAGTGCATGGAGTGTTCAATATTCTACACTTGTTATTATTTTTCTTTTTTTCAGTATGCAAACTGGGAGGCACCTCTAATGTAGATTATTGCTGCATAGTACTGTTTAAAAAGTAACAGTTTATAATTTGTAAATCTGTAGTATGGTACAGTGTATCCTGACAATGATCAGTGAGAGGCATCCAGAAAAAAAAAGAAAAAAGAAATGTCTTAAATATAATATTTTAATCCAGTTTTATGTTTGAACTTTAGGTTTTTATTATAGTTTACTGTTGTGCAAAATAAATAAATAAATGCATGCATAAATATGCACCTATTTTTCTTTTTTTCTGGCGACATTTACTCAAACACTCTTAATTGAAATAAAATTAGTTGATAAATACTAAATATGATATTAACTTTACATGCAATTCTTCCGTATGGTGTTCATTGAACACAACAAATGTTACAAAGAGGGTGTAAAAAATCCAAAACAGTACAAAAATGTTCAAACAAATGAATAAATAAACAAATGAATAAGTAAATGTGAGCAAAGTCTGGTCAAAATGACCAGAACACAACAGAAGGTTAAGAAAATGTAGAAAAACACGGCTGATATAATTTTTGGATTATTCAAGTCGTGCATTGCATTATGGTATATAATACTCTGTACTCTATATTCACTATTCTGAACATTTTGCCAAATAGTAGCAACATTTATATGCACACAGGACATTTACATACTGCTTATACTGTATTACATCGATGCATTTAACAGACACTTTTAACCTTTAGCAAATTATATTGTATTCAAGTTATTTTTTTTATAGGTTTTCTCCCTTGAAATCAAACCCACAAGCATCCCGTTGCTGGCCTCATGCTCTACTCATGCTCTGAGCTAGAGGAACGTGCATTTTTGGAGTAAACTTTTTCTTGAAGTCTGAGTCTGAATCAAAGATTGAGGAACGATGCACAGAACGAAGGGTGATGCCATCATACAGCATGTTTATATTGAAGAATTAGCCCATTGGAATACTGCTGTAAAGAGAATACGAGGATTGCTGTCACAGCATTAGCTGGATGTAACCCTTCTGGTTTCTTCTTGGCATGCCTGTCCCTGTTACCCTGTTTAGCAGCATATTATCTTACCAGTACCACTCCTCCGAACATGAAACGGCATATTTGGGTCAGGCATTAGCGTTGCACCTCTGACGTGTGTACTAACATGCTTTGCTTTCTCCCCTCTCTGGGACTCCTCCACCAATTGCATGGATAAACGAGTAGAACAGAACGAGCGGCGGAGGAGGAGACCCGTGGGTTCCAAGCGTTTGATCCCTATCGAAGCATGTTTTATAGATATCAGAGTCTGACGTCTGCCGGGAATCTACAACTCAATGACTCTTTTCCAAACAGCGAAACAGAAAAAGAAAACATCCCGTCGCATCTTCCTACCCTCTCCCTCTAGAGAGATGGCAGGGATTTTGGTTTACATGAGCTTAAGAGATTCACACTTGTTTTGATACTGACGGGCTGAAGAATATTATGCATTTCAGCCGAACCCCTGGGACAAAGTTAATATCATAGTGTTTACACAGCAGCACCGTACTGACATTTCTCAGTTTCTTTAATGTTTTCTCTAAACCGCAAACCCTAAGTATTAGGGCGATTTTGATGTCAAGTTTCAGTTTGTTTGGTTGATGTTAAAGTGTTTTTTTTTTTTTAAGCATCCCATCACACCAGAGTTCACCTGAAAAGGTGGTCTGGACCGCAGCCGATCCTAAATTATGAAAATGAAACATTATTACTAACCCTGGTGACATTATCATAATCTCACACTAAGTAATAAAAAAAAAATGATAATACAAATAATTTAATTACTAAATAAATATAGTTTTAATCTTTTGTGTGCTATATTTTGGTAAAAGAAATAGTTTGAAAATTATTTAAAATGTTTACAATGTAACCAAAAGTGATAATGTCATTGTAATATTCTGATACTAAAATTAGGGCCAGTTGAATAAAGTCACTTTGTTAAGACTGTGTCTTAAAGGGATAGTTCACGCAAAAATCTAAATGTACTGAACAGTTGCTGGTTGCCATAGTATTTTCAAAATAATTTTTTTCCGACCATGGAAATCTGCGGCTACCAGTTGTTTGGTTACCAACATTCTTCAAAATATCTTAATATGTGTTCAAAAGAAGATAGAAACCCATCCAACTTGATGACAGTTTTTTTTTCAACTTTTAATTGAACTTTCCCTTTAAGAACTAGTCCAACCAACTAGCAGTTATTCAAGGGGTAATCATACTTTTTGGATTCAAATTAGAACAATTTAGGTTGTTATGTAACTGACTTCAAAAAGTTATTTCCAGAAAAAAAAGATGGCTTACTAATAAGAGTAATTTATACATACAGCACTTGGTTTTCCTTCTAGTCTCTAATTGCATGCCAAATTATGATTGGTCTTATCTATCTTGCATATGTAACAATTCATAGGTGCAATGTGTTTTGATTCTCATGAACAGTCAACAGAAATCAATATAACATAAACTTATATAATAATAATAATAATAATAATAATAATAATAATAATAATACTAATAATAAATTAATATTATCATTGTTGTTGTTGTTGTTGTTGTTGTTGTTGTTGTTGTTGTTGTTATTATTATTATTATTATTATTATTATTAATAATAATAATTAGTATTAGTATTATTTAAATATTTGTGCTTTAGCCTTTCTCATTTCTTTTATGACATTTTTAGACCAAGACATCATTTTTTCATAATAATATGCTATTTTTTAGGTTCTGGATATCTCATGACTTAGATCCATTCATAATAATATTTGTGTCCTTGAGTTACTGAGTCATCTGACTGGATTTTGAAAGACCAGAGGGGGACATCTAAGAGTTTAGGCCAAAGGGGAAACAAATAGCTCCCCTCTCTACAATAAAGCAACAGTAGAATGTGACATTATATTAGACTGTGTCCCAATCTAAAGTCGTCTGGGTACATTCACAGGGAATTTTATTAGCACTATTTTTGCTGTGACACATAGTCTGGTGGTTTTAACCTCATCATCATTTCACAAAGAGAAAATGAAGCCTTTCACATTGTCTAACGGTGTTTGTAACCTTCTACATCCCTTAAAAGACTGGCATATAATAGCCTTTCATTTGATCCAGCAGGGCTGTTTTAACAACTGCAGAATTAGTGTCACACTCATGCTAACACAATGCTAGTCCTGAATATTCATGATGTCGCAGATATCATGTTTGATTCAACACAATCCCCAGCACATGCAATATGTATGCATTTATGAAAGACTGTTTCGGGCTGTTTTATTGCAGCATCCATGTCCTTCTCCAAGCATAGTAATATTTACACTTAGCGCTCAGTCCAAACGTATTGACTCTGGTGTGTCCCATTGCAATTATTCTCAATTTATAATTAATGTGCAGCGGTCTGGGAGCTAATTTAGGCTTGCACGTTGACTTGTGTGCTGTGTGTGGTTGTCAGTCCCCATCACGGTAAACAGCGGTAGTGAAGGAGAGAGCTCGGCATGTTAGCGCATTAGCGGGGCCTGTGGGAACTGTTTTTTGTGGCGTGCTGTTGTTCCTTTGTAGCAAAAGACACACAAAAACAGCCAAAGGAGTGGCAAGAACAGATGCAGGTGATGTTTACACTCTCGGAGCTGTTGATTTCATATCCTGTAAGATACGACGCAACGCTAAAGATGCTAAATGAATATGGAGGGTAATTCGGAGGGTAAAAACTTTCAGATTTTGATTGTCTTGATGTCACTATGTGTGTTATATAATTATGTTGACTTAATTATGTTGGGTGAGAATAATTATATTCAAAATAGCTGTAAATTAACTAAGAATTATTACTTGGCTAAATATTGCTTTTAAAAAAAACAGATAGTCGTGGTTCTAAATTTCATTAGAAGGGTCTGGTTAGAAGCAGTAGTAAAATGGTGATAATTTATTTTAATTTAGTTAATTTATTCAAATACATCTCATTCCAAACCAGGATGACTTTCTTGCTTTGAACACAAAAGAAGATGCACAAACCCAAATATCAAAAATATGTTCTAAGAACATTTTAGTTTTTTAATGTTCCCAAGTCATGAAAATGGAATAATGTTTTCAATACATTCAAAATCTCTGAATGTTCAAAATGTCAAATTGTATTTATTTATTTTATATATTAAAACATTAGATAAAGCATTAAGGAAATATTCCATTTTATAATTGAATGCTATAATGTTCCATTTTATAATAACATTATGGACTAAATTACATTAAGTTACTTTTGAAAATTCTGAAGCTATGAATTAATAATGTTAGACAAAATGTCAAACTACAAACTTTCCGAAATAAATAAATACATAAATCTATGATCGGTGAATAAATTGCGTTTTGCAAACATTATTAAATAAAACATAATATTGTTTTAACCTGCTATTACTGTAATGTTGTTCATAACGTTGAGAGAACCTTGCAAGAATGTTAGAAAGAATCTTCTGGGAACACTTCCTGCTCGCTGGATGGTACTACGCTGTTTTGCAACTGCAAACATCTTGTAGTTAGCGTCTTACTTGGTTGAAAGAATGTTCATTCCTATTACTATTGATGAATGTAACTTTTTATTAAACATTAGTGTCTATAATATTATCATATTATAAAAGCAATAAGCCAGTCTAGGCAATACAGTGATTTTATCAAAGTTACAGTTACTGCACCTCATCTTATTCCTAACAACACTCAACATAATACAATTCACTTATGTTAATATTGCATTAACTTAACCGGAAAAACATTTTCTGCTCTTTTCCAGAATTTCTGTCTTTGTATGCATATAAAAAATATAAATAGACAGGCATCAGCTCAGTTTCTCACCTTTTGTCAGACATGTGAATGCGTGCAGCAGCATGCACAGATGTTCTGTTTAGTTGCAACTCAAGGTAGCCAATTGCTGCCACGTGTAAACTAGGCACTGAAGTTTTGATATATAACTGAGTGTTTCTTCATAAATTAGGCAAAATTGTTCCCATATCTCCATGCAAAATTAGCTCTCCTAAAACCTAAAGTGCCTTCCACTTAGAGGGGCTGTTGTAATTGTTACAGAGCTTCAGACACCTAAACGATATCTGTCATTGTCGACTGTTGAGTGAGAGGAAAAACACATGGTTAAAGGGAGGATTTTGTTGCTAATTTTCACCCCATTTGAATTAGCATACATTATGCCATGAAGGTATGAATGAATATAATTGATAAATGCTGCGTTGATTATAGAAGCTTGCGATTTTCGCAAACGCTTTGCGTGCAATATGCATCGGATGTGGGCGTCTGAGGCAGAAATGAAACGGTCACATAGGATGGAAAGATCATCTTGACAGATGAATAAGAAGTAGGCACATTTTCTCATTAGTGAATCCTAGATTACACTGCATCACAAAGGAGAAGGTAAAAGAGCCATCCAGGTCACTACACACACATACACACAAACACAGGCTCTTTCTAATGCACCCAACCGCAGATATCATTATCTAGAGCAAGAGATGATGGTGCCATCGATTGTGGCCGAGTCGGGAGCATTTCATTTGCTTCAGGCTATGCGTCTGATGAGTCTCTCTTTCTCTCTGCTGATGCCTCATCGCGTCCAGCCACCAGGGAGAATTAACCGCATGTGTGGGGCAACAGGAGTGGAGTCCACTTTAGTGATTTTGAGCAACTCTCACACAAAGAACAGCTGCTCTGGTTGGGCTGCCTCGGCAGACCGTCATGAGTCCAGCGGCAGCTCACCCGGAGGTCTCATGATCTCTCATCATGCCCCTGACCCTCGAGCGGAGAGGACTCGGTGTCTCAGTGGGGGGTGGGGGGTGGACTCTGTTGGAAACAAGCCTATGCTTGGAAAGCATTTGGAAGAATTTATGTATTTTGGATGTTTCGGCTGACCTTAATAAAAGCAGATGAGTCACGGTTATGCTGTTTGGTTAGATCCCTAAGCGCTCATAGCTGAATAACATTCAGAACGCAACATTATCGCACAATCAGGAGCCTGTAATGTGATGCACGCAGCGAGCAGTCGTTTCAGGCGAAATGCACTCTGTTCTCATGCTGTTTTGCTGTGAGTGAAGAGGCTGCAACCTCTCGTATCTCGGCGGCGTCTCAGTGGAATGTCAGGGCAGGTGCCGGGGCTTCCGTGAGACACGTGATGCTGGGCTTGTTTACACAATTTGTGACTAGTCTGCTGCAAGAAAATCAGCCTCACCTGAGATGTTGCATCAGCTAATAAGGAAAGATCACCATAAGTAGGGTAGGCACTGCGGGGGGAGATAGGGTGGGCATTGTGCCACCAAGATTTTCTCAAGTGAAGCAATGAATTTAAATGAAATTATTATTGTACCCTCCCTCAGCAGCATTGTGAACCACTCAGGTAAAGATATATTCTGACAAATGGCCTATAGCAAAACTAATAGTACACTAAAATACTTAAAATGCAATTGACATTACATGGCATGACATATTTTTATTATTAAATTTTTTTCACCTTCTGGTGGCTTTATGAGCATTATACACTGAAGTTGCAGTTTCATACATATATTTCTAAATACTCTGTCTTTGATTTTCTTTATAAATAATATTTTTATAAGGCTTTTATGTGCATTTTTTTTTAAAAAGTTTGACAAAATGCATGTCTGCCATACTGTTTCTAGATTTAATCAGAAATATGCTACTCATCAAAAAAAAAAAATTCTGACTTTGATCTGATATTTCTGACTCTGAAATATGCACTTTAAGAAAAATATCGATAGATTCTCACCAATGTAGCTGTTTACTACTAAGTTATTCACTCTGAAGAGAATTTCGGTGGTGAAAATCATTGGAAACCAATAACCAATTCTCTGATCTGAAGAACATATAATGTAACATCAAGATTTTTTTTTTTTTTTTTAAGCTGCGTGTACAGTGTAAATGAGTTCTTGATAAGAAGAGGACTCTTTTCTGAACTTACAGTGCTGCAAAAAACATTATTTTTAAGATTGTGTCTGCACAAGTAGTCTGGAGAAGGATAAAGTACTAACACCTAACACATTTTAATTTGTGCTGCATCAGTGTCATCCCCAGTATCTGACATCGCTCCAGCCTAAATGAGCATACTGTAAATCAGATCCCTCTGGAAGCATTTTAACCTACAGAGAGGAACAGCATTCTGAGAAGATATAGGAATGGTTGCATGAAGTGTTACCTTTAAGAAAGACAGTTGTTATATTTATGACCGATATGTAAGGGATAATGTGCATTATTGCAAAAAAAAAAAAAAAAAAAAAAAAAATGTGTTAATATTGTTATAATTATCACCTACCATGACTTACTTCCTGGCTGCTCATTAAATATAATTCATACTCATTATAAGTTGTAATGTAATCATTTTAATAAACTAGAAAACAATATTTTCACTTGAAGACTTCACGTTATAGTTCGCCCATAGTTTGTCTTGTTGTTCTGAGTGTTGGGAAAGCCACAGTCTGCCTAGCCAGCGTATAATCCGACTCTCTCCCCTGGAAGATGAATTGTATCTGTGATTTGTTGTCACTTTTTGAATTATTGGTTGCCCTCTTGCCTCTTGGTGTGTTGTTTGTATGCATCACTATCTCTAGTGGGTTAGACATAATAGGATCTTCTGATTTCTATCTCGATATTTCCCCTCATCCTTCTTTACTGGTCTTTATTGGTATGAACACAGCAGTAGATGCTCACAGTGTGAGAGAAAGTAGAGTTAGAGACACAGCACTGGAGAAAGGTGCTTACTTGTTAGCAGTTGCCTGCAGCAATTGAAACCCTATACTGTTCTTTTAAAGATTAAAGAATGAATGGCACCCACTGATAGTGTTGTTTATAGTCCATGTTGTCTGAGTTGTTTTAGCTTTTGAATTACTGATGGGATTATGCAAATCAGGTAACAGGGTAAATATGGCCCAAAATAGCATCTAATGCAGTTTGTATGATACAAACTTCCGGGTCTGTTCTGAGTGGGAGATTGGGGAGAATGCAAAGTGGCGCAATCTGGCATACTTTTAAATGCTGAAAGTTTTATTAGGTTTTAATTTTTTTTTTTTTTTTTCCATTTTGATTTTTTCTTTAGTACTGTTGTAGTTGTTTTAATTGTTCATAAAAAAAAAAAAAAATAAGTAAGTGCAGAGTTTTAATTCTGTTTGTAACATTAAACAATAAAACAAAAATTACACACCCTTAGTTAAGTATTTGTCCTTTTATAATCTGTTTTTAGTTTAGTTCGATATTTTAGGCTATTTTTTCACTGCTGTTTACTATACTATAGTGTTTTAACTATGTATTTTCTATTATCATTAACAGACAAAAACTAGCAGCACAACAGCATCTGCTTAAACTGTTTTGCATGTGGTTGGTGAATAAGGTTTTTGCACTAAAGTGGCCTAGTTTATTGAATTTGCTCCAAGAGACCTCGAAATATCAGATTGATCTCTCGTTGGCTCTCTTTTCAGTTGAAAAGCACATTCACACACTGACCTCCTCAAAGAGAAGTGCTAATAACTGTAAAAGTTATTCATTATAAGCTGCAGTCCATCAAAGCCTGTGAAAAGAATGAAGGCACTGGACTAGAGCCAATTATGATCCACAGAGACAAACACACACTGCGGAGATGAAAACGAGAGCAATATTATTTTCATTGCTGGAAAAGAAAATGTTGAAAATATTCAAAGCTGCGTGTATTTCTGATGGCACCACTTGCTTTATAAAGTCTTGAGTATTAAACACGTTCACACAAAGGCCAATTAGGAAGACAGGATGGGTATTTTTCAGACTCTAAAGACGACAAGCTAAATGGTGTGTCATGATTTAAATGCAGACTCCTGGGGAACAGGGCTTTTAATAATTGCAACATTCTCGTTTTGCCAAAGAGAGTACAAATTTGCACCAAAAATCATTTCACAAACCTGAAATGCAAATGAAGTTTAGCCGAGCTGCGTCTTTGCCTCCATCAGTCAAGTGCAAGATACACAGTGCTGGGATTATGCAGTAGTTTCTTCTGGTAATTAGGTGAAAAATGGAAGTTGTTTCAGAATATTAAACTAACGATTTATTTTAATGTTGTCTATGTGAAATCACTTCACACGGATGTGCAAATTTGATGTTGAGTATTACTGTCTCTCGCTGAATCCCATAAATACTGTTTTTATTTGATCTGAGATAATTGGTTTCACGGTAAAACTCTTCACTCAAGATCTGTTTTCATTCCTCTGTTGAGCACAAAGAATATCAGTGACAAAAATACAGGAATTGCTTATCAAGTGCTATATACAGTACAGTAAACTGAGGACAGTTAGGTTTGTTATGCATCGTCGCCCACTGAAGAAGTCTTTATTTAGGCCTGGAGCATCTTGGGGTTACTTGACTTGCTCAAGGGCAAAACAGCAATATAGTGGATGGGCAGCCCTATCTGCATCTTGTGTTTATGGTACATTAAACCGTTAATGACTGACAGTAACACGACACATGAAGTAGAAAGACACTTATTTACCCCGTATAGTGTCTAGTACACCAGTTTAATGTCGTTTCAAGGGTTAGTTCACCATACAATACAATTCCGCTATTGTTAACTTGCCATTTCGTCATTCCAAATCTGTCAAACTTTATTTCTTTCATGCATCTCACATGTCTTCATTCTATATAATTTAAAAGTTGGTTCCTCATGGGGACTAAAAATGAAAAGAAAAAAGTCAACACAAGGTCAATATTTACTTGTATTACTATACTTGCGGGGACATCTGATATCCATAATGTAGGGCATACCAGGTACACACACACACACACACACACACACACAAACACACTAAATATATTTAGCAAATGTTCAGGCTGCTTATTTCCATACAATGAAATTTGCTGATGTGGAGCTGCCTTGCTCCTAAATGACTATAAAGCACTATGGAAATGTAAAATCAGTGTATGTAATTTCTGTGCTACTAGTGGTACCAAACTGAACTGTGGTTTGTTTGAGAGTCTTGATCGGGCCAGAGAAGCATTCAATCAGTGTTCGAGTTTGGGACATTGCAACTCTGAAACTGCCTGAAAACACTGGCATCAAGGTAAAGTGTTTAATGTTTATTTAATTTTTAATTATTTTTGTTGTTAACAAGAAATTGCACACAAATGCAGAAATTGCACACTTCACCTTTTTCGGTAGCTCTCAAATCTCATTCACACTTCCACAGATTCAAATTTTATGTGTCATATTTGGTATGAGTGCAAGAATCAGTGTAAATGGTGTGAAATACAGTATCTTGACGTGCCAAGTTTGCTTATGATCATACAGGTTTAAAATTAAATGTGGGTCAGTACAAAAGTCGCATAGCTACTTTGATGTCACTTGCAAAGTTTTACTTCCAAAAGCGCATTCAAGAGTTCATCCTTACATCTTACCTGAAAGCGAATAGTATGCATATTTTGGCGTGCTGTCCTGGGGGAGGGGTCCGGGCCCGGAGCATGGCCGGAACCCAAAGAACTCCCCCATCCCTAATTTGGGATAAAAATAGATTAGAATTGAAGAGTTGGGGTGGAGGAGGGATGCCCCAAAACTGGCTGGATATATATACACTTGTTGTGCTAGTTAAGATGGTTAGCTAAACGAGATGCACCTGTGCCAAACTAGATGATTATCTGATCGTTCTCCTCCCCAACTTTGTTAATAAAACTCATTTCTTATCTGAAAATATTCAGTTTAACCCACAGCTGCAACCCATGTTGGCGGGATCTAGTGACACGTTTGTTGCCAGTTCAGCAGGCATCATGCTTCCCGTCTAAGTCAGAAAAGCAAGGCAGCTGCCACAATGGGAGGAGAACGTCGACACTTGCCACCTTTGCAGCATTTGACAACGTGCTTGCTCGCTTGCTCATTTCTCGGAAGAATCATCAAAGTGCTCGAGAAAGAAGTGAGCTGTCCCCCAAAGCGTATCTGTCTCTCTTTCTCGGCTCCGTCCTTCATGTGTTTAATGATCACCTCGCCGCTGCATGTGTCGGCATGAGCGAAATCCACAGGACGTTAATGCGGCCCACACGTGTCAGCGCTGACAGAAGCGATGCTCAGCCGCTCGACACAGCTTCACCAATTCAAATCTTCTTCCCCTCCAGAGTTGCCGAAGTGTGCCACTTGTAAAGTTAATTAATTTGATGGTTAATTATATAACTCATTTATTTAAGTGAGAGTTCGCGTGACATTAGTCTTGTGGAAATATAGAACATGCTGTAATTGTGGAGTGAATCTGCTTTTAAAGAGCTTTTTAATTTGGGCCCCGGGGCCATGGACTGGATGGGGGCCAAGTGTGGCCCTTTGTGCATTCACATCTTTCTCATCACTTTTTTTTTTTTTTTTTTTATCAATTATGGTGAAATGAAATGGTGAAATATCAGTATAAAGTGCATGTCCTCATTAAAAGGTCAATTCCTTTTTTTTCTTTTTTTTTTCCACATGATTTTATGTGATCTTGTGACTCTTAAAAGTGAATCACACTACATAAAAGTAATAATAGTCTCTTTCTATTTTAGGTCAGACACTGACCTCATATCAGGGTAAAAGTATGAGTGGTAACCGGAGTCTTCACGGGATAGTCCAACCAGAAATCGATTTTGCATTTACAGCACAAAGAGACTCTAATATTTACACATAGGGTTATGATCCTCTGTCACTGGGTATGCTGTATTTGCAATATCATACTGAAAATGAACAAGCTAAATATTAGATTACAGATAAGGGCAAAGTAACATGCTCAATTTTGTGGTAGCACTTTAGATTAGGGAACACATATTTACTATTAACTAAAAGTTGTCATCTCAATAAACGTCTAATACTGAACAGTGTTAATTTTGCTAACATAATATATGTTGTGAAAATTGTATCCATTTCAGATTATCATTTACATTTAAATGGAAAAGTCTAGACTTTCACTTTAAACACATTGGCTGCTAAAATAATTAGTACCAAAGGCAAATTAATATTACTGAACGATATTACTGTTCAGTAATATTAATAAATATTTAAGCAGTGATATCATTACTGTGATGTGTGTTCTTATTTGAGATAAAGTGGAATTATGCTGAGTATTACAAATGGCTTTAGGCACTCTAACTGTTGTATATTTTAATGGCACTATTTCTGTAGGCATGCATATGTTTCTTATACCGAAACATTGCAGGTAGATTAATGATTTTGGAATTTTTAAGAAAACATTTTAAATTATTTCCTCCGGTCTTGTAATTCAGCTAACTCAGTATAAACATATTGATATTTAACCAGTTAGTAGTTGACCTGGAAGGGAAAACTGTCTGCAGAAGGGGTTTAATGTATAGTCTGCTATAGTTTAGCTATGAATGCAACCCTACATTGTATTGCGAATTGCATTCTGATTTAGGCTTTGAGCATTCTGTTTTTGGAATCCAATGCATGCTGTGTTTCGCTTCTAATGGTCAGGCAAAATGTTGTTCAATAAGATTCCACAGCATTGCATGTCTGAATCTAACACTTTTGTGGGGTTTAGTGACTGAAATATGAATGAGGACATATATGATTGATATAAACAACAGCTTGTTTCCAGCAGTTCAGAACAGAGGTTTAAGCAAAGAAAACAGGAGTTCCTAGAGGTGCTTAAAACCACACATCTCTCTAGGGATGAAGACAAAGCAAAGATTTTGTGACCGATCCTTTAGAGCAGGGTTTCCAAAAACCAGTTTACTGAGACTACCTCATATAATTCCAAACAAGCGGTTTACTAGAGAGAGAGAGAGAGAGGCAGACAGACAGAGAAAGGGAATATAAGGTGGAATTGATTTTATATATTTAGCATCATATTGTGTGGCATTGCTGTGGAGTTTGGGTTCATGGACAGAAAGAATAGTGTAAGACTCCAACAAATAAGCTCAAGTACCAGTTATATTTGTTTAGGTATGTGATGCATTAATCGTAAACTGTCAGATAAAGTAAGTACTGCTCTTTGGAGTGTAATTTTGCACATGACACATATCTGTTTGCAAACAGAACATATTTCTGTTTTGTCCAACCTTAGACCGTTGTACTTGATTGAATGGAGGAATTTGGTGAATCTAACAAAACCATTTCAGGGTCAATTTAACCTAAATATCTAAAGTAAAAAATCTGTAATAATTAAAATAAAATCTATGCTTAAAGAAAATAAACCCTAATTTTAGACAATTTGTATAAATGGTCTAATTATCAAGTGTTTTGCTATAGTTTTAGTTCCCATTAATTCTTATTATTATTAATGACAATTCCTATAACTGCGATACTGATAGAAAGTTATACAACATTGAGTTACAATGTCTATGATCACACCGCTTTCCTGAGCTCATCTCCTGTGTTTAAAGTAGTCATTAACCAATAGCGCGGTCAGGGGTCCTTCTCTAAATCAGTAATGTTCTCTAATGATGAGAACGAGGTTCGCAGTAGAAATCGATAAAGGCTTCGTCTCTTGTGAACGAGCAGCACAACAGGAGACCTCCCTGCCATCCACTATCCCCCCGTCTCGACTGCTTAATTGATTGAGCGTTCCTCTGCTTTGGCCTAAGGTCTTGGATTCCTCAGGGCGAGTATTACATGTCATCAAGCCGAAGGGCCGAGTAGATGGCGGGACGACAGAATAAGATCGATTTGGAGTATTCTCTGTCATCGGACGCCATAATAGAACAGATTCTCTTTTCCACGGTTGTCTGGCGTCAACGGTGTGGCCTTTTGTAACCTCCATCACCCCCACTGAGAGTTACATTTCTTCCTTTTCATGTTAACCAGCTCATTGCAGCAATGAAACAATTATTATTATTATTGCTGTTGTTGTTGTCGTTCCACTTTTATATCTTACATTTCTTTTTTCTCCCTGGAGTGTAGACTTTGGGTTTTATATAAGGTGCAAATTAATTATCATATCAAACAGTCTTCAGAAATATATTTGTGTCAGTGTGGACGGAGAGTTTTGCATGAGAAAGAGCCGTCTCTTTGAATGTGCGCTGGATACATATGGTTATTTGAGGGGTTGGTAGTTTGGTAGGCTTTTGTTCTTCAGGAACAAAGTGAAAGTCCCTGGTGAAAAGCAGTTCCTGAATGATATTAGATCACTGAGGGTAATTGGGTGATATTTTTAGTGGTGGACCCGCATTCAAGCTGTTTTTATTTTTTTATTCTTTTATTTATTTATTTATTTTATTTTATTTTTTTGCTGTCGTCTTAGCGAGAGGCTCTCCCCAGCCCTTGTTAACTAAAATTGAATGTCGATAAGTTGTAGTTCTGAGCCCACCGTGAAAATGGGCTTAGTGGCAGCACGGTAAACACAAATCTGAAATTTGCTAAAGAGACTGATTGTTGCCAGTGTTCAGTCATATGCTAATTCTCTCTTGCGCTCACTTTCTTCTCTTCCCTCTTCACTACAGCCACATACACACTGCAATGGTTTTGGAGCGTCAGCTGCATTTTAAACGTGGCTGTTAAACCCCTGAAGCATAAGATTCGGTTGACAATAGCAACTTGTTGGCATCTTGTGGTTTTGAACAAGAAACATGGCAACATTTTAAAGCATTTACTGTATTTCTCTGTAATGCTCACTAATGCTGCATTTATTTGATTAAAAACAATAACATTCTGAAATATTATACAAATTTACAGTGCCCTTATTTTGCCATTTCCAATACTGCCTTTCATGAAGTGTGTAATGTAGCTATGGGTCAATGTAAACAATCTGCAAAGTTTAAATAAAGAAATTGTCTCCCAAAAGAAAGAATCAACTCTCTACAGCCGAAATGAGACGTTAGTAATTCAAATCCCACTTCTGTCTCGGCTACATGTCACGAGTTCAACGGGGGATTCACAAAACTCTTGCTCTTGGCTCAGTACTCCACTGAATCACCACCTGTATGATAAATAATGGATGTTTATATTTTCTAGCATTTAAAATACAAAACTATGGCGATGAGTGTATTGTTTCCAATGCATTCTGTATGCGGAAGGCGAATCACAACAGACTGGGTCATCTAACCAATCAGAGCACAGTAGGCTCACATGGAGGCGGGGTTTAGAGAGACTGAATCTTAGAACTTCTTCAAACGAATCATTTGAGAATCGTTGGAGATTGAGGTGATGTTAAATGCATATTTTGAGAAAACGAAAGGGTTGCTTGACCTTGCATGCATGTAGACATATTGTAAGAGATATAAATATAAAATTGATGAAAGCTTCGTGCATTTTATGATTGGAAAGTTAAAAATAGCAAGTTCAAAATAAGGAGAGATAAATAAAGGACGATGGAGAAAATGGGCTTCATGGCTCTTTTACGAGCTCATTTGCAGTGCTTCTGCACCAGTAACTCAACCATAGTGAAGAGACTACAAGGAAAGGGCCGATTATGAATGCAATATATTAAACATGATGGCAAATATATTAAACATACTGGGCCGATCTCAGGAGGCAGGCTAGATAATGCCCTGATTGATTTTTACTGAGCTGTTAACTATTAATGCAGCTGTAACAGAAGGAGACCTGCGGACATTTATCAGAACCGTAACACATGCTTCATACGCCGTGGCCGGAGTCGGCTGGGAAGAATACATTTAGTAATTATCAAACAGCATCACGGCTCCCGGTGATGATGAGATTTTGCTGAAGGTAATGCGCTTGGTAAACAGTCAGTGTCTTGGATGATGATGTGTATTTATTTACGTTGTATCCTCCAGGAGCTCTTTGCCCTCAGCTTAAACCTTAATAAAATGTGTTTAGTTATCTCTTGTTTTTTCTGCAGGCATCTGCAGTTTTGCTAAAATGACCCGTGGGGGCTCGGTAAGAGGTACATGTTGCCACTGTAACTGGAAATTTGCCTGATTACCATGCGGGGTAACAAACAGTAAGGGCTTATCTGGAGAGAAGTGAAGTGCACTGAAAAGATTAATTAGGCTGAATGGTTTGGACGCTTTAATGAAGAGGCCTTGATGAGGGGACGTCGCCCGCGCTCCTTCACACAGGTGCACATCACAGCTGGGTCACGTGTGGCGAGGAAGTACTTTAAACACTGCCGAAGTCACCCACGTAAAACCTTTTGTGACAGAGACTGCAGGAACTCAAAGGCATCACCGCAGCAGGAGGAAACCTAATTAGGAAGAATAAAAAGAACGTTTATTTAAAAAAAGGCAAGTGATACTTTCACTTAAAAAGCTGTGGTCAGCCCTTGACATTCTCATTATGAGATATTATTTTTGGTGAGTATAAGTATAACTTTGAAGATAAATAGAGGGCGAATTTCTGGATGAATCTTTAATGTAATTACAGCCGTCAATTTAAAAACACAGTTTTACGCTGAGAAAAAGATGAGGAATAGGAGACTGAAGCATGATTTATAAAACATATGTATGGATGTGTGTAGTCTCTAGTCTGACTTTAAACATTATTGGCTTGAATACTAGACATGTACATGAATAAGAACTTGTAAGCCATGTAAGCCAAATTTCATACATTGTTGCATTTATAATATTTTATAGCAAATTCAAAACACTGTGCAAGTAAGTATGAGACACTATAGTGGATGTTAGTAGTAACTTTTAATGTTTAATTTTGAAGAAGCAAGATGCATGGCTCTCACAGTCACTAAACCCCTGGAAATGTGTGCAATTGTGATATCCAGGCTTGGGAGAGTCATGCATTTCTGTATATATATGAAAAAAATAATAATATGAAAACAAAAATGTAAATATATAACTGCAAGATATAAATGCAGAATTGCAAGATATATTTGCTTTATTTGCAAATATATATTTAAATTTTTTTTTTATGAAAAAATTTAAAAGCACAGTTAAGAGGATTAAAAATAATAATAATAATAATCATTTTAAAAATTCTGAATTGCTAGATATAAACTGAGAACTTTGAGTAAAAGGTTCATTCCATAGCAGAAATTAACTTTAAATATCGCTATAAATTCATTATAAAATAGGAAATTAATGTAAAAGCCTTGCATATACTTATATATTACATTTTATATTAATATTAATATTACATTTGTTTGCAGACATATGAAGATCACTCATCTGCTTCTGTACAGTGTTTCTGACTTTTATTTTTTATTTGTGTTAAAAAAATATTTTATATTTTGTCAAATATTTTGTCTCTCTTAATTATTTTGTCCAATAAAGGTGTACAAAAAAGGCCATGAATTCAATAATAGGACATGCACAGATTATTCACATCTAGTAATTAAAACTCTTTCTTTATCATAATAATTACTGGAGATATTATTTCTTTTGTGTGAAATTGATTGGCCTCTAAAGGGAGATACATCATGAGATCAGTAGATGTGCTGTGGGTGTTATGGTTTGAACTGAAGCTTATGTGATTGACAGAGGGCTGTCGTTCTGTCCCATAGCATCCCTTTAGGCAAATGATATTTTCAAAAGCCCTTGATTTATATCATCTCTCTGATTGTGGTGTCTTTATAAAGCATTTGATGTTTGGGCGTTTGAAATCATTCCTGTAAACATGGACCTCTGTATAAAAGCTCTCTAAATAAATGATGATAGATAACCTAGAGTAAATGGAAAAGTGCTATCAGCTTCACCTGTCTATCATGCATGCACACACATGTTTACTCTGTGTGAGTGTGTGAGTGCCAGGCTACTTAATCCAGAGTAATACCCCCCCCCCACCCCTTCCTTAATCACATTCATAAATTGGTAATGATATTCATGCACTTGTGATATATGGCAAATTATAATGTCAGCCTGTCTTAGCCGTGCCGCCGTCATTTGAATATGGACTCTATTGCTTTAATAAATCATGGTGGGTGGGATATGGCAGTCATTATGTTGAATGACACTACAGAGTCGTGTAAAAAAGTGCATTCAGCTCTCATATGCATCACGTTGTTAATCATAATATGACTATTAGGGCCATCAGGATTCTTGAGTGCGAGAGAGAGAACTGCGTTGAAGAACTAGGGTATTTTTATTTTTATTTTTGTTGAAATTATTGTTTTTATTCAGCAGGGATGCATTAAATTGATCAAAAGTGCAGTTTTTGTAAGAAAATGTACAAGTATTTAGATTTTCAAATATTTTGTACTGTTAACTGAGAATCTTATAATAATAATAATAATAATAATAATAATAAAAATAATTATAATAAATTATAATAATGTAATAAAAGATAATGGTATCCACACAAACACACACACACACACACACACACACACACACACATAAAATTAATTAATTCATTAATAAATAAATAAATACATTTTTAATAAATTTTTAGTAAGCAGAAATGTTTTCTGAAGGATCATGTGACAATGAAGTCTGGAATAATACTGAACATTCAGCTTTACATCATAGGAATAAATTACATTTTAAAATATATATATAGAAAACAGTTATATATATATATATAGAAAACAGTTATAATATCAACATATTATTACAATTTATAAAATCTTTTACTATATTTTTCAAATGCAGAAATCTAATTTCCCTCGAAATTTTGATATATAACAGGTCAATATACTATACAAACAAAACTCGAAAGTTCCTCGTTCATTTAAAAATAGCTATTACTGAAACCAAACTGTGCCACTTTATGACGTAATAGTGCAGAGAAACCCCACTTCTGCAGAAGAAGATCAATACCTACTTCTACATCACTGCCTTTTTAGCCCCGCCCACTGATTTTCGTTTGTATTAGTAGGAGGACAGGAAATACTAGAGAGACACAAACACAGGATTACTCCATCAACAGAATCATACAGATGGCATTACACAATAAAAAGTCTGCGTAGTGTACTGTATGTTGTGAAAAACAGTCTTTGAATTGCCTTCTTTGTGATTCTAGCATTGTATCTAGATTGGATGCTGAGTGATGAAGCAGTGCAAATGCTTGAATGTCAGAAATAGAGCGGGACATCAGTTTACTGTCGGCGATTTGTTGTGTCAATCCATGCCACATGCAGTAGAAAAAGAATCGCATTGTCAGCATCTTGATGCTAGAAATTTTTCTAAATTCACAAATGCACAGCGAGTGATCCGCAAATGCATGCGATAATCTACAAAGTCAGAAATGAATGGCTGGCAAAGTTGTTTTTGCGATATAAACATGCATTTGTGAATATGTTTTTTATTTGTAAATCTAATTTTATTTATTTATGAATTTAATTAATGAGACTCTGAGATTTATTTGTGGATCTCATTCTATTTTCTCTTTCTAATTCTAACAGACTGTTCTGCAGAGAGGCTCAAAAACATGATAGAAAATAACATATTACTTCTAAATGATGAAGGTTATGTTTTATTTATTTATTTATATTTTTTTTTAATGTAAAATCACACTAACATTATAAGTGAACATCAGAGAACATTATAAAAAAAAAAGTAAAAAAAAAACAAACAAACAAAAAAAAACATTTCATGACCCTTTTAAAATGTAAAAATCTTACCAAATCCCAATATATATATATATATATATATATTTATATATATATATAATTTTGTTATTCCGATTCCAATTTAAATGGGTTGTGCCATTCAACACCCATCAATTAAACATGAGAAAGTTATTCTATTTGAATTCCCCCCAACAATATATGACCCAAATCGGTGTTACATGGTGAGTATTAGAGCCAAAGCAAAAGCGTGACAAGCAGAAACCTGGAGATGAAACCTCACAAAGTACTTTTATTTTTGTGATTTGCTGCAAATTTGTTGCACTAAACAGGAAGTACAGAGGCTCCTTTTTCTACTTTCTCAAAGCTCTGAATATGTTCAGTTCAGCAGAACATGCTTTGTTTGAGGGAATGAAGGACAGATGACAGACAGCTTGTACTTTTACAGAACGGAAGCAGGCTTCCTTCTGGCTTTGATCACACATTTTGCTGTGAGAAAAACTCTTGAACACACACAGAAAGCTTGTTTCTCAACTAAACACACCCAGTATGTGCCAGAGTAAGATTATAGTAAAAATATAAATGAATCATACAATTAAAGAGTGCAAACCATACGCCAGCGCTCTAGAATGGGCTTTCCTTCCCACTCGTTCACATTAAGTGACTTTGCCAACTGCAAAAGTGTGTTGTCCAGGTCAACGTGCCATTAATTAAAACACAGAGCGTGGGTGGCACTGAGCTTCTGACAAATAAAGAAATAGACTAAGTGGTTAAGGAAACAGACTTTTTGACGTCTTGGCACTGCAAACATACCTTTAGATTTCATGATGCGAAGCATGCAGAAACGGAGATGAGATAAATAGCATGTGTACGAGGGCGAGGGTGCGCTCTCGAAGGCGTTCTGGGGTTACAGACAGTGATTTATGCCTGGGCCTCTCATCAGCCTTGCCTCATTACTGGGCGGTCATTTTGTAAATCAACAGATAATTACGGTATAGATCATACACTGTTCGCATCGCCACAGTTTACTGGATTTTGCTGGGTCCATCGCTAAGGGACGGAGCGAGATGGAAAATAAAAACGCCACTTTCCGCAGCAAATAAACCATTTCTTTGGTATTCATATCTCCAGAGGGTACAAGAACTATCGCTTTCGGGTTGCGTGTTTCATGCTTTTTGCGTGACCTTGAATCTCATGCGTTGCTTAGTGTGCTTTTCGTAATTTCCCATCTTGCCTTGTTCACCATGCATGTATATAAATATATGAGCGCCTTTATTTGTTTTGATTCTTTTAGGTCAGTATTTAGGTTTTAATTCGTGGCGTTGCAGTAAGCATTGTTTTAGCTTCTCTCACTTTGTTTGTGAATTTCAATGAGATTGCCTTGCCTCCGCCAAAGCCTTTTTGATTGCTTTCCCTGTTTGAGTATCTCTGTAATATCATTTGAAATGTCACCACTCATATGTGTTTGTTTCATATGGGTCCATTCGTCTATTGCATGTAAAACATACACACACACACACACACACACACACAGAAGAGAAAAGATGGAGCGTATGTGTGTGCGAGAGAAAAGCAGATTACCTAACAAAGGGCAGACTGATTTGAAAGCAGGATATTTCGCCGAGATTCACAGCGGAGGTTTGTCAAACACAAATGGCGTATGCTTATAAAGGCAATTTCATTTACAAAGGAGATATAATCAGTCTGTATCATTTTGGATACAAAGCGTGAAGAAGAAAACATCTTCAGTTCTGCCTTAGTCCTAAAAGCACTGTGTAATTTGTCACCTTCTGAGTTTACTGAGTGTTTGGAAATTGAGAGCTCCTGATTTTACGCCGGTGTGTAAAATATTAAGGGTGGTGTAGAAGGTCAGAAATTCTCAGAAACTGTGTTTTTCTGTTGAGTTTATGAAGAGGGACCGTTCGATCATTTATCATTTAAAGGCCTCATGTGATAGTAAGCACAGCATTTTTAAAACCTGTTGAAACAGGAAATTGGTATGGGTTGAATTGCAGGACCCATCAGCTACACATGCTTTCTGGAGAAACTGATAATGGAATATATAAAATCGGTTGTGTTTATCAGAAGGCAGATGGTTCCTTTAATTAAAAGATGAAACTGGAAAATCCAAATCCAAGAAAAGTGATAGCTGGTCTAAACTGGTTATTTGATGGTTTAGGCTGGTCCATGGTGGTTAACATGTTAGCTGGTCCTCCAGTTACTGATCAGCTTGCAACAGTTTATTTGTATTCAGTTTAGAGCACTACCTTATAAAAAAAAAAAAAAAAAAAAAAAAAAAAAGTTTTTTCCAACATGGGCCACAATATTGATTGTCAATATTAAAATTGTGGCAGATGTGACAAGGCAATCATTATTTTAATATAATTTGTATATTGACTGATGACCTAAAAATGGCTGATTCGGCTTTTTTTTTTTAATCAGTCAGTCAATCAATCAATCAATCAATCAAAGTGAATATTCATTTTAGTATTGTATGAAGATTAAATTTTAACTATGTTATGAAATTATGTTTGTTTTTAAAGATTGAAAGTTAATTGACTGCAAATGTCATATCCAGTATCCATACAGATAATTAGTGTTTCTTCCATTTATTCTTCTCAGAGAGGTCCATGCCAATCTTTCTCTGCACTCTCTGGTTCCTCCTGACATGTTTCTCATTCCAGCCATCTCATCACTCATTTCCCATCTTTGAGAATGTTGTTTACCAATTTCCTGAATGGACTTGTAACACCCCACCCCCTTTTTTTGGCTTTTAAGGGAACACTTCCCCGTGCCCGCACTGAACTGAATCCCGACTATCTGGACCTTCGCTCTAGAGCCGAGCTGAATCCAGAGTACTGGACGCCCTGCACTCCTCTAGTGAGTAACCCCTGTTCAGATTGTTGAGATGGCTGCTGCTGAAGCTGCACAAATACACTTTTCACCTGCTTGTTGGTTTCTTTAGTGACCTCTCTAACGATGGTCTCTTCACCGCTACATCATTATAACTGAGCTAATTTTACATAAACACACATACCTCCCTCCCATTGCTCTCATTACCTTAGTATGTGCAGGGATTCTTGTCTTCCGGGGATCGGGACAGTTTACATGTAGCTTTACTTGCCACTGGACCTAATGATGCTTGTTTTTTTGTGTGTGTGTGTGTGTGTTATTTAAGTGTTGTGCAGAAATAAATTGCATATACAAGTTTGCAGTCCTAAAATGTCTTTTGTGGCTTTTCAGAAGAATATATGGTCATTCCGTGTCAAATCAGCCAAATTTCAGAAAATTCTGCAAAAATTTTAGATTTTGCTTTTTTTTAAATTAGTTTTTGTTTTCTAAAGAAAAATAAACATGTATAGTGATGAAAGCTAAAATCTGTTGACTTTAGCAATCTTTGTTGCATTATGTGTCAATGGTGACTAAAAATGGGAAAATATCTCTTTTCATGTTTTTCCCCCAACGTTTGAATGCCTATAACTCAAGACATATTAAAGACATCTTAATACCCTTTTAGACATTGAGTCTTAACACACTTTCATTTTGGTATATTTATTTTTAAGGCCTATATGGTTCAGTTCCAAAGATATTGGAATTTCAATATGGCTCCAGGAGTAAATTGTACAAATTTTGGTGGTCAAAAACCAAATGTGTGTCACTTTGCATACATATTACAATTATTTTATTTTAAAGATGAATGTCTGAAAAACAAATATAGTTGAAATATTAAAGAAAGCATTTTTTAAACTTTTATTTTGGAATCTACATTCTCAAGACCCTACATCATTGAGACCTAGAGAAATTGAGGCTTATTGAGGCTCCATAATCAGTTTGTTGAATATTACCCATTTTCAGTGGTTGAAAACCAAATGTTGCTTACATGGTATAAGGCCAATACTTACTGTATTTAAAGTAATGTTGAAGCTAGAAATGCACTAAAAGTAACTAAGTACTAAGTAACTAACTAAAAGTAAACTAAAAATAACATTATTATGCTGCCATCTTTCTGAAGTCATTTTTAACCCCCTGTAATTCGACTGTAAATCACAGATGAAAATTGTCTTTTAACCCCCCTCTACAAAATCGTGGATTACCCAGTAACTATTCATTCATGACATTTTATATTTTGGTAAAATAAAATAAAATAAAATTAAACAACACTCTTTTCATTCTACTGAGTGCTAAGACTTAACTTGCGCTCAATATGTGTACTTGCATTTGTACGTGGTTGAATGAGTTCACTAAACACCACAGCGTCTATGTGGGTGTGACGGAGACAGACAGAAAATAAGAGGGTGGTAAATGGAGAAGTATAATATTTGCAGTGGACAAGGCAATAGAGGAAATTCAGAAATAAACCATGACTGTAAGACAAAAAATAGGACTTTTTACTACCATAGGAACCTTAAGACTCTCAACATGCTTACTTTGTAGTCATCAACACCAAAAAGCATGTATGGGCTGCATTGCATTCCTGATCAACATTTCACTGTATTTTACTCTCATCTTCTTTTTTCCCCATGTCAACTGCTTTCTACTACTAGCAGGATTGCAGGGAATATGGATCCACTCTGTCTGTGCTTGGAATGTTCTCATGGGCAATCGATGGGATGATAGAAATTACCTGCATGCTTCCAGATGTCACCATGCAAAAGAGTAGCTTGGTGTGCGTGAAGCCAATTACAGTGGTTTTTCAATGGGACCAGTCCTCATCACTGGAGTGTGAATGGTCACTTTGCCATATTATCTTGGGATTAAACTGTCCATTCACACTCATTGCTCTCTCATACGGAAATAAGAGATAGATACATGTCTAATAACTCAAATTAATGTTCAACATCAAAGTGGACATTGAACCTGAATTAAAATTAACATTTAATGAAAGTTTCTACTACTTTCAAGGTTACGTAAATGTAAATAAATGACCGTTAACTAACAGTAGATGTAACATGCTTGAAATCAACAGTTCTATTTCTTTGTTTAGAGTACAGTACGGCCTATTTATCAGCGATGGTTTTGAGCATCTGATAATAAGAACCTACTGCTTTAGGAAAAGCCCGGTCTTGAAGGTCAGTGTTTCGAACGGGTAATGGCTATTAAGCTAGGTGTCCTGTGTAATGGCTTTCAGGCAGGAACGTCACTAGTGGGATGAAAGGTGATGATTATAGGGGCCCATGTCTTAGGGGGGGACCCCATCGATCTCAACCGTCTGGCTGAGGCCAGCCTAAAAAGACGATCAGGACAGGTGACAGGCCACTGCTGCATGTCCTCACGAAAGCTTATAATTTTCATGTGTTTTAAAGCCTTTTAAAGCGTTCAAAAACAAGACGTGGAAAAGCTCAACTGAACCGAGCTCTCCTTTGCAAAGTTCTCCTCAAAGTTCCTCCTGAACCTGAACAAACAAATAAAATCGAATTTGTAAGAGATTTAAATAAACAGAAAAGGATGTGAAAGAGCCCAATTCAGCTCCCGCTGTGTTCTGGTGTTCAGGACTGATGCAGAGAGAGGCATCTCAAAATAATTGAACACTGGATTTGCCTCTTTTTGCTCTTGTACCGACAAATACATATGTCAAAATATCCATCTTGGAAAGTATGTTCGAAAAAACTGTCGGTTATGTCTTAAGTGAAAGTAAACAGTTCAGAAAAAATAAATAATAATAATCAGATGTGTATTATATTGGATGCGTTAATTGTCTCTTGAAGTGAAAATTACTCACTGCTCTTGACTGAATTACTTTGTAGGTTTAACAAAATTTAATGTACAGTCAATCCAACAATTATTCAGACACCAGATCTTTTTTTTTTTAATTATCTGGTGAATTATCGAACATACAAATTAAACTATTTCAAACAGGGACCACTCATACAACCAGCTATGGCCCTGCTTTCAGGACCTTGAGTCAAAAGAAGCTAAAGGAACAGTTAACATAAAAAATTTAATTCTGTCATCCTAATTGACAGTGATAACAGCATTTTTCTGCTTACCAACATTTTTCAAAATATCTGAAAAAAATAATAATAATAATTAAAGTTAAAGATTGTTATTGGTGAAGTGAGGGCAGACTCAGTAATTCAAGTGTAGATCTACTGTATATCTTACAGTAGGGTTTCAGATGGGCGGGTTGTTGTGACAAGAAGTGAAGCTCAATTTGACCATTGATGTGAACTATCCTGTCCAAGTCCAAGAACTTTATGGGGTCGAGCAGGGCCTCTCAGGCTGTTACAAAGTAGGTCAGAACAAGTTGCTCAATTGTTGATAGGACTGCCAAATGGTCATGAGTTGGAAGTCATTAAAGTTTCTTACCATCCCTTCGGAATAGAAAAATAGCTGATCTTTTAAGGCAGGTTGAAGCAGAATAGAGGTCCAGCAGGTGGCAAAGAAAGTCTGGAAACCTGTAGTTGGTCAGCAGTGTGCTTCAAGGACTGTCATCATCTTCCCTCAAGAGAATTGGGGTCTGGTGGCCTCCCTTTTGTTCTTGAAGTACTCTTGGTTATATGCACAGATGCACCGAGACACAGTTAGGTAATTTTCTTCATGCACCAAATGTATTTCGTCCTTTGTAAGTCGGTTTGATAAATGGCTTTGTAAACCAGCCGGAATTATATTTTGCTGCATTGCTAATGGGATTGGAGCTGTATTATGAAAAAGGTTGTTTTTGGAGAACATATTGCTTGTTGTCTGGAGGTCAGAGTGAATGTGCAGTATATCTTGTACCTTCGTCTGTCGTCTCTCAAAGGTCAGCAGTGTGATTAACCTCAGGTCAATTGCACCCGAGATGCGTACACCCAATCCGTTAGAATGCATTAGTTTGGGAATAAGTGCATGAGGAAACCAGTCTTACTGATCGGAAGTGATCCTTCAGTTCCAGCGGCAGTTCTGCTAATATGTTGTATATCTCACCAACTGTCACTTATTGCTCCCCTGAGTATTTAGAACAATATTACGACTGTTATTAGTTATTGAAATAATATGTAATTAACACACAACCAATTGAGGTTATTATGGAGTTCATCCCTTTTTATTGCTCTGCAATCAGTTGTTGTTCTCAACACAGGACCACGGATGGAGAGGAAGAAATCAAGCACAGTAAGTCAATAGTACACTTCAGAGCGTGTCAATAAATGATCCTTCATGCCTTACACCATCTTCAAAATAAGCCAGCTTCTCATTTCACAAAACATGGCTAGTGCACGTATATCTTCATCATCATCCTGTTGTTGGGTATCTGCTGTGACGAGCCCCAGGTGCATGTACTCATGGTTCACAGGCAAATAGGATTCATGGGATTGATTATGAAGTCATTCCAGGGTTGTGTAACCGTCTTAGCTGCTGTTTTCCTCTGACATGTTCTGGAATATTCATGAAGTGGACCTAAGCTGTGTCTTAGGAGACCTGTCAGCAGGGAAGAGAAACATTTCTGAGCTTGTAGGGACATGCTTGAGAAGGAAAAATGGCAACTTTGAATTGCTTTTTCATGTATTTGCACGCATTATTGATTTATTGACCTTCTCTCGGGACAAGGTGGTTTGAAGACAGACTAGGGCCAATTTATTCATCCCTGTGAGAGGGAAATGAGCTTAGCTCTGCTGTGGTGAATGAGCTGAATGATGACTAGCCTTACGGTAGGTGCTGATTAGCGAGAGTGAGTGCTCTCAACGCTGTGACGGTGTCACTCATTAGATGATATGAGGTACATTGACTCTTAGAATTCTGCTAGCTAGTTCAGTGATGAGAAACTGAAAAACCTCAAAAGTTACAGACACCATTTTATTTCTTTTGAATCGAGGATATAACCAGGGCTGATGGAGCAAATGTGAAGCTTTACGAACGGATCATTGATTAAACTTCTAAAGTCCTCTTAAATGTCCATAACGGAGATGTTATGGCCCCACTTCAGATGTTTTCCTCTCTAAAGTGGCTCTTAGAGGTTGGATGTGCTCCGAAGCTACATGCCATACTTTGTGTACGTGAAAGATTGTGTCTAAGCGTTTTAGAAAGTTGGTCAATACTCTCAACATAGTGAAGGTGTATTTACTGTAATACCTTTGTAAGGAAAGAGAGACCTCGTGAATTATGCATGTGTATAGAGCTCCCATTTCTGTTCTGAGATATGGGATAGGAAATGGATCTCTTTCTTAAGTAAAGAGTAGGGATACTCCTGGGTTGAGGAACACTTCCTTTGCATTAGCGGGGTTGTCAGCATTGTCTCTGATTAAGTGCTGGAAGCTTTATACAAACCCTTTTCCTTGCTGGGATAGCTAGCAAACAGAGTTATCATCTAAACATCTTCATGTTGTATTATTTGGATTAGAGCAGCATGCACTTTCTTTGGAATTGCTTATTTTGTGAAAAGGCCCAGAGACAGCAAGCTGACAATGTCAGGCTGACGTTGAGTGTCTGTTTGCCTAGTTTTTCCAGTGTGTTCCACACTGTTGTCAGTAGTCTGATCTCTGTCATGGCTTTTCAGCCATTTGAGGATGTCGAATTAGTGGTGGAACATGTCAGTGGGTGGTCACTCTGATTGGCTGTTCAGCTAAGTGAACCAGTGCACGAAAATAAAAACAAGTGACAAAAGCAAGCAAACAATGAAGTTGAAAGTGGCACACACAGAAGACTTCTTGTTGTAAATTTGTATTTTTTCCCTTTTTAAATGGTGAATACAGACTACTGCCATCTGCTGGTATGGAGAGTTGTTTCCTCTCACGCAGGTGCAGAAAGTATGCTGTTGGCTGTAATGTGTAATGTAATGTAATGCCCCTTTGTAATGTGGTAGAGGATTGTGTGAAATCGAGTTTTGTCATCATTAAGTTGTAGCAGCTGTTTGTACAGCCCCCAACCTTGTTTTGGGCCATTTTCTTATTGTCTCCCTCTCGCTCTTACTGTTTCATTGTTTGTTTTTCTCACACTTTTTCACTCATGTTCTCTTTCTATCCCTCTCTCTTTGACTTGCCCTCACTCTGTATTATTAACAGCAGAGCTGGTGACTTGAGATAAGTGGTCACTCCTAGAGGCGTCTGCTGGAGAGGGCACTTTTTTATTTGGTCAAGATGAATGGCTTGAATAATTTCCCTGAAAGTAGCATTCAGCATTGCAGCGTTGCCACTCTTTGAAATACTTTTGCCTGATAAGAGCTCCTGCATTAGTGTAGAAGGCAGGGTCCAGTGATTGTCCCCTTGTAGTGCTTCAAAATGTCTTCATTTATCAAGGTCCTTATAGTTCAACAGCATAAAACAAATAATAATAATAATAATAATAAAAATAATAATAATAATAATAATAATAATAATAATAATAATAATAACCTGGTCATCCGACTTCTACCAACAAATAACTCTGTGTGTGTTTTTTATTTATTTTCAGATAATTCAACTTGCATTACAGAAAATGTCTGACTGAGAGGGCTGTATTAAAAAAAAAAAATAAACAGTGTCAAGTTGATAAGAACATATAGAGGAAATGTTATTTTCTGCCCCAGTTTGATGAATGTGAAGGACAGGGTTTGTTGTTTCTTGACAGTCTCAGTTGCATAGTTGTTCCAGCAGAAGATGCCTTTTTTCCAGTTTTGTACATTCAGTTGTCATGTGTTGCATGTTTCCTGATCTTTGATAATGTCATAATGCATTGTTTACACAAAGCTGGCAGCGCTTCACACTAGGTGTACCTCAGTCTTTCAGTAGATGTCACGTCACGCTTATGCACATCACCCACAGTCTATTTTTACAGGGATGAGGAGACATATGCAAGTAGAACGAGTTTTACAAACAGCTTGTTGGATGGAGTTTCGTTGAATGGATGTTGGCAGAACCATGGGCACTATACAAAAGCTAATAAAAGACAGACTCACTGATAGTTTGTTAGTATTAAAGTTTTTTTTGTTCTCACTCTGTGTATATAACTTACAGTTTAACATTGGCGTTAAAGGCTATAGCCTGGCGGGCTCGATAGAATGTCTTGTTTCCAGAAGTATGCCCAAGCGTTTGCGAAGCATTGACCAAGCAATTGCATGCTTGTACAAAATGTTTATAACACTAAACCCCCATTCGAATTGTCTGCTACCTTCAGAGTTTGCCCCCTAGTGGTAGTCAGTTTGTATGTTTAATGTTTACAAAAGTTGATCAAGGGTTTAACCCTTTGTGAGTAGTAGGGGTGTGTATTCATGTGTGATTTAGATGAGTGTGTGTTAAAGGCCTGATGGACCAGCTGTGGTGTCTGGTTGTCAGTTTTATGCAGATGAAGAGTTAAGATATTAATATCTAGATAATTAGCCTGTCCCATGGGAAAGTAAGTTTGTTCTACTTCAACCAATCCTGTCTCTGGTCTCTGCTGTCTGCACGGCATCTGTCCTAATGGCACGGTTCCATATACCTAAAATAAATAATAAAAAATAAATAAAAAAGAGGGGCCATTTGTTTTCTCACTCTATTATTAATCTAATAAATTGGCAATCAACACCTAAACCTAGGAAAAAAATAAATAAATAAATCAACAGATGTGTGTGTGTGTTTAAAGGTGAAGTTCATTGTATGCCTCTAGTGGCTACAAAAATAATTGCAAAAATGTATCCAAGCATGATTCAAATAAACTTGTCTGCAAATGGACAAAAAATAGTCATGTTACAAATTCACATCACAAAAAATATATATATTTTTTTATTATTATTATTGATTTTATACATCAGGGATTGATTGCATCACGTTATATCTTATCTCTGCCTATGACTGAAGATTTTAGCATCAGTCAGCATTATTGCTTTACTGATCCAGTCAGTCTGAGATGGTTGGCTGTGGGGCCGCTCTCATCAGGGCCCGTATCACCCAGTTGATGCTGATTATCTCTTATCAATAAGAGAGTTAACAGTGACTTATCTCTGTGGTTTTCACCAGTATTTTCTGACATATTTCCACTATTTTAAATAAAGAGAACACCTCTGAGGCTCATGGAGGATTACAGAGCTTAAAACAGGCCACAGACTTGAATGATCCAAATTTGGCCTTTATACAGGCCGGCCTGTCAATACCCCTTAACCTCAGAGATCTGCTGCTTTCATGCCAGCATTGCCCATATATGAAATGGTTAAGGCAGATAGTCCTTCAAAATGTCCTGTTTTTATTTTCGCTCTCTTGCTCTCTTTCCTTTGCACACATACACACACAGTTTTTGGCCTTTTGAGATTTGGGGCACTGCTTTCCAAATTGACTTTTATCAAACTGTCTCAGAGAAGTAGGCTTTGCGGGTGGGCACCAGTCTATTGTTCTCCTGCATGTAGTAAAGAATGAAAGAGGAGCTGTTCGATATATTTTCTGCTGTCGTCAAAAACCCCTGCCAACCTAAGGGCAAGCTTATTTTCTTCAGCCCACCACAATCACATGTACACAAAGAAGTGAACCAAAGATGTTTTTTTTTTCATGATGAGAGGGCATCTGTTTTTTGGACTGGCGTGCTTGCTTGCTTATTTATTTATTTGTTTATTAGCGTGTTTGTTTGCTTTTAACTAGTTAGTGATATATTTTCCCCAAAAATTTCCTCATTCTCTTTGCAGTAATAAAACAGTATATATTTTTAGGTATTGATTGATACAGTATGGTATTATTTGTTGTATTGTCTCTTAAATATGCTTTAATGTATTTTCAAATTATATTACAATAATTTATTTAGAATAATGTTAACAAACAAACTCACATATTTAAACAAATGCAAAGGCTGTTAATGAGAATTTGGGCTTTAAAGGCTTTAACTTATTATTCTTATTATTCTTATTATCTTATTATTCTTATTAGTATAATAAGACACACACACACACACACATACATATGATATTGTTTTAAATCAGATTGTTTTGTACAGAATTAGATATTGTGGATTAGAGGTCTCATTCATTCTACTATGAGGGCCTTAAAAAGAGATGAAAAAATAAATAAAATACTGTGCTTCTTTAAGCTGCTTGCATGTTTGCCTCAGTATTAAAAACCTGAAGTGTTAAATCTCTAGTTTCATGTATAAGCTATCGTCTTTAGTAATATCATCATATACTGTGTGCTGACCTCAAAGTAAACAGCTGTGAGTGATATTATGGAAGCCGTAGACACAGGCTGAAACTGTCCTGAACATCTTTAATCTGTGTATTGTTCTTTGATGATCTTAAAATAAAGAAAAGGAAAAGAAAATCTGCATGACATGTTTCAGTGCATTGGGATTGGCTCATTTGCAGAGGACACATGCATTGTTGTCAGATTTTCTCCAAAATGCTGCTCATCGCTTGGAACGCCTTTCTGCCGAGAATGTGCCTGTGAATGCCTAAAAAGTTGCTTAGGCTGGCAACTCACTTAGATTTGCAACAAATCTGCCACAGAGACATTGTTGTAAAAAAAAAAAAAATAAGTAAAAAGAAAATCTAATCTCCTACGAGCTTCTTATGGCTTACCTTATGAATCCTCCTGTCATGAGATCAACCTGGCCTGTCATCCAGAGACGCAGGTAGAGCTTCTGTGCTCTGACGTGTTCATCTTTGCAGGGACAGTGTGATCACCCCTCTCTAATATGAGTCCACAGGGAGGAAATCTGGAAGTTCTAGACTGGACTAATTGGCTTGGAGGCAGATAAGCAGGGCAGCGCTGACAGCAGAGCTTTCTTATGCTCCTTTCATATTGAAGGTGCTGGACCCCAGCAGTTCCAGGACTGCTAGGCTATGATCTACCTACTGATTCAACTTGGCAATTAGTCTACCTAGGTTATATATATTCTACAGCAGGATAGTGCTGAAAGTCCTCTAATGCCATTTTTAAAACACCTAGTTTTTACATTTAAGATCTTCATTTCTATCCTTCTCTCTTTGTCTTTCTTTTCTCTAATGATTGTTTTCTGTATAATAGACTGAGATGGGGGATTCCGCTACTGTTTCAAAAAATTAGTTAATTATACATCATGCTACAGTAAATACAAAGTACAAATACAACGCATTTACAAAGTAGCTATACTGAAGCTATTTAATAATTATTAATTATGTAACAAATTGTAATTTGTATAATTTGTATTAACATATTTTTTTGGCACATTGTAGCTACAACTGATAAAAAAAGATTATTTATATAAGATTTATTTATTACATTTATATAAAATGATATGAATGCATGCCTGCCATCTGTTCATTACAAACTTAGAAATTACTCTCAAAAAGAGTTTATGCTAAATAAATGGATTTACAATAAAGCGATAACCAGTATTATTCAACTAAGATTTATTTTGCTACATGAACATATGTAGAACAGGTTCACTGAAACTAACTTTCCCAGGTAACTGATTCCCAATTAGTTTGATTATTGCTGCATATGTATGTATAATACTATATTTGAATGTTTATAGAGTATATTACCATTCAGAAGTTTGGAATGGCAAGTTGTTTTATTATTATTATTATTATTATTATTATTATTATTATTATTATTATTTTGAATCAAGGATGTATAAAAAAGATCCATAATGTTACAAAATATAAATACATTAATTAATTAATTAATTAATTAATTAATTAATTAATTAATTAATGAAGGAATTAATAAAAAACATCAAATACATCACATGTTGTTCCTAAATTTTTTTAACACGGTTTCTACAAAAGCAGCACCACTGTCACATCCAGCTGATTTTCAGAATCATGTTGCAAGAGCTAAGTCATTGAACCTCATTGTTTCTGCAGGATTCTTAAAGAAAGTCTGAGAATTTGCTACGATCATGAATTCAGTGCAGCTGTCTATGCATTCGCTCCCATTGGCTCGGCCTAACGTGTTTCTGTAATGACTGTTTCATCTACATGTAACGTCAGAAGACAGTTCACTCAAACACTTCCATCTGTGTCAAATTAGCATAGCAAAGCATGACCACACAAAGCTAGCCAAACAGTTTGTGACAGTTCTAAGTATGTGCACACAGCATGGAATCAAGAGGTTACACACTGTCTTTGCATTTCTTCATGCAAGTTCTCTCTCTCTCTCTCTCTCTCTCTCTCTTTTCATTTATCTGTCTATAAATTCCACAGCATGCTTGACTAAACTTTGCGTAAGCATGTCATCGCTAGGTCAAGCAGAAGCTTTAACGTGGCCATAATGTTAATAATCTAGTGCAGAAGTTTTCCAATCTCTTAATTTCAAGGGCCCCAAATATGACGACCACCTAAGAAAAAGGTATATATATATATATATATATATATATATATATATATATATATATATATATATATATATATATATATATATATATATATATATATATATATATACTGTATATTTTAAGTAAACGTTGTTCTCTTTAAACATAATTATTATTTTTTTGATTAGAATTACAACTGTTTTCAGATTATTTTCAAATTTCTGAAGGTTGGAGTAATGGCTGCTGAAGAGAGAGAGAGAGAGAGAGAGAGAGAGAGAGAGAGAGAGAGAGAGAGAGAGAGAGAGAGAGAGAGAGTAATTGGACTTAACTGGACTAGCACACTTATAACATTGTTCAAGATAAGGTGTTTTTTTTTTTTTTTGACTATTTTCCATTCATTGACCCCTCGCTGACCCTAAGGATTTCCTATACATGCTGTTTAGCTACTGTATCTCAAGAGTTTTGAATGTAAATGACAGCGCTTGAGGCGTAACCTCACAGTTTAAACTATCAATTATCAGTTCAAATGTAAATACGGATGGCGATATGTTAATGAGTTCATAAAAATTTCTGATTCTGATTCTGAGTTTCATGTTTATAACTATATTAACCAAGGCAGAAGCTTTGTGTTTTTAACGCTTCTGTTAAATAGCAAGATCAAGAAAAACGTTTTCCAGTGACATGTCCCCTTTAAGAGTCTCGACAGAATGTGCGACTGCGGTCCTCATTAGCACGTCTGACAAGGTCACAACTAGCTCTTTATGTCTTTCTTTTTCTGACCTAATATGCCAGTGTCCAAGTAGAACTGAGAAAATTAGATGTTGTTTACAATCTGTGGCATCATGGGATCTGTTTGTGTGTCAAAAAATAATAATTGCTACCATTAATGTCCATTAAGTGTATTATGGTTGGCAGTATGGCGCGTCTGAATGTTCCGCTGTATGTAATGAGCTATAATCCTGCCTGGCATACAAACGTCAACAGTAGGGCCTTCTCTATTGCAGGAGTTCTCACGCTAATCAGAGCCAAATATTAAGGGCGAGGAGATTAGTCAAGGTGCAAGGTGCTTTTTAAATAAATAAATAGTGGCAAGAGAACAGAAGGAGAATATATGTGTTCGACGGCAAGAAACAGTACGAGAGAGAGGGTCTCGGGTGGTCAACCTCTGAAGACCCTGCACTCTTTGAAGGCCTCATTAGCTGGTGTTATCTGTGTATTGACACTACCAAGGGTACCTGAGGGGTTACTGTGTGCGGCTTGCGGTTTGGCCCAGGCATACAAGGCTGTTCCGATGAAATAAGACTTTGATGTTGATTTTCCATTTGAAGAACTATCCATCTGGGATTGTATTTATTTCCAATTTCTCTTTTTCCCTTCCCTTTCCTTTCTCGCTCCTCAAGGCTACAGGCTTCTATGTAGGTGGTGAAGAAGAAGATCGCTCTTTGTTTTCTATTTATTTTGATATGATCTCCAGCTGAAACAATCAGAACTGCTATGTGTTTTGTTAATAATTAAAGCGGCCAAATCAATCTCAGAAACCCCAAGCTAGACGTCGCTCTCAGAGAGAAGGAGATGAGTAAAGATGGGGCTGTAGGGGCGATGGTCTCGACGGCTATACTGCGGTTTTGAGTGGTTCAGTCTCTCGATTGAATCAGCCCTTCAATTAAACTGCAGCTTGCACTGCTCTGTCGCAGGATTGCATGCCGGAAGTCTCTTGAATTAAACAGTATTGATCCAAAAATACAACTTAGGTTTAGTTGTGTTCATTTCAGGACATTTTGGAACTCTTTTAACATCATGAAGGAGTCAGAAAACTCATTTAGATGTAAGCACAGCGAAGAAAGCACATACATGTTTTATTACTTCTCGGAAAACTTCAAGCTTGATTAAAACCCTTTGCGTGTTGTTTTACGTTATGCCTTCAAGCTTTTTTGCTGTTGTCTTTTTTAAATTATATAATTTCTCGCAACATCTGATTCTACATGAGGCGGAATTAACGAGAAGCATCTAAGTGTGTATGCAAGAAGAACAAGCTAACACCAGAGCGGCAGAGATGCACATCAAGTCTCTATAATCTCCAAACAGCTGGACTGGAATTTTTACCTCTATTTTCTTCCCTGCATGCTTCTTTCTTTTATGTTTTCAGATAAACAGTTGACATGAATGAAAGTTGAGTATATTCTATTTTTGAAGAGGTTTACCTTTATGCATTTTATACAGAGTTAATTACATTGCTTACAAGCTCTAGATATTATCAGCACATGCATTCGGTGGGATTCAAACCCATGACTTCATTACTGCCAGCGCCGTGCTACTGTAGGACTCAAATAATCTGAAATACAGCAATATTAGATGACACTTACCTTAAACATGCCATGAGATGCTTTGACACAGCTTTCTTTCATGATGATGTATTTCCTCTTGAAACAAGAATGGGCTTGAATTTAATTTATGTTATAGCCTTTGCACAGCCAACTTACCATACATGAATACTATAAATATAGTTCACATTTTAGTAGCCAGTTAATGTTTGGCAAATGAAATAAGTGTTAGCACAAGTGGATGCACAGGGACAAAACATTGATTTCTATTTGCTATAATTGTTAATGAAAAAAATTAAGTGTTTATTAATTTATTGAAATATAATTATTACATAATTATAATAATAATTATTATATTTTTAGTCATTGTATTATGTTTTTGGATTATGTATTTAATATTACTGTTTAGCTTTCATTTAATTAAGCTTTAATATTTCTGAATTGTATTATTATTATTTTTTATTAATTTCAAGATGCCTTTTGGCTATAAGATTAATATGTTTTTGTTTTGGTTCACAAAAATTACACTGCTTGCTATTGGTAGCTGAAGCTGGGTTGTACATTATGTTGGACAATCGCAGTATATTTTATTAGCAAAAAAAAAAAAATATATATATATATATATGGATTCTAATTTAAGACTGAAAACAAAGTTTGCTCTGAAATAAAACCAACATTGAGATTTTGTAGCCAAGACAATCCAAGACAATATGATGGAAAGCTATTGTTTTGGTTTACTCAAAACAATGTCAGCAGGTAATTGTTGAGATATGCAAATTCGTTTTTCTTTGTTCCAGTTGGGAATGCCCTCTTGGAAGTCCTGGCAGCCCTGTGAAGTATGAGGAAACAGAGCCTTAATGGAATCCCCTCCTCTGAATACAGAGCGATGCCTGCCTAACCCTTGAACTTCCTGTGATGATCTGTCTGACCTGATTGTATCCTGATTTAGATAAGGATTTAATCTGCCACACATATGCGTCGCCAAACTATCAAGAGTCTTGCTCTCTTACAAACGCACACATCCGTTCTGCTTTCCTCTTTTTCTTCGTCCCTCTATAACACCAGGCTTTCTCTCAGCTCTCCTCACTCCTCCTTTCTGTTCTCGCTCTCCCTCAGTTTTACTCCAGATACGCTGGAAATACAACAACAACCCCAAGAGAGGCAGGAAGTAGTAGAGCCAGCAGGAGAGGAAATGGATGATAGAAAAATATAATCCATCTAGCGCACTTAAGGCTTCAAACACACATGCACACACTTGGATACACAAATACACAAAGCTGTATATTCAAAGCAATATCTCAAAAACATGACTATAGGTCATATTTCAGCCCAAAATACAGTCAAATTAGCAAAGAAAAAGAAAAATAATACGTACAGTCAGATTAAATGATCATTATTTGTATTTCTTATTCAGTATATATATATATATATATATATATATATATATATATATATATATATATATATATATATATATATATATATATATATATATATAAATAATATATATATATAAATATATATATATATATATATATATATATATATATATATATATATATATATATATATATATATGTGTGTGTGTGTGTGTGTGTGTGTGTGTGTGTGTGTGTGTGTGTGTGTGTGTGTGTTTCAAATGCACACATTTTTTTGTATTATTTTAATATTTATTATTATAAAAAAAAAAAAAAAAAAAAAAAACGTACAATGTTTTTACACACACACACACACACACACACACACACACACACACACACATTTATTTATTACTTAATTTTGAATCACAATGCAAGAAATCTTAGTTGTCTACCAGTCCAAAAAATCGGATTAATTCTTATTTAGGTAAATCTTATTTCTTATGCCTTTCTTTACATTTGGAGCAGCCTGGCCTGGTTTTGTGAGGTTTTTATTGCTCTTGAAAATGGAGCCTGTTTCTCCTTGCACTAGATATTTGGAGTTTAGCCACAGACAACTGTCTTACTAATCACGTCCAACTAATCCTCTGCATTTGAAAACAGTACTGAGAAGGGTTTTCTACAGAAGTCTGCTCTAATCAGAACTTTTTACACAAATATACATGCTCAGGAAACCTGATTAGTGACTTAGGAAAGTGTTGTGATTGCTGGTTCATTTCCATGTGTTTGTGGATATTGGTGTGAATCTGTGTTTGCATCAAGGATAAAAATTTAACTGATGTGTTTGGCCATTATTTCCAACGCTCCCCAACGCCTGTCCTTTTCATTCTCAGAATCTGTTTTAGCTGCTTATTTTCAGAGTAAAACTTTGTTTCTGTTCTCCGTCAGACTGTGTGAAGCAGCCAGTCCAGTCCTGAAGAGCTTCTTTGTTCATGATAGGCCTCAGAGCTGAGAAAGCCTCTCAATTGGAATTGTTCTGTGTTAATTGCTTGTAAAAAATAAGTGTGATTGGGTTTTCTTTCTGTGGATGCCTGGTACTCGTCTTGTTCAGAAAGACCCAAGTTTTGACAGGCGTTATGGAGACAAGAGAGTGGAAGCACAATGTAACATATGTCTGGTGCTCCACTGAAAACTGATGCAGAATATTTCATATTATTTCCTTATTAAAATTTCCTCTGTCATATCTAATATCCTAATTTTGAACTCAATGAAAAATAATTAGTGACTAAACTCTAAGCAAAGCTATCACTGTTGCTCATGCTGGAAAAACATGCATTATTGCTGTAAGATTAATGCATTTCATAGGAAAAGAGATTATGAATGCACACTTTGTCAGCTTGTGCATGTCTCAGATGATTTTTTTTTTGCAAAACTACAGCTCTTTTCAAATGATAATGTGCAACCCAGACCTATATATATATATATATATATATATATATATATATATATATATATATATATATATATATATATATATATCAATTTGGATTGAATTCAGTAGTGAATTGAGTCTCTCATGTGCTTTATGTAATAAAAATGCCCCCCCCCCACTTAGGAAGCTTAGAAGTCAGCCGCCTATGTAGGTAAAAAAACTGCTAGGCAGCTCTCTAGGTGACAGAACAGAGCTAATGTGAGGATATTTAGGATATCTACCCACTCTCCACTGTAGTAATTAGACAGGTTTCCCAGCTCAACATGAAAGTTTTGTGCTCTTCAGTACTTCAAAGGCTGAATCAGATTTCTTCACAGCACGGTAAATAAATAAATAAATAAATAAAAGAACAGACCACACACTTTTAATCAATAGTGAAGCCAATGAAGTCAAGGTAACTTTCTTGGGAAATAATGAGGTATTATTTTTAAGCTATCACTTATTCTTGACATGATTTCCCAGCAGGGGTTAAATTAAAGACAGAAAAGAGTTGAGAAATGAATGTTGATTTGTGTAACGAACCTATGAGGTGGAAAGTAATATCCACACTAAGGGTTTTAAAATGCAAATATGTCCTCCTTTTCTAACGAGGAAGGAAAACCTGCAATATTGCACATAAGTTATGGTTTTATACTCTTGCATAGTGCATTGACCCTTTGTCTTAAGATGTGCAGTGGATTTATTTCATCCTGTTTTGTTTCATTTAGTTTTGCCTAAGAATGACAGGCAACAAATCATATTACATTCTTTGCTTCCTGATTAAGACTAATGTATTTGATCCCTAAACATGGTTAGGATTTCGTTTTACCAGATTGAATATTTCTCTTTGAGTAATGAGTCATGATTCATTTGACCTTCAATGACTTCAAAAGCAAAACTTCTGTTCAAAAACAGACTAGTCACCCCCATGATTCAATCTGACAATTGAACAAAACCGCTCTTCGGTGACTCCCAGTTGGAGTTACATGGTAGCCAACACAATTCTTTTTTTAATTCTATGTATTGTCATGATCCATTGTGGGAACCCATCTGATTTCAATCAGGTAAATGGGACGATCATACAAAGGGAGGTTTCTCCCATAATGACCCCATGCTTTCAGATGTATGATCTGGGGAGATGTTTAAAGGCTCTGAGTGTGGATAATATCAAAGGCTTCCAGGATGATCTGGGACACATTGTTAGGAGGTTTCTAAATATTAATATTTCATCTCTTACGATCTCATTTGGGGTACTTAAGTTGATGTATTTAGATTAGAGCGAGAGAGGCTGTGCAGCTTTCCAACAGAGGACGTTTGATCCTGAGAGAATAACGGCTGACCAAAAAAAAAAGCAAGCCCTGAATATTTATGCCAAGTGTAGCAGATCTTTTTGGATGCTTTTAGGTTGTGCCCTCACTAGCTGTGGTTATTTTCTAACCCTAAGCCCTTCTCAGAAGCTTTATACTTATCAACTCCAAGAGAGCTCTTAGAGAAAAATCCTCAAATGTAAATTTAGAGACGAGTAGCCACAAGAGCACCAAACTGCTGGAGATGAAGAAATAACAGTGACATTGCCAAAAAAAAAAAATGTATTGTATCCAACAGCATTATTAATATTAAAACCAGGATAGCTAATTTAACACAGAAAAAGTGTCTAAAATACAAAAAAAAAGTCTGCACTTTTATATCCAGTTGAATAAAGCAAAAAAAACATACACAATAAAATCTATAACATGTATTTACAGAATAGACAGAGTGAATTTTCATGCCAAATTTAAATACTTTAAGATTTTACAGTATCTTTCCTTTAAAGCTGGAATAATGGCCGCCTAGACGCTGATGTTTTCTGTTAGTTGTGCCAGATGGTCAAGGTTTGGCTGGTTAGCATGACCCACCGGCTCTGGCTGGTAGCTACACCATATGGCAGCAAAATGCACCTTTCTCCATTGGCAACAATTCAAAAAAGTAGCTGTGTATTTTGAAGAAATCAATTACAAAAAAAAGGAAATCATTGATACCACTAATAGTAGTTGATGTTTAACCAGTCATCTGTTCTCTTTGGAGGGCCCTTAAAATGTGAAATGGACAAATTTCCTTAGTTAGCATGATTTTAAATAACACCACAGTGATAAAAAAGTAAGACATTTACAGCTTTGTTGAAATTCTCTGTTAATATTTGTGAAAACAAAGGTGACATTAGGAGTTAAAATGTAAACATAAAAACAAAATCAAAAAGAAAAAAAAAAAGAAAAAAAGAAAGAAAAGGAATTAAAGGACGTTAAAAAAATATAAAATCCTTGGTACCTGATTCATTCTCACTGGGCAGTGTAATCTGGCTATTGATTCTGATGGAGAACAGAGCTTAATGTGACCGATGTGGCATCCATCTTGCTTATTAAATGCGTGTTTGCGCTGGCATATTCTTTGACCTTTTATCAGAATGAGTGATTGCTGCCAGGTTAGCGTTAGCAGGACGTCCACTTCTCACCTTCTGACCGCTCGTCCTTTACCTGCTGTATTATTCCCGCCGTGTGCATCAGGGCTGAAGTCAAATGAGCGCTTTAGCTAATGGAAAAGAATGCTGACAGGAAGTTGATCTACTTTGGTGATTCTTTCTCGTGGATTCTTCCTGATAAGGGAGGCGACATTGACACTCGGGGTCATATACCTCATAATAAGATTTATGGAGGAAAGCAAGATGGCCCACCTCCTCGTCTTTCTTCCAGCTGTTGAATGGACAGAAGTAAACACTTGACCCAGCTGTAGTGTGGGGCTTGTTTGATAAATCGATGCACTTTTGTCACAAATTGTAGACTCCTCCAAATCCTAGAGTAGTGAGCATTTTAAGACATCAGGTGCTTTTCTGATGTTTATTATATTCCAAAAGGCAGGCGGCATAATCATGAATGCATTCTGATGAACTCTGAAAATGAAATCAGAGATTGGAAAAGGGGGATTCATATGGCAGCTGCAGGAAAATTCCACTTCTCAGTTAAATAAGCCAGTCACCTTTGGATAGCATTTGTTTAATCTAGTATGCATGTGAAATAGCTGGACCAGTTTGAAAAGTACAAAGCACACATATGTTTTCACATACATACATGTTTACTTGCATTTATTTTCAAGATCTGAGGTAAAATATCTATTGTTGCTTTCAGTATGACTATAAATGTCACATTCAAACTCACATTAGACATTTTTAACACTGAGCCAAACACATTATCAGGACCTGAGATTATACAAACAAACTCATTTTATTCTTGGACAGACCTGAAAATTAGTCACTTATGAGATGACGTCTCGGTTAGGCGCTTGATAGCGAGACCGCTAGCTAGGTTTTGGAGCAGCTAATGTATTACTGTGTTGCAAGAGCGTTCTAGTCATTGTGTTTTTGGGTTGGGAAACACAGATAACACCTTTAGAATAACGTCTTAGCAGGTTTTCAGAAACACAACACCTTCCTCCTGCAGTTATAGTTCACAGAAATACAGTGGCAGTTCTCTTTGTTTCTCCTTTACGTGTCCTCTGAATGCGTTCACACTTCATTTGTCTTGCATGCCGGTGCCTTTGTGTGGATTAGAACCACCTCCAAGACAGTTAATTGGACAATAAATGGCTTTTGTCGATGATTACCTACCGTATTATTCATTCATTTCAGTTCAGATCAAGCATGTAATAGTCTGAATACTTTCATCCACAAACACGATTGTTGTAGATAATGTTGCTTTGTCCTGGCTTCGCCTCCAAACATGTAGAGAGTCCAATCGTGGATTTGGTCGCGCGTGCTGACCACATGTAAATACATCCCATTAACTTGCAACCAACGGCTTTTCTTTGAGCTCGCAATTTCATGCTCGCGGCTTACCTTTGGCTCTTTTGTATGCTTTAAAGAGTTTGGCAGGTTGTTATACAGCTTGTGCATTTGACTGAAGTCAAGGTAAAAGAGGGGCAAGGTGAACACCAGGATTGTTTTCCCACAGTACTGACTTGCCCAGAGCTGTAAGACACACAGACCAAGAAAAACGAGGCCTCTGTGCATAACGACTCAAAGACTGCCTAAGCAACATGGTGACATGTCACGGGAAAGATATAAATAGTTGCTCTAAGAACACATCCAGTGTACTCGACTTTGTAGGAAACACAAGCTCTCATTTGTCTTGTAGTAGGAGTTCTATCTTGTCTGAAACATGACAGTTAACTCACATGACTCTTAGTGGTGAATCATTTTAAATGAGTTTATTGTGCCGTATTTTTGGGGGGGCCATGAATAAGAGCTGTTCTGTTGTAAGCTGCTTCTGTCCTTTTCAAAACAGCTTGAATTCCAGCATGGTAATGTCTTACATTCCTTGTTTATAACTAATGATATGTCGCTTTCTATTGCAATGCCAAATTGCTTCAATGTGTTTCATACTCTTTGAATATTAAGTTAGTTAAGTAAAGTCTTAAAGCTCTATAGAATTAAAGCAATGCCATTACTATCAACATGTAATAAAAATTGTGAATGCATTTTAATAAACTCTGTAAAATTTAACCAGAGACTGCAAAAGGAGGATTAAATAAATTTCTAAGTAAAATAAAGTAAATACAATTATGCATTATACCATATCCGAACTGATTATTAATGTTATAGCTAGTATCGAATATTTACTATTGGCAATTTGAACAAAACTAATGTTCTCTACAAAAATTAAGCAATGTCATCAATGTAAAATCATCATTCAACAAAATTATGAATGCAAAAATTTAAATTAAATCTGAGACTGTAAAAAGAGGATTAAATAAAATTATAAATAAAATAGAATAAATACAATTAAATAAATTCTGTTTGCCAAAGCCGAACCTCATTATTTAGATTTTATAGCAAATAAACAATAGGTTTACTGTTGGCAATTTGACGGAAAGTAAAGTTCCACATTATTTAGAAAAATAAATACAAATGAATCAATCAATCAATGCTACAAGCACAGCACATTTTGTATGAAAAACGGATATTATCGCAGATAATCTTAAAATTATATTTATAAATATAAATATATTATATAAATATTTGTGTGTTTCAAGATCAACTCTTAAGATAGATCGTTTAAGATAAGAAGTTAAGTATTATAAAGTTCTACAAAACAAATTAATAAATATCATTGCAGTCAATGAAATCAAAACTGACCACACTTTCAAAATTCTATAGAGCAAGTTAATCTATTTGTTATCTGTTATATTACGTATAGATTTAGAGCTCTACTTATATTGTTGTGTGCATTGTTTATCACAATCAATCAATTAATCAATCAATCAGTCAGTCAGTCAGTCAGTCAGTCAGTCAGTCAGTCAGTCAATCAATCAATCAAGCAATCCAATGTAATTAAGATACTCAAAATGTACTGGTATATATCTGTAGTTGTTAATATTTTGTTGTTTTAAGCGGTAACTGCTTACCCCTTATTAGTGTGAATATTTAGCAAACCATATTTTCAGCTACATGATATATTTAATTTATTTATTTGTGCCACTTTCCCAATGGATTATGCATTATTCCTCATCCAAATGGAGATATGAGATGCCCTGAATTGTGAACTCAATCTTCAGTCTTCCTCTTTCTCTGGGAATTACGTCACACTCTAGATGTACAAAATAACGAGTTGTAATGTTTCATGTTAAATATTAATGGATGATTCTTGTGAGATGACGAAATCGTGAATGTATCAACACAGTGCCTCCAAACCTTAAAGTTGATATGGTTAATGTTCAAAAAAAAAAAAAAAAGATGATGTGGGTACTTTTTTTTCCTTTCTTTTTTTTCTCTCTCTCTTAAAAGCTGAAATATTTTCTTTTTTTATGTCTTATTACAAGCCACCCAGCGGGTGAAGAATCAATGGCTAAAGCTTAAACAGAAATGCCAATTTCATTTTCAACTAGTAAAGAAATATGTTGTCCCCAAAAAAAAAAGAAAGAAAAAAAAGAAATCAATCTGTTTTTCAGTTCTTCTAAGATGTTCTTTCATATCTCACTGCAAACACAATCCAATGGCTGAATATACTTTATGAAGAATCCATAGTCATGTCATCCTGGAACTGTAACAATGTTGTATTGAGCGCTGCGGTAATTCACTTAACCCTTTCGAGTCGATTAACCCATATATGCGTTTTGAGTCATTTTCTCCTGATAACCCCGAAAAGAACTTAAATTACACTCTCAGTTTTAATCGTACAGATAAGAGCAATACATAAATCGAATCTGTAAAGGGTCTAGTTTTTTTTGGATACAGACCTAATAACAAAAAACCTTTGTGCACTTATAAAATAAAGATAACAAACAAGGTGCGCTGTCTACAGTCTTTGTCTCCGCTGATCGTCATGTACAAACATTTCATTAAAATGAACTGTTACTCTGTGAATACTCAACGAAGAGACATGAGAGAGATATCTATAGAAAGCCTGGAATGTCTATTTTAAACTAAACAAGTGCTGCCGAAAAACAAATATTCTGAGATAAAGTAATCCATATGAAAACAACGCAATGTCTGTTTTTCATATCTCCCTTCATTATATTTAATGTGACCACACCCCCGTGCTGAACGCGCTATTCAGATTCAAACTGAAGCGCGCGGCTTGAATACGCCCACACAGAAGAAAAAGCAGCTAGACTCTTTCTTTCTTTCTTTCTTTCTTTCTTTCTTTCTTTCTTTCTTTCTTTCTTTCTTTCTTTCTCACGTTGTTTCAAACCTTAAGGACTTTCTATTTTCTTCTTTTGTGGAACACAAAAGAATATAGTTTGAAAAAATGGTTGCTAACCAAACCATTTTGACTTCCATTGTATGGACAAAAAGCACAGACACATTTTTGGGTAATGTAACCCTTTAAATTGTTTTCACTGAATGCAACTGGTCTCTTCTACAGGTTGAACTTAGACATGTGTTATTTTTCTTCTAGAAAGCTTAGTTGTTTTGTAACTTTTTAAAGTTGTGGTGGTGGTGGAATATGTGAGATACAATGTGTCAGAGTTTGCCTTCCAGTCAAAAGTGTGTGTGTGTGTGTGTGTTTGTGTGTGTTTTGTTGTCGCCTCACTCTGTGAACTCCAGGGTGCCATCTTGAGAGACGTAACTTATATCCTCAGGTTTTTTTTTAAGCATTCCAGCTTGCACAGGTGTGCTTATCTCCATCTGTTCAGAAAAGCATGACACAAACCTTTCACTGACACATTCTGTTTTTTTTTTTTTTTTTTATAATGAAAAAAAAAAAAAAAAAAAAGTAAATCAATCAATCAATCAATCACCTTTATTTATATAGTGCTTTAAACAAAATACATTGCGTCAAAGCACTGAACAACATTCATTTGGACAACAGTGTCTCAATAATGCAAAATGATAGTTAATTGCAGTTCATCATTGAGTTCAGTGATGTCATCTCTGTTCAGTTTGTTAAGTTTAAATAGTGTCTGTGCATTTATTTGCAATCAAGTCAATGATATTGCAGTAAACGAAGTGACCCCAACTAAGCAAGCCGGAGGCGACACTGGCAAGGAACCAAAACTCCATCGGTGACAGAATGGAGAAAAAAACCTTGTGAGAAGCCAGGCTCAGTTGGGGGGCCAGTTCTCCTCTGACCAGACGAAACCAGTAGTTCAATTCCAGGCTGCAGCAAAGTCAGTCTGTGCAGAAGAATCATCTGTTTCCTGTGGTCTTGTCCTGGTGGTCCTCTGAGACAAGGTCTTTACAGGGGATCTGTATCTGGGGCTCTAGTTGTCCTGGTCTCCGCTGTCTTTCAGGGCAGTAGAGGTCCTTTCTAGGTGCTGATCCACCATCATGTCTGGATACGTACTGGATCCGGGTGACTGCAGTGACCCTCTGGTCTGGACACAGACTGGATCTGGTGGCTACAGTGACCTTGGAATAAGCGAGAAACAGACTAATATTAGCGTAGATGCCATTCTTCTAATGATGTAGAAAGTACATAGGGTGTTATGTGAAGTGTTTCCGGTTCCAGTTTACCTAATTAATGCAGCCTAAAAATCCTTTAACGGATTTGGATATTAAAAGCATATTAGTATGTTATGTGTATGCCAGGTTAAAGAGATGGGTCTTTAATCTAGATTTAAACTGCAAGAGTGTGTCTGCCTCCCGAACAATGTTAGGAAGGTTATTCCAGAGTTTAGGCGCCAAATAGGAAAAGGATCTGCTGCCCGCAGTTGATTTTGATATTCTAGGTATTATAAAATTGAATGAGTTTTGAGAACGTAGTGGACCTAGAGGAGTATATTGTAAAATGAGCTAATTCAAATACTGAGGTGCTAAACCATTCAGGGCTTTATAAGTAATAAGCAAAATTTTTAAATCTATATGATGTTTGATAGGGAGCCAGTGCAGCGATGACAGGACCGGGCTAATATGGTCATACTTCCTGGTTCTAGTAAGAACTCTTGCTGCTGCATTTTGGACTAGCTGTAGTTTGTTTACTAAGCGTGCAGAACAACCACCCTATAAAGCATTACAATAATCTAACCTTGAAGTCATAAATGCATGGATTAACATTTCTGCATTTGACATTGAGAGCTTAGTCCGTAATTTAGATATATTTTTGAGATGGAAAAATGCAGTTTTACAAATGCTAGAAACGTGGCTTTCTAAGGAAAGATTGCGATTAAATAGCACACCTAGGTTCCTAACTGATGACGAAGAATTGACAGAGCAACCATCAAGTCTTAGACAGTGTTATAGGTTATTACAAGCAGAGTTTTTAGGTCCTTTAATTAACACCTCTGTTTTTTCTGAATTTAGCAGTAAGAAATTACTCGTCATCCAATTTTTTATATCGACTATGCATTCCATTAGTTTTTCAAATTGTTTGTTTCACCGGGTTGTTTCACCATATCCCCCAAGGGTAACATATAAAGCGTGAAGAGTAGCGGCCCTAGTACTGAGCCTTGAGGTACTCCATACTGCACTTGTGATCGATATGATACATTTTCATTCACTGCTACGAACTGATAGCGGTCATATATGTACAATTTAAACCATGCTAATGCACTTCCACTGATGCCAACAAAGTGTTCAAGTCTATGCAAAAGAATTCTGTGGTCAATAGTGTCAAACGCAGCACTAAGATCCAATTAAACTAATAGAGAGATACACCCACGATCAAATGATAAGAGCAGATCAAATAATAATTGACATCTGCTCACCTCTAGTAAATCAGGGAAGCACTTTGAAATAAATTTGTCTTTGTAGCCAGTCTCAAAGTCCTACTGAAATATTTCATTCCTTGTTGAAATGCAGCCAAAATGGGCCGGGGAAATGTGGCTGCTAATATTTCATACTGCCAACACCACATCAAATTAGACTTGAATTTATCAACAGACCTCATCAGTCCTGAATGGATGATCTATTCTCTGGTCTGAAGCAAACCATGTAGCCCAGGCCAAAGAATTGAAGAAGAACCTTTCATGGTGCAAATGCATCTCTTATGCAAGTATATTTATCTTCTTCCACTGCCTTTCTTTGCATTCACATTTACAGATTTGTCAGGGATTTGAATTGCATCAGTCTATTCATTACAGGATTTCTTGTGTTTCATTGCTCCGTCAGTGTTTCTTTCCTTGTCTTTAATTTGTATGTGAGTCAATGCATATGTCCTTCTGTCTAACCCTCACAGTTTCTCTAATCTCTCTTTCTCCTTGTTTCTGCTCTTCTGGCAGCTTCATGTAGGAAGGAAAAATCATAAATGAGATCTCTTTAATATTTCAGATGGCAGTGAGATGAAATGGAGACTCGAACTCCCGTCTCCTGCTACAGAAAAGACCCCAGTGATCTCACTTGTGTCTCCTTTGGAGTGTCACAAGAGTCTCAAAAACTCCAAATCATGGCAGATCTTAATTGAGTTCCCAATATTTCTCATTATATATTTATGTTTACTTTTTGCAGGACTAAATGTTCTGATCTGCTATCCATGCTAATTTTATTGCTCTATACTTACATTTGTTTGTAATGTTGAAATTTAAATTAAATGACTTTAAAGTAAAAAAAAAAAAAAAAAAAAAAAAGACCAATCACTATCAGGTATTGTTCTTTTTTAACCCTTTATCTGTAACCCTGTCCCGTATACGGGACGCCTACATTTTATTACAATGAAATCTAATCTAATCTTGACAAACTATATATCATTGGAAAGGTCTAAGACTCCCAAATATATATTTTACCAATGTTTTTTTGTTAAAAATTATGTAGGAAAAGTAAAAGTTTAATTAAGTTTAAGAGTGCACCCTCAAAAGTATAAATTATAACAGGAGTTTTGACCTTTGTTTAAAAAAAAATACTTCTTCGTTCATCAGAAATTATTGATCAACTGAAAACTTAAAATCTCAAAATTCATCCTTTAAACCCCATTTTAAAATCAGACATGACATTGCCATGTAAATGGTACATCAATATCATGTTACAAAATCTTTTCATTCATGAATTATAAAATCTGAGGCAACTCTCCATTTGTTCTGCATGTAGAAGTTACATTTCTTGTTGTGATGGGCCTAGAGAGAAAAGTTAAATAAAGAGTTAATCCCTTTAGTATTCTAAAGGTGGCTGGAGGAGTGGGTCAGGCATGCGTAAAACCACTGTCACTCAGCATCTCTAGCTGTCAGGCTACTTACTGCCTTCTCAAAGTTTACACTGTCCTCCTCAGTGTGTTCTTAAACACTTCGTCAATTTTACGTCTTCACACGTCAAGAAATATGAAATAAGAGCGACAGAGATCGCGAGAGGTAGCCACACGTCAATACCGTAGAGGAGATTTGGCATAGATGGTGTTTGTGTGTGGGCGCAGGCTAGCGCATGATGCCACAGGAGATGGACAGATGGATGACTTAAGACTGCTGATAAAACATCTGAAAAGTAAACGCTAACGTTGTCAATTTAATACATTCCTTTAGTGTGATTTATTTATAAAAACAAAAAAAAAAAACATTATCTTTGATCTGCACATATGTAAATTCTGTAAAAAGGTAATACGCCATTTTCTATTTTGATTTTTTAATTTGTAATTGTGGTATTTTCTCTGCAAATATTTTTGTACAAGTCAAAGACATGACGTCCCATTTTGGTGTCCACATCAAATACAATTTCAAAAGTAATTTTATATGCACAGAAAGCATAGCAAATGCAAGCAAAATATCTACTTTTATGAAATTAAAATGTCTACTATAAATTTTGTGAAAATAAATAAGATAACAAAAATAGGAAGGAAAAATGTTCCATTTTATTCAGTGTAAAAAAACTCTGTACTTATTTTGTACTTATTCAAACATATAAAAGAATAAGTGATCATACTAAATTGAGTTATATTTTAAACTTCTTGTTGACAAATGGGTAAAACCTATAGTAAAACCTATAGTGTTTTAAAGGATTTTATATTAATAAAATAACATTTATAAAAATTATTTAATATTTTGGGGCTGCACTGTAATCCTTAAATAAGTCTTTTAATGTCATGTAATGATTCTTGTTCTAAATATACCTGAACAGATTTATTGTTATATGAAATATTGTTAGAACAAATTACATTTTAGTGGGTGTCTTCTGTAAAGCATGGTAAAAATTTATGATTTTTATTTTATTTATTTATTTATTTATTTTGCAGAGAAAAAAAAAATCTAATCAAAGAGAACACATTTTATTTGGGAAAAACAAAAGCACATTAAACGTATTGTTTTAATGCTTGAAAACCCCTTCATCTTTGACCCATATACAGTTAATCTGTTCATGTAATAAACTGATTTTAGATTAAAACTGGTAATCGATTCACAACCCTGGTAGATATGTTCAAGTAACTGAATTAGGACGAACTGATGGAGAAACCAGGCAACCTGCCAGTTAGACAGCTGTGCTACGAGTATGTGTTTCAGATTAGGTAAATTCACTTTAGAAGTATTTATATCCACCCTTAAGCAACTTTACAGACGCCTCAGTCATTTTCTTTGATCTAAATGTTCTCTGACTTGAGAACCTCCCTCAAATGAGTGCAACCCTAGACGTGTAGGTTTTATCATCTAAATCCAAAGAGCAGAATGAGGAGGCTAATACAAGTCTTGCACTTCCATATTTATTTCTTCATTTACTTGGTTGCACCACTGGAGCATTTCATCATGGGCATGGAGATCCATTAGGAGCGTTGGCGTGGGTGTGGAGTGCCGAGGTTCAGACTGGAGTGAGACTGATTACCAACGCCTCTGAACAGTACTTCACTGTACTCAGCAGGGGCTCGTTTCTCTTTCGACCGAAACATCTATAACTTTGATGTAAACAGGAAGTCCTTTATTGTGTCTGAGTGGGTGGGTCGTGAAGTCAGAACACAGGGAGAACTGTCAGGTCAGATGAGCCACTTCCTGAAACCCCTAATCATCTACAGAAGCTTCTCAGAAGAGGGATCGACTCATTTACAAGACATGAATATGTAATGATATGGGGAGATCCATGAAATCTGTCTTGAACAGGTCTGGGTCATATTTCATATTTCAAGAAATTAATGATGAATGAGAAATTATTTTGCATAAAATAAAATATTAATCAATACATTATAAATGGGCAAAGCACTTTATTATTGGTAGATAATGATGATTTTTCTGTTGCCCATCATTTTTGTAATATTATATTATATTATATTATATTATATTATATTATATTATATTATATTATATTATATTATATTATATTATAACAAGACTTTATAGGTCTTTCTTTGTAACAGTAAAGCAATTAAGTGTATTTTCCCTTTTTTAATGAAATACGTTATAACAAAAAATGCTTTTATGCATTGGCTATTTATTTGTTTATTAATTTATTAAAAGCTCATTTTTGAAACTGATATGTTTTTATGCATTAGCTTATTTATTTATTTATTTATGCTGTACATATTACAGTAAAAAAAGATATATATAATAAAAATCACTTCCAGATTCACTGTAGTAATTTGGGGTGGGGGGGGGGGGGGTAGGCTGGTTGGGGGTTGAATGTACATACTTTTTTTGAAAGTAATTATACAATGCAAACAATATCAATCATAAAAAGCCATTTACTTCCAAAGTATGTTTTCTTCATGCATAGTGTCAATTCCTTATTTGAAAAAACAAAACAAAAAAACTTGAGTTTCACCCATAAATAACTTTGTGCTGTTTTCCAGCATCTGAGGGTTTAATTTGGAGGTGTTTCCAGATCCTTATGTAAGTCGTAGTTCTGTCATGAATAATAAAGAATGCATTTAGAATCATTCGTAGGCGCATATTGTTTTGCTCAAACTCAGACTCCCCTAATTAGAAGCATGAATGGGTGCCAGAGAACATGTTTATGTGCTGCATGTGTTGGCACTTTCAAGATGTGGCCTCTTAAAGTATTTATGAAACAAACCCAACAAACAAAGTGGCGCTTGCGACGCTCTTGGCTTTCACACCGAGAGCTTCTCTGGCATCGAGCTGACACTATATTGCCTTGGCGACCAGATTGTGATGCAGGGAAAGGGCCTGTCCGCCGTGTCTTAAAAAGGCGGCTGAGGTGAGGTCTGATGAATTCTGTTTGAAGACAGTTTGATATTTGAAGTACTTTGAGTGGATTAAACTGAAAATGTCAAGCCGGTGAGGTGGTACTGGGCGGGACTGCTTTCAAGCTCTAGCTATAGTCATCCTGAGGTCAGAGGTCAAGGCATATCTAGAAAACACACTGTGGGGGTGATGTGAGATTGCACACACACACAAACACACACACACACACACACACACACACACACACACACACACACACACATGCACACACACACACACACACACACATGCACACACACACACACAAACACAGACACACACACTCACACACACACTTACTTTTTCTTTTCTTTTCTTTATGCATGAGCGTGTGTGAGTGTGTATGTGTGTGTGTGGGACAGATCCAAATGGTTGGCTACTAGAGCATGCTAAATGGGACCATTACTGTTCTGGACCAGATTCCGGTTCCTCCTATTCATTATTAATTTTCAGAATTATAGACACCACAGATATGTATATTTTTACCTAAATCTATTGTTTATCTGCTGTCTTATTCAGTGGAACTGAAGTTTTCTAAAAGCTTTTATGTGTTTGTAAGCAGAGGCAGAGTAAATTATTCATATTTTTTTACATGACATCTGTCAGGGAGAAAAGAAGCACAATCTTGTCTGCAACGTTTCTTTCTCTTGTTCCCTTTTGACTGCAGGCTCTTTTAAAGTAAGGCCCTCATGCTAACATGCTAAAATGCTAACAGTACCCAGCGCTGCATATCATAATGCTGAAAGATGATTCAACGACTTTGATAAATTTAACATCGAATTAACGGGAAAAAGATATTGTGTGGCACAGGTTGTAAACCTCCCACATCGTCAACAATGAATGTGTCCTCTGAGGGAGTAAACAGACTGGAGAAAACTGCTGATGCTTACAGAGTCGGCTGTTGGTTCTCAGAGCCTCACACAGGACACAGCCAGAGTTTGTGTGGTCGCCTTGGAAACTGGTTGCCACAGTTTTATGGGGCGTATCTGCTCATTTGTGGTCACTATGGCTAGCCTTTTAGCTGCTATCAAACTAGCCTAAAAAACCTTGGTGAAAAAGTAGTGTTCCTCTTCGGGAACTCGAGCTGCGTCGAGCGCTTTTGGGGAACGCCTTTGGCAAGAACAACTCTGAATATCGTGTGCAATCAGTCCAATGGAAGAGCGTGGCGTCACGGGCGGGGTGACGCAGCGACCAGGAAGCTATAAAGGCACCTGCCACACAGCTGACTTCAGCTTCGCGTCTTTCAGCAAGCGCTCTGTGTGTGCATGTCTAAAGTCTGTCTTGTGAGTCTTATTTATTGTTGTCTGTCCCAAAAAACAACATAATGCCTAAGAGCAAAGCAAAGACACGACAATTGGAGGGCGATTCCAGATTGCGCTATGGATTGTTTGTTCCTCCCTGCCCACGTACATCACGAGTGGGGATACAAACAGTCTATGCGTGGTTTGCCTGGGATCGAAGCACGCTGAGTCGGCTCTCGAGGGAGGCGGAACGGCGCCGGCATTCGTTGGGTTCGCAGATCGATCTGTTGGAGGGAATGGAGACGGGCACGTCCTTATCTCCTACCTTACCCATCAGATCTGCCTGATTCCGGGATTTGGAAGCCCGAGCTTCGATTCTTCCCCCCCGAGCATCGGGCTTGACGCTCCACCTTTCTTTCTCCGAGGAGATTGATACGGAGGGCGTCGGCGAGCTTTTAGTTGCACAAACATAAAGTTGCATAAGCATATACAATAAACAGTGTTATGCCTAACATTATACAAGCAGCTATTTAAGTCTCCGAGGGGATTAATATTGTTTGTGTGACTAATTATTTGCGCGCTGTCGAGGCAACGCGTGTATTACATCATTTTCAGTTTTGATGTGAATTTTCCATACCCGACCGCTTGTCTGGTTGTTTAAACTCCATTTAAAAAAAAGTAGGAGTTAGTTCTATCACTTCAATGTGTACTTTGTCACAATCTAGACCGTGTTCACTTGTCTGATTGTTTTGATTTCATTAAATTCTACGAAATTTAATAACTGAAAAGTTAATATATCACTTCAATGTGTATTGTATCACAATCCAGACCGTGTTTACTTGTCTGATTGTTTAAAAATTCTAAGAAATATAATGACTTTGAGAAGTCAGCACTTCAATGTGTACTTTATCCCAATCTAGACCGTGTTTACTTGTCTGATTGTTTAAAATATAATGACTTTGAGAAGTCAGCACTTCAATGTGTACTTTATCTCAATCTAGACCGTGTTTACTTGTCTGATTGTTGAATTTCATTTGATTCTGAGGAATCTAATGACCGTTATCTAACTTCTAGAAGTTCAATATATCACTTCAATGTGAATTGTATCACAATCCAGACCCTGTTTACTTGTCTGATTGTTTGATTGCATTAAATTCTGAGGAATATAATGACAGTTATTGAACATGTGAAGTTAGATGTACTGGAGGGACTGCTGGGCGGGAGCTGCCCCTCCATGTACAGACAGAGCAAAGCTCTGGGCCGACGACTTCTCAGCCTAATCTAAGATGTCAGGCTGGGAGGTCCACGGCCAAGAAGTCATGACGCATTTCAGTCACGACTACAGAGGGCGGCCCCTACTGGGGTAGAGCGGTGTCCACCTCATTATACGGTGCCTGTCTCACCTCAGTGCCCTCGGGAGGTGGGTCTGCCAACCCTGCCAGAGTTTCAGGGTGCAGCCGCTTCCAGCGAGCACTGCTCTCAGTTATTTCCGCTCGTGAGCGTAGCGGAGCTGAGAGGCTCGCCGCCCCTTCGGGGGCCTCTTACACCAGAGGTCAGTCTCGAGGGACTGATTCCCTTAGTACATCAGTTAGCAGCGTGAAAACTACTGCCAAATGTATCTCAATGGGTCCTGCACACGGTAGAAAGAGGCTATCGCATTCAGTTCGGCTATCCACCGCCGACATTCAATGGGGTTACATCGACAGTAGTCGGCCCCCAGCAGGCTCTGGTGATGGAACAAGAAGTGAATACCCTAATAAGGAAGGCGGCCATCGAGGTGGTCCCTCCTCTAGACAGGGAATCCGGGTTTTACAACCGGTATTTCATAGTTCCAAGGAAGGATGGGGGGTTGCGTCCGATCTTAGACTTACGTCATCTAAACCTCTCAGTTATGTCTCTGAAGTTCAAATGCTCACTGTCAAACAGAATGTAGCTCAAATCAGATCCGAGGACTGGTTTGTCACAATAGATCTCAAAGACGCATACTTCCACATATCCATCCTTCCACAACACAGGAAGTCTCTGAGGTTCGCTTTCAGGGGCAAAGCCTACCAATATCGAGTACTTCCCTTTGGCCTTGCACTTTCACCCCGCACGTTCACGTAATGTGTAGATGCGGCTCTGGTATCCCTCCGTATGCAGGGCATCCGCATTCTAGCTCAATCAGAGCAGATGGCGGTTCGACATCGAGGTGTCGTTCTCGCCCATATGGGGGAGCTGGGTTTGAGACTGAATGCCAAGAAGAGTGTACTTTCTCCACTTTAGAGAACCACCTATCTAGGCGTAGTATGGGATTCGACCACGATGCAGGCACGTATGTCTCCTGCTCGGATCGAGTCGATCCTCACATCAGTCAAGAGAGTCAAAGAAGGCCAGTCACTCACTGTGAAGCAGTTTCAGAGACTGTTAGGGCTCATGGCAGCTGCGTCCAACGTGATACCTTTTGGTCTCCTGCACATGAGGCCCCTTCAGTGGTGGCTCAAGACCAAGGGGTTTTCCCCGAGGGGAAATCCTTTCCGAACTATTCAGGTCACGCGGCGATGCCTTCGTGCCTTAGACATATGGAAGAAACCTTGGTTCTTGAATCAGGGCCCGGTGCTGGGAGCTCTTGGTCGCCGTGTAACGCTAGCGACAGACGCGTCCCTCACCGGTTGTGGTGCGGTCATGAGTTGCCACCCTGCCCGCTGTCTGTGGAGCGGTCGCCATCTGACATGGCATACCAGTTGTCTAAAGATGCTACCTGTGCATCGATCATTGAAATATTTCCTCCCAGACCTGAGAGGTCACCATGTGTTGGTGCGCACCGACAACACATTGGCGATCTCTTATATCAGTCACCAGAGAGATCGGCATCCGTGCCCCTTGTACAAGCTGGCACACCAGATCCTTCTGTGGTCCCAGGACAAACTCCTCTCGTTCGGAGCAGTGTATATTCCTGGGAGATTGACTGTGGGAGCAGACATACTGTCGAGACAGGGGTCGAGACCCGGGGGCTTCACCCTAAGGTGAAGTAGATATGGAGAGTTTTTGGACCTCTTTGCGACTCAAGAGATATTGCAATGTCCCCTCTGTTTCTCTCTAGTTCATCCAGCTCCTTTGGGACTGGACGCTATGGTACAGACCTGGCCGAGGCTTCGTCCGTACGCTTTTCCCCCTATCGCTCTGCTCCCGGGAGTTCTGGCGAGAGTACGCCGGGACGGGGTCCGTCTGTTGTTAGTAGCCCCGTTCTGGCCGAGCCCAGTATGGCTCGCAGATCTAATCTCTCCTCGACGGCTCTCCATGGGTGATTCCGATCAGGACAGATCTGCTCTCTCAGGCGTAGGGCAAAATATTCACCCTCGCCCGGAGTTGTGGAAGTTGTCTGTGTAGCCCCTGAGGGGGCACAGCTCATAGTTTCCAGTCTCCCAACCGAGGTTGTTGAGACCCCCACACTCCAATCCAGAGCTCCCTCTACGAGGAAACTGTACGCCCTGAGGTTGAAACCCTTCTCCTCATGGTGCAGAGACCGCCAGCTTGACCCTGCTAACTGCCCAGTTGGTACAGTTCTGGAGTTTCTCCAAGCTAGGCTCTCTGCGGGGTTGACTCACTCCACCTTAAAGGTGTACGTGGCGGTCATAGCTGCTTACCACGTCCCTTTCAATGGTCAGTCAGTGGGTAGACACCCCCTTAGTTTCCTCCACGGTGCGCTGAGGCTGAGACCTCCAGTACGGTCCCGTGTTCCCCCTGGGACTTGGTTGTGGTGTTAGAGGCTCTTTGTAAAGCTCCATTTGAGCCGATTCATGAATATTACTGTCAGGCCCCCTCGGTGGCCCCTACCTACTTAGACTTTGCCCCTGGTATGGCCAAAGCATTTTTATACCCTCGAGCGGGTTACATTCCTAAAGTTCCCTCTGTTACGCCACAACCCATAGTACTGCAGGCCTTCTGTCCTCCTCCCTTTCGGGAGCCAGACCAGGTGAAGCTAAACTGTATGAGTCCAGTTCGAGGACTGGACACATACGTCCACAGAGCTGCTGTGGAGAAAACCTGACCAATTGCTTGTTTGCTACGGTCCTCCTAAAAAGGGTTCCCCTGCCTCCCTTAGTCGTTGGATAGTCGAGGCTATCAACGAGTCCTATGAGTCCTCTGGTCTTCCCCTTTCTTTGGGAGCCAAGGCTCACTCTACACGGAGTATGGCTGCCTCTAAGGCCTTTCTAGCAGGTGTGTCCCTCTTGGACATCTGCAACGCTGCGGGGTGGTCCACGCCCTCTACATTCGCCAGATTTTACAATCTTGATATGCAGGCCGCTCCTGGCTCTTCTGTCCTCTCGCCTTAGCTGTGCTCTTCGGATACACACTAGGCAGGGGTTTGGTAGTCTGGCAGCGTTGGCACATCGTTCCCCAAAAGCGCTCGACGCAGCTCGAGTTCCCGAAGAGGAACGTCCCTAGGTTACGTATGTAACCCTAGTTCCTCGAGGGAACGAGACGCTGCGTCGCAGAGCCATACTCCCGGCACCCCTGCCTGCGCTTGCTTCCCTACTCGAAGCTGAAGTCAGCTGTGTGGCAGGTGCCTTTATAGCTTCCTGGTCGCTGCGTCACCCCGCCCGTGACGCCACGCTCTTCCATTGGACTGATTGCACACGATATTCAGAGTTGTTCTTGCCAAAGGCGTTCCCCAAAAGCGCTCGACGCAGCGTCTCGTTCCCTCGAGGAACTAGGGTTACATACGTAACCTAGGGACGTTTTTAGATCATTTCACAAGTCAAGGTCATGGCAATATTAAGTATGATATGAAAAGACTACATTTGCAGCAAGATATTTGTATATTTGCAAGTTTTTTAAAGGAATAAATTACTGACATTTAAGTAATCATTTTCTGATAATATTCCATGCATGCTGAATGCTGCAGTTTAAAGTGGTTAAACATTTAATTGAAGATTAATTGCTTAAGTATTTAATTTAATTTAATTTAATTTAATTAAACTTTTTCTCTACATTTTCGTAGTGGTCAGCTCAGCTAAAACTCATTCAGTTATAAACTTGTGCTACATCCATTTGTAGTAATGATAAACATAGAGTGTGCACTTGTTTGCTGTTTTATGTGTGGTTTTCTGCATGCATGTGATAAAGTCTGTACAAATTCCAGTGTTCTCTGTTTAAATGCATGCTCTCGGTGTCTGTATATATCTCTGGCCTATATCTCTCTGTCTCCAGTGCACTTGGCAGCATGTTTCTATTGATTATTCTGTGCTTGGTATATGATCGATGCACAGGAACCTCTGAGATATTTTCACAATTGGTTGCAATTAAATGAGTACATTAATCACATATGTGAGCAGATACAAGCCGTTAATGACTGAGATATGAACTCTGGCTTGTCAACAACAGCGAAATAATTTGCATTAGTGAATGACCCAGAACTCCAGCACGATCTTTTCCCTTCCCCTTACTGCATCTCAGCTCTCTTTAGGAAAACATTACGCTTGCAATAATTTATAGCAAGCACTAAATTGACCCCATGCAAATTTAAATTGACCCCATTTACTTGCTAAATAAACATCAGCAGTATTGTCATCATTGCTTTTTTTTGTTTTGTTTTTTTTGTTAAAGTGACGTGATGCGTGGCCAAGTATGGTGTCCCATACTAGGAATTTGAGATGTAGGCAGCCATTTTTGCTGTGGCACCCATGGAGCAGTAACTGCCCCCACCTAAAATCCCCGCTGGTGCCAAAACTTAAACCCGTAACATTTGGGTTACAAGTACTGCTCTGTAACCATTAGGCCACAACTGCCTTTTAGACATGTTTGGAATTCTTTAAGAAAAATAATCAAATGTTTTTTTTTTTTGTTTTTTTTTCTGCTGACATAATGAAGTTGGTCTGGAAAATATTAACCAAAAGTACAAATTATTATTATACTAATATCCCAGCAGATTATTATTATTATTATTATTATTATTATTATTATTATTATTATTATTATTATTATTATTATGTTTTTTTTTTGGGGGGGGGGGTAAAACATCGCATTACGAAAGTTATATGTATATAATTATTCATTACATAATTATTATTCTAGCATTGTTGTTTACTAGGAAAGAAAATTAAATAATAATAATAATAATAATAATAATAATAATAATAATAATAATAATAATAATAATAATAATAATGATAATAATAATATAAAATACTAAAGCAATATGAAACCAATATGAAACAACCAAATATGAATTATTGTTATACCAATTCATTCCCAGATGATTTTTTTAGAATAAACAGGACTTAAAGGTTATTTTGCTATGGACTTGAGACCCTGAAAGTCTGTAGATGCATCAGGACTGCAGATGTGAAGGGGGTGTTGGGTCAGGGATAGTTCGGGACCATTTACTGGTGTCCTTGGGCTTGTAATGAGTTTACAGTGAGTGTGTGTGTAGTCCTGTGTGGTCTCAATGACTGTAAAAACCAGGCTTTCAGATCAGCGCAGATGAAAAATCTTCACTCATTGAGCGTTCTCTTGCCTTGTCCTCAGTTTTATGGAGCGTGTGAAATCAGAGGAAGGGAACTGAACTCTGGAATCCCTGAGCAGGGCTGCAAATTAATACCCATTGAATTCTGGTCAATTTCGGGGAATGCAGCTTAATCTTTCCGAAAAGCCACGACTGAGACCTCACAAAGCAGCATTACTCTGCATTTCACTTGTAGGTGTAATAATTGTATTACACAATAAGCAATTATTCTGCGAACTAACATAGTTCATTAGTCTACAGTAGGTTATATTGTAAATATGAGGACAATGCACCACTAAATATAGTGCTTAACTGATCACAGCTGTATATCAGGTATTATGTACTGGTTTGAAAGCGACTTATTAAATCAGATTTTATAAGGTCAGTGATTAAAATACTGTACAAGCTAATTTGTTATTAAAAATAATGGCACAGATAGTTTAACGTGTTTAATTATTTGAACAAAAGCTCGGAATGCAGCTCATCCAATCAGATTTCACCGCACAACCATCCAGTTTATAAGCGTCTCCTTTTATTGGGGTCTTCACAAGCTCTACATTTTATAGCTCTTGTACCACACAGACTTTCATTTTTTTGTAAACAAGTTAATTTTCCAATCGATGAACATTGCAGACAAAAGCTGCTATGTGAATTTATATTACTTCATGACATAAAGGAGTCACCCATTCGGACAAATCTTTTTATAAGTTTGGTGGTTGTTTTACCTTCACTTTCATCAAAAAAAAAGGTACAAAAGCTGTCACTGGGGCAGTAACCTTACCTTATTTACCCCCCAATTACCTTAAACATGTATCTTAGTACCTACAGTGTATATATTAAGTAACAGTACATAAGCTATTTGAACCTTTCGAGAAGACATTTCCCAAGTGACAACTTTTGTACTTTTTTTTTTTATTATTATTTTTTTTTAGAGTGTAAATGTCCATGTTTGACACACCTTGAGGGATTCATTGTCAAAATTACTTATTTTTCACAGCAGTTTATCTCATTTATGATCAGATTTTACACAAGTACTGCACATGCGTAGGATATATTAACACTCAGAGAAAAGGGTACAAAAGCTATCATTGTGGCAATAGCTTTTCAAAAAGTACTAATATATACCATATAGGTACTAATATGTTCACTTTATGTTCTAATATACACATTTGCTGTATCAATATTCACCCTTTATAGGTTAATAAGGTACAAATGTGTACCTTAAAAAAAAAGAAGAAAAAAAAAAAGGATACCTACCCAGTTTTTTTGTACCTTTTTAGTTTTGTTTAGTTTTTTTTTCTGAGAGCATAGCCCACCAATTGAATGTGTGCATCCAGCAATAGAAATGCCCTCTAGTGACGAACAGTACAGCGACTAGCTGACCTCCATTGATAAAATCGCTGTCAGTGTGATTGGGCCATAATACACATAAAAGAAAAGACAAAAAGGTCAGGTGTTAGTTTGTAAACAAATGTAGGAGCATACAACCAAGTGAGCTCAGTGTGACGCCGAGTCTGTGCATGAACATGGATGCTGTGGAGGTGATTGATATTGTATGGAGAAAGACAATGAAAGATCTAGGAAAAGGAGACTTGGATGGGCAATAAATCGCTGGTCACATACGAAATAGATCAATCACGAGAGCAATAAGCGTTGTGTCGATAGAATTAGTCACATGCATGTGCCAGTCGCAGATTCATGAGCCCAAATACATTCACCCAGTGGAAGCAAACTAGTGATGGGGTACTGATCATGTGCTCCACAGAGTGTGTGTATTTCCAAAGATCTTGTTGTTATGTGACCCGGCGAAATGCCCATTATTAGACTCAAGCTAAATATGGATTTATGTATTTCCATGAGGCTCTTGTAAAGAGAAACCGATGAATGATAGATTGGATGAATGCCACGAAACCTGTCAAATATGTCCGGGTCATAACACATAAATAAACTGTATTTTGTTGAAGAAAATGGAAGATTGGATTACCATTATGATGTTTTGGTTAATAGCGCCAAGAACGTTTTCAACAAAGGTTAACAAATAAGAATAAATAATTTGTAATTCATCATGGTAATATTCATTGTACTATATTGTTGTCTCAAATATATATGTACTTTTATTAAATTATATTTATATTTAAAGTTATACTATAATAATTGTATTAAAATATTGTGCATAACAAATACGCTAATGAAAATAATACATTATTATAACAATATTCTACAGTGTTCCTGGATGTATTATGGCAATGAGAAAATTATTAACGAGGATTTAATTTGGGTTTAAAATGTACAGCAAAACAAAATCATAAGTCCTTTTTTTGTGAAATATAATTGATGTATTTACTTTTGTGTTACACTCTACTTCGGTAGTTTATTTTAGAGATTAGTAGAATATCAGTAGACGGTTCGGTTAGGATTATTAGTTGACATGTATTTGCAAAGCTACTATGTAGTAGAATGTGTGTTGGGGACGGCTATCAAAATATCAAAAAACGAATAAAGAAGTGTTACCTTTGATTTTGGGGTGAAATGTACGAGTTTCACCCAAAATTCTGTGTGAAAGAAAGTGTTTCAGATATATCTGGCCTGAACCTCCATACTGCTGAGTAATCTGCTGTTATAAACAGAGACTGCTGACACAATGGCCGCTGGTTACCTGAAGCTGTTTTCCAGCGGCTTGCACCTGGTTGCGTCATCCGCTGATTGCCTTAAAATGTTTTCCATTGACCACACACTTAGTAAGAGTCTAGACAGCAATTATATTTACTCTGTCCTACTTTTCATCTTGTAGAGTCTGTGCTCCAGAATAATCCTCAGCCATGATTAGCTTGCTTCAACATACATGAGTGAATCAGAGGTGATGCACTTTGTCTGCCGCTTGAAATAAATACGGTTTGGTCTGGAGAAAAAGTTTTAATTACTTGTATTTGACATTTACTCACCCTCATGTTGTTCCAAATCTGTGCTCTAGTTATTTTTTAAGTGTGCCATTTGATATACAGTTTTACAGCCTGACTTTGATAAATAAATAAATTATCTGATATTTTAGAGACTTATTGACCTGTTGAAATGTTTATAATTTGTTACATTAACACTTTATTAGGTTAAACTGTTCAGTATTAAAGGGATAGTTCACTTTGAAATTAAATTTTGGTATGTTTTAGCTTACCTCTAGGGCATCCAAGATGTAGGTGTCTTTGTTTCCACAGTAGTTTAATTTTGAGATTTTTATGTAAAAAACTGTTCTTGTCTGTCATTCATATGATGCAAGTCTTTGGTCACCACCTCAAAGAGCATGCACAGAGGAGTCCAAATTGAACAATTCCCCATCGTAAGTATACAATGATGGCCTAAGACTCAAAACGAGCGGTTTGTGTGAGGAAACGAACAGTATTTATATAGTTTTTACCTCTTATACACAACCATGTCAAGTGATCTGAGGGTGCGCGTGCTTCCTGGTGTGTGATGTGTGCGCGCGCTCTGACTTAGTCTGCAAATGCGGAAAGTGATCTCTCGCGCATGTACGTCACTCATTGTTTACACAGAGATTTTGGAGGTGTTTCCTTTCACTGTGAAGATTTAAAATTATTTAGATGTACAGTAAATTGCAATGGAAGACAATTTCAATATATCAACAGACAACGTTTATTTTAACCAGAATAACGTTACACAGATCAAGAACTCAGAGCGATGAAGGAAGCATCCGCTGCAGCAGCTCGTCTTCAAGCCTGAGAGAGACAGAGATCTCTTCAAAATCTGTGGTGTTTTAGTAGCAAGTGTTGTGAGACGCCAACAGAAGTGGAGCGCATAGCAAGACGACGACGAGGACATAGACCGTATCGCATCACACACCTGCCTGACTGAAGTTTCCTGAGTTTTCTCCACTGTTGAGCCGCACCGTTTTGCACATTGTGTTTAGTGTGCCAAGTAAAAGCTAGAGGCGACGTCCAAGGCCTGAGGGCAGGCTGTCAATAGAGTAATGTGTTGTATTTTTATTATTAGCGCAACGATTATAGGGTGCATTATAAACCAAATAATAAATTACAATTACAGCTTTATGTTTCAGACAGTTTAGATTGGTGGCATATCATGTGGTAAACAGTAAACAATGAGTGACGTACACAGGTGAGAGATCAATTGCGTGAGAGATCACTATCGCGTGAGAGATAATTTAATTATTTCACAGAAGCTGTTAGTTTTGTTATATCAGGACAGACTTTATGCCCCGCAAACAAACAAACAAATAAATAATAACAAACGAACGAACGAACGAACAAACGAATGAATGAATGAATAGAAATAAAAAGATGAGTGCATTCAGTCCATTGTACTCACATTATATTTGTTTTATTTTATTTATGAATAAAATAAATGGATCTGGACAATTTGATAGCTTTCCAGATATGGTCATTATCAAAGGTTAGTCTGCTTGTTTATTAACACTAAATAATTACAGTATTTTACAGTACTGTTACTTTGAATTGAATTTACAAGTGAAGTGAAGAATTGGCAAGTGAAGGATTGATTGCATGAGTAGTATTGTGAGGCTCTTTATTGTTCTTTTAGAGTGAGAGGGTAAAAAAGAAGGAGATATACCATAGAAAGAACCACAATACACTACATGTTTATGCCTCAAAGATATGTTATTTCAAAACTTGGCACTGAATATCTTGACACTGAATCTAATGCTTTGTTTGGGAAGGTTGTAGAGAATCTGGGCCATGTGCTTGTTTTGCAACCATACAGTATCTTAGGCTCAAACCTAATAATATGTAATTCATCATAATAAGATCTTCTGCACAGATGTCGCAGGTTCATGATGGCGAGAGCTTAAACGTGCTCAGATTATCTCCTGAGTTTAAATCTGAATTAGGTATTGCTTTCCCTTTAGAGATTTCTAATATTCCAATATTGTTCAATCATGATTATACGGCACGGATCACACAGTTGTTTAGCCGGTTATAATTTAGATAGCAGGATTTGAGAGTACTGGTTTTATTTGTTGTTTCATGCCTCCTCCTCTTCAGGATGGCCTCCAGACCCTCCGCAGCTGCTCGGATTGCCAGGATTGATCAAATCTACAGGAGGGCCGCAGGGGAAACCGAGTGGATAAATGCGACGCTGCATGTGCCGCCAGTCTTTTCCGATAACTTCACAGCGTGTGGAGACAGCCAAACCCACTCTGTAGTAACCTCCAAACCGCCCGCCTGTAATTGTTCATTTGCATGAGGCCGCTTGTATCAGCTCTCCCCCACAGTCTCTCTCTCTTGCTGCCGACAAATTTGTGCTGGAATGAAAATGAAGCATAATTATACAAGCTTATTAATATTTTGGCTTTCTGCTCATTGCTACAACCGCGGAAACATGGAATTAGTGTGGCTTCCATGGCTTTCTTGGAGTTCTTTTCCTCTCACGGTGTGCATTCTCTTCCCAACCCTCTTTCCGAATGCTGTTAGTTGAGACCGAGCCCCTGACTGATTAAAAGTGACAAAACACAGTACGTTTCAAGTGACTGTTGGCCTTCTCTGTTGTGCATTTCTGAAGAAGCTAGTCATTGACACTGCCGCCCCTGTTTTCTGCTTCTCCATGAACCTTTTTAAGCACCACTTCTGTCTCCGCAACAAACTTTCTGTGTTACTATGACCCAGTTCTGGACCCCGTTCTGAACCCCTCATAAGCATAAACATGATTATTTATTCAATACAAAAAAAAGCTAACACACATTTGCTGTTGTTTACCATATTGGTGTGACTTTTACTTGAAGCTCTCTTTTGATTAATCCTATTTAATGCCTTAGGTGACCCTGACGATGCAATGCACTGACGCCCGTCATGCCGGTTCAAAGGCTTTTTCTTTTCTGCTTAGACTCGTTCCTCAGTTCTTATGAGTCTCTGATCATTTCCCTGGTTGCCTGTCATGAAGGTGTTTGAAAGAATCGACTGAAAACAAGGTCATCTAGCTTTATATGGTCATCTTACAGCACTACCCGACATCAAATACATCCTTGGCAGTGGACGTTCAGAGAAAGTATAGATCACCCACGTTAAGCCCGCGGGCAGAGAGAGGGAAATCTACAGCTTATATATATATATATAAGAAAAAGACAGTATTGAGTGAAATGAGAGGCACAGTCTGTTTACACATGTTCTCAGATTTATATTTGTAACATATTGACCAGGATATTCTCCTGATCATTCTGATTTCAGTCAAGGAAACCTTATTTTTATTTTTATTTTTATATTTTTCCATGCATTGTCCTTGTCTTATTCTGTTTGATTTATTGAATTAGCAATTCAGTATATCAACATCAATAATAATTAGCTTTTACTATGGTTCTATGATTATTGTTTTTGACTGATGTCTCTATTATTAATTTTTCTAGATGCGTCAGGGCCTTTTCCAGTCCTAAGCAATCCTGAAGAACTATTGTATTCTCCTTTTCTTTGAGAGATGCGATGTCATATAAAAATCCAAATACCATGGGCGCTATGGTCTCTAAGCAGCGAAAAGCGCTCTTCCACGGAGGCGATTACCCATGACCAGATCATTTTATTAGTTTTGACATTTTTGAATATACATTAAAGTATTTTGCATGCATATATAGACCTACTAGGGTGCTGCCGGGCGGGAATTTTTATTCGAAATGTAAAGTTTTTTTTTATTTATTTTTTGTTTTTTTATAGCTACTAAATAATCTGTTGAAGTGCCATAATTGTAACCTATGTGAAACAAACAAATAAATTAATAATTATCTCTCTCTCTCTCTCGCTCGCCTTCTCTCTCTCTCTCTCTCTCTCTCGCCTTCTCGCTCTCTCTCTCCTTATCTCTCTCTCTCTCTCTCTCTCTCTCATGCCTTCTCTCTTTCTTTTGCCGCCCTGGCTGAGCTGCCGCCCTAGGCGGCTGCCTAGTTCGCCTATAGGCACGCGCCGGCCCTGATTCTGGTATGTAAATCAACTCATGGTAAAGTCTTACGCTACATTTTTCTTTCTTTTTCTTTCTTTTTTTATTTTAAATTGTTGAATATCCTGTTTCACTTACATGTAGAATACATCCAAATAGGAAAGTAAAATGGTTAGTGAAAGGCGCTTCATGTAGGCTTTAAAGAAGTAATAAGTTTAACGGTTTAAAAAGGAAATATGTAAAATAAATAATTAATTTTAAGAAATAATGAGTGAATGAACAAAGAAACAAACAAATAATTATAATAATGATAATAATAATAATAATAATAATAATAATAATAATAATAATAATAATAATAATAATAACTCAAATGTATTTCAAAGTTGTACCAGAGAAAGTAATAAACGAAAACACAATATTAAACAAACAAAAAAAGCAAAGTAAAAAAGCGAAAATAAATAAATAAATAAATAAATAAATAAATAAATAAATAAATAAATAAATAAATAAATAAATAAAACAAACATACGCAACCCTGGACCACAAAACCAGTCTTAAGTCGGGGTATATTTTTCGCAATAGCCAAAAAATAAATAAAAAAATAAAGTAAAAATACCACATTGCATGGGTCAAAATTATAGATTTTTCTTTTATGCCAAAAATTATTAGGATATTAAGTGAAGATCATGTTTTATGAAGATTTTCTCAGTATTTAGATTTTCTAATAATTGTATCTCGGCCAAATATTGTCTGATCCTAATAAACCATACATCAATGGAAAGTTTATTTATATAGCTTTCAGATGATTTATAAATCTCAGTTTTGAAAAAATGTAGACTTGTTTCGTGGTCACACGCGTGCGGGCGCACACACGCACACACACACACATATATATAAATAAAATATCAAAACTAATGCAAATGAGAAACACTAAATTACTAAAACTAATTAAATAATAAAAAATGAAAGTTAAATATAATATAATATAATATAATATAATTAGAAACTATAATAGGATATATAACATACATTAGGATGTAATACCGAATATAGTGATATTAAATAGTCATGTATAGTGCACATTATCACATATGTTCTTGTATCTGTATTTGAGAAAAAAAAAAAAAAAGGTCAAAGGACAAAATTATAAGCCTGTGCTCTTCAAAACTTCTTTTTTTTTGAGCCAGCATTACAACAAACATCAAACGTGAAGCTGGATCTGTCATGATATGGCAGGAGCATCTCTTCGTCCGGATGCACAACCGCTGCGGAAGCGCTGCACTGCAGACAGAAGGAAGGCCTATTAGAGAGACACATCTCTGACTTCCTGCCAGTCCCTTTGGGCCTGCAGATAATAATAGTTTCTCTCCAAGGTGTTTTTTTTTTTTTTCTTAAGAAGTGAAATGGACTGTACGTTACGATGGAGCATTCCGTTTGCTTGTATCTTCTTGTGTTCGTTGTTCTTTTTTACACGTCTCCTTCCTCATCCAGGCAGAGTTTTCTTGTCTTTTTTTCATTCTCCGTCTGTCCTTTCACTGTCTTAGCTGTCTTTGTAAGAATAACAGAAGCTCTTGAGGGTTTGATTAGTGAGATGGGTGCACGGATGTACTGATTTTAAAGAAGGGAGCAATGTGAGCGAGAGAGCAGGAGGAGGAGGAGGAAGGGGGGGCTCCCTCATCAGCCTCTTTTGTGTGGAGAAAAGGGGCTTTAATTACTCCTTGCACCAGATTCATTAAATATCTCACTCCTGATGTAAATGTTTTTGTGGGAGCCCCGAGTGCTGAACGACAGAAGAGAGACAGTAAGCGAGACAGAGTGAGATGGATGGAGAAAAAGACAGTGAGTGAGAGAGAGAGAGAGAGAGAAAGAGAAGGAGGTTGGGTTTGCATAGATGGGTGTTATGTATTTTGAAGTTGCCAAGGGAGGCCATGGCTAGTTGTGACAAATCTTACATTTTAAATGTAATTTAATTCATTAATTTAAATGCATTTGCCTAAAGTATGGTTTGAAATTTTGTATTTTTTGCAGACTAATATGTAATGTTTAAAAGTAAGCTCCCTTTGTGACAATTTGTCCAATATAAGCCCTAATATTGGGGCATGTTGTCATAACACACACACACACACACTTGTTTTAGTGAAAAGAGGGGACATCCCATAGGCGTAATGGTTTTTATACTGTACAAACTGTATATTCTATGGCCCTTCACCAACCCTACACCTAACCCTAACCCTCACAGGAAACTTTGTGCATTTTTACTTTCTCAAAAAATCTCATTCTGCATGATTTAAAAGCGTTTGGAAAAATGGGACCATTGGTTATGTCCACATAAGTCACCCTCTGCTTGTAATATATAAAAACAAAGCTGTGGACCTTGCATTCACACCTCTAAGCTGATCCCTGAGCCAATGAACTTCTATATGAACGTTTCTGTGGTCTAATATTCTGCTTTGTCCAGAATTCATTGCCCCATTTTTTTCTCTGATGTCTGTCACTCGAGTCGACACATTTAGTCTCTTTGATCATTTCGTCATTGTGGATCAGAAAGGACGTATGGCAGTGTCATGTACTCTGGGGAGAAGAGAGTAAATCGTCTTTTGTGAGTCGAGGATATGGCGCGGGTCCCGAGGGATCATCAGCAGATCCTTCAAATTGATAATCACCATTCCTCATTACCGCAACTTCCTGCGCTTTACTCACCACTTCATTTCCTAATTACTTGATTATATATCTAAGATGATTCATTAACGATCTGAGCTTCGTTTTGCAAATAGTTTACACCAGTCATTAATTACCCTGGGCTTTTCCCCTCTCTGATAATGAGAGTTAGATTCTGACTCTGATTCTCTCTCTCTCGAGTGCTCCTCTGTTAAAAGCTCACCTCATTTTGGGTGAAGATTTGATTCATTATCCAGCAGTGCCTCTTGACTTTCAGTTTGCTAATGTTATTTTTGTAGTAGCTGAAGTCATTTGAGAGGGGAATTGAGCCAAAATTACTGTTGTTTAAACATCTGAAAACATGCATCTGAAGAAATGTGATTTATTTTCAACCATTAAGTGCTTTTGGTTTAATGTAGATTGTGGCTATTATTAGAAGGGTGCGAGTTCGATTCCCAGGGAACTTTGAAGTTGAATGTGCCTGTCAGTTGCATAATTGTTATGCGATGTTGACATCTGTGAATGTTTTGGTCAAAGGTTTAAAATAACATAGAAGTGACGGCTATTGCAAGGGAAAATGGCGGATTTGATCCAACCACACAGTGAACTGCAATTCATTAAGCTGCAGTGTGGTTGTTATTCCAGGGTGGATTGGATAAAAATAATAGCGCTTTATGAAGCATGCATGCTTTCATCATGAACTACGGCCTTGAGATTGTCGAGCTTCACCATTCGTTGTAGTTAATAAAGCCAAATCTGCTTGAAAACACTGAGTATTTGAATGGACTTTGTTAAAGCAGGTTGAAAATTAATTAGAGCTTCTGTCCCTAAGGCCATTTTGCCTTTTCACTTTAGTCTTTAGTCCAACATGAAGAATGAGAGGTTTGTTCTTTCACACAGGCATACTGGGAAGTTACAAAAAGCTTGAAAATTACTTGCCAAAGCATTACTTTGGACACAAAAGACATCTATAACATTAGTTATAAGCAAACCCATATTGAATCGGCATGATCTTTTTATTTTATTTTATTTTTTTACTTTTTTAGCATTGATTGTCGGAGGAAATCTGCAGCAAGGATAGAGGAAAACGTTTAAAGGTACTAATGGCAAATAAATAAAGTATATACATATACGCACACACACACACACACACACACACACACACAATTTACTGTACGTTAAACTTTCACAATGCACTGGAAAATTAGTTACATTAGTTTGTGTTCTATGAAATGGTATATACAGATGCAGGCTTACAGTACTTACAATAAATGCACACCATCTAAACATTTTACATAAATTAACTGCATAAATGCAGGCAGTTTAATGAAGCATATTTTGTTTATATATATATATATATATATATACATATATATATATATATATATATATATATATATATATATATATATATATATATATATGTGTATATGTGTGTGTGTGTGTGTGTGTGTGTGTGTGTGTGTGTGTGTGTGTGTGTGTGTGTGTTTACCTGCTGTCACTGAAAACAAAAATGTGTATAAAGAACATGATGGTCAGAAACATCTCCATCTTTGGTTTCTTCAGGAGCAGTACATTTTAACCTCAAGGGTACTAATCAATAATGTATACGTGTGGCTTGAAAAGCACTGTCACATCCATCATAATTGAACTTTTTAGCTGATGGGGAATGCATTACTATCAGTTTAGATTTATTTTGTGCAGGTTTATCTAGGCTGAGAGAGCTGCTCTGTGTGTGAACACATGCTCCACAGGGACCAGCGAGTCTGTTTACAGCCAGAAAGTGTCATTTCCTATTCGTCTCCTTCACTGCCGTGCCAAGTTTAACTCACAGGATATATATATATATATATATATATATATATATATATATATATATATATATATATATATATATATATATATATATATATATATATATATATTTAAATAGTCCACCTCAGTCTCAGTGAAGGGACTAGAGTGCAGGACACAGGGGTCATTGTGAAGTGGTCTTTACTTTGTTGTGTGGATGCTCATTACGTTTATGTGACTTAACCTTAAAAAAAAAAATAGTCTTCTAAATGCAGTTGTAGTTGTTTTCAGATACTCAACTGAATGATGACATGCGTCGATAACATTTTGAGAGAGAGACTCTACAAGTGTGGCGTTGCCAAGTAAAATACAACTATTTGAATGCAAAGGTTACACAATTAAAATATTCACTTAAAAATAAAATAAGTTTAACATAAACAAATGCTGTAATAAAGTGATATAACGAGATATCACAGTTGTGCAATATAAAATAGAAATTACAAAATGTAAAGATGCATTTAGAAGAAATTCTATAAGTAAATTCGTGTAACAAAAATAGATACTCAAAATTGCTAGATATAATTTGCAGTTTAGAATAGAATAGAAACCCCAATACACATTTCTATGAAAACTGCTTTTATTCTTCATATTTGGATGTTTTCAGCAAGGTTTTATTTCCTTCTCATTCACTTCAGCATATTTGTATTCTTCAACATTTTCCCCATCTCTTAAAAGAGATTTTGCTCTAATTGTTGACACAAGCGTTTTCTTCTTTGTGCATGTTACTTGGAATAAACCTTGGAAGGAAAAGGTCAATAAGAATGTTGTGCTGTAATAAACGGGGAAAGTCAATATTACCTCATGCCTGCTGTATCGACTGTTTTCACAGATACCACCTCACTGCCTCCTTCTTCTCCTGCTGTCTGATACAGTCACTCTGAAAAGATGTGTAGACTCAGGGTCCGTTTACATGACTATATTTTCAGCCACAAACAAAAACTTTTTTACGTATTTTAACTGTTTGTTTACAGGACAGTCACGTTTCGAGGACTGAAAGTGCATATTTTTGAAAACGGCTTCAAAGTGCACATTTTTTAAAATGCTACCGTTGTCGTTTCTGTGTAAACACCCAATATATGAATCTTTGAAAATGGTGACGTCATGCGCGTGCGTAGTACATGTCGATTTTAAAAGCAAGTGCAAACAAACATACACAACAATGGCAGAATACATGTTACTGTTGTTGTTGCTGCTCAAGAGTTTGCTAACGCTTCTTCAGCAAAGTGTGGATTTACTTCACCAATATTACAACCAACATCTGAGACGCATCATATACATTATATAATCATCGCTTCCCTACAGGTACAGCACTGTTTACGAACAAGGTGAAAGCACCAACTTATTACTTATACTTATTACTTATGACATAAATGTTACGTCTTCATGATCCACTTCTGAGCGCACTATCAAATTCCGTAACATCAAGCACATGGACTTCACTCTTTTTTCGACTTTTGTCTCTGGGCTTCCCACTACTAACTCTATGGAGCACTATAATTCCATTCTTTCCTCAATTTTGGATGAGTTTGCACCTCTGCGAGAACGGCTTGTTACTTTTAGGAAACCCTGTCCATGGTTTACCCCAGATTTACGTTTAATGAAAGCTGCCGGAAGACAATTAGAACGGCAGTACAAGAAATCTGGCCTGACAGTGCACAGGCTTCTTTACACTGAACAACAGTCTGCTTACCATTCGGCTTTGAACACTGCACGCAAGAGCTACTATTCAAGCATCATTGGTAAAACTGCAACAAATTCTAAATCGCTGTTTAAGACTGTTGACAATCTTCTCAAACCAACTAAGGCCATTGTTCATTCCTCTGTTGACCAGTGTAATAAGTTATTTCACTGATAAGGTTGAGGGTATATATAGCACTTTAAATACCATCACTCCACTCTTGAGCTAGTTAATATCCAGCCTTCAAATTTCCCAACTACTACCTTTTCAAACTTTGAAATGGTCGGAGATGATTTTATTATTATTTTATTATTATTAAGTACAGTGAAGTCCATGAACTCTACAACCAGTATTTTAGATCCGGTTCCCTGCTCGGTCATCATGAACTGCCTTGCATCAGTCTGCCCTTTTATGACTTCAATTGTGAACGTGTCATCATTGACTTCTGGAATTGTTCCTCCAGAACTAAAAATAGCTGCCATTACACCAGTCCCTAAGAAGAATGGTTGTGATGTATATGATTTATCCAATTACAGGCAGATTTCTAACCTCCCATTCTTGACTAAAGTTATTTAGCGTATTGTGGCTGTTCAGTTAAATAATCACCTAGCTCTGAACAGTCTCTTTGAACCTTTTCAATCTGGGTTTAGAAGGGGGCACAGTACTGAAACCGCTTTTATTAGGGTCGTAAATGATCTTCTTATCACGGCGGATTCAGGTGCATGCAGTATTTTGGTCTTGTTAGACCTCAGTGCTGCTTTTGACACTATATGTCACTCTCTTCTGCTTGACAGGCTGGAAAATTGGTTTGGGTCTTTCTGGAGCTGTCCTCAATTGGTTTTGGTCTTAATTTACAAATTGTGCCCAGTTTGTTGGGTAACTACAAATCAGATACCGTCCCTGTTCGACAAGGAGTTCCTCAGGGTTCAGTATTGGGTCCAATATTATTTAATATGTATATGCTTCCACTTGGGCAGATCATTAGGAAACATGGTCTTGGGTATCACTGCTATGCAGATGATACGCAGATTTACATCACCACTAGTCCTGATGTCCATTGCTCATTAATAGCTTTGCGTGGTTGTTTAGCAGAGATCAGTATCTGGATGCATAACAACTTCCTGAAGCTGAATGGCTCCAAAACTGAACTGATGCAGATTGGTACAGTGGCAGCTACTATTAAGGGCGAGCAGATCAGTTTGATTGTTGATTCCTGTACGGTAATCCCCACTTCACAGGTGCAAAATCTTGGTGTCATTTTTGATTCACAATTATCATTTGAAGCACACATAAAACACATCTCTAAAACTGCATTTTTCCACCTGAGAGACATAGCTTAACTTAGACTGAGCAAGCTTCAGTATATACAAAATTTTGCCGCTCGTGTGCTCACTTGTACTTCTCCTTGTGAACACATTACACCGGTTCTTTCACAATTACACTGGCTTCCCGTAAATGCGAGAACTGATTTTAAAATTCTTATTTTAACATACAAGGCACTTCATGGGACTGCACCTGAGTATCTTTGTGATCTCATCAGTCCTTATATTCAATCACGCTCTCTTCGCTCTACTAACTCTCTTTCACTTCACCAGCCATCATGTAAGCTAAAGACTATGGGGGAAAGAGTCTTTTCATATAAAGCCCCTAAGCTATGGAATGTACTTCGTGCATGTACCAACGTTGGGTGATTTTAAAAAGTTGATTAAGTCACATTTATTCAATACTGTCTTTCTCTAATGAATTGTTGTATTGCTATTGGTGTTTTGTTTTATTTTATTTATTACTTTATTACTGTAGCGCTTTGGGTTTAAGAAAAGCGCATTACAAATAAAATGTATTATTATTATTATTAACTACTGGCCTGGCATATGTAATACAGCATTTTTGGCCATTTTCACAGATATGTGTAAACGCAAATCATTTTTTAAAATCATTGTTGGCTTCATACAGGCAAGAATTCCCAACCCATTCTCACTCCAAAGGCGTCAAAAACCGAAGCATGGTCAAGCGCCCCTAGCGTCACTTTTATGACGCCAAATGTGCCTCTCGGCGTCGACTATCGAAGCACTACGACCTTCATTGCTTTCAGTGGGAAACTTTTGGCGTCAGAATTCGACACGAGGACATGAGATGTTTATCGCTATGAAATCACGTTCAAGAAGTCTCATTTAGCACACATCGCGCGATACTTGCTATCAGTTCCACAGTTTGGGTGAGTAGTCGTATATACGCTCTTTTAATGCCTTTTATCAAATGTATTCTGTCTTCTTTATTAATCAGATTAGTGCCATATGTTTAATCGCTGTATTATATCGGTCATCCGCGGCTGTCTTTGAGTTTCATTGCGTTTAAATAAATGAACACAGCTGCTAATTAGTGTGATTAAACTCTATCTGTCACGTGACGTGCCATAGACCTTCGATCCGTTTTATATTATTATTAATTTCAGGATCAATGATGTAAGTTGTATTTGTAGTAAAATCATGGTAATCACGACACAATAGTAATAAATGAAATGTGAAGTTAAAACACAGTAAATGGGACATTAGTAACTGTAACTGTAGTTTTACTATGATATATTAATAATCAATACAACAATACAATAATCACCAAACCAGCTATGTTTGTACCACTGTAATGTTAGTGTTTTTATGTGCTTTTATATGACAGATATCACAGTAATCATGTGTTCTGTACCATGCTTTAAATACCTTTTAATGTGAATCCAAAAAAAAAAAATCAAATTAAAAATAAATAATAAAACATGTATTTTTCCATCTTGCAGTTCATTCATATCAGTTTATATATATATATTATATATATATATATATATATATATATATATATATATATATATATATATATATATATATATATATATATATATATATATATATAATATTTTGCTCACAGATCATTATTAACATTCTGTATATAATTCAATTTTATTTTCTCTCCCCTTTTTTATTATTTATATTTTTAGCTGAAAAGACGTAAAGGCAGTCAGCCCAGTGGTGTTTCTGGAGAGGGATTCCTTCAGAAATGGAGAAGACAGAAAGCTGCGGAGGCAGATATTTGCAGCAGTAAGTCTGTGATAGTTTGTCTCTTTTATCAAAAATTCCTGCTGTTATAATTTGTACAGCATTTGTTGTTTCTTAAACTGTTGCACTGTCCAAATACCCACACTTGCCATCTTTTCACTTGACCACTTGATTACTTATTTGAAGTCTTTCCTGTATTTGGCCTAGTGTTCGAGTGAGCATGATGACCACGAGTGTGTGTCGAACTTTTCATGACCTGATGACTGTGTTTCCCAATCCTGGTCCTGGAGAACCCCAGCACTGCACGGTTTTGGCGTCTCTCTTATCTGCCTTGGAGTCTTCACTGATGAGCTGATGAGTTGAATCAGGTGTGTTTGATCAGGGAGACATCTCAAATGTGCAGTGTTGGGGTTCTCCAGGACCAGGATTGGGAGCCACTGCCTTATGGGACACTTATGTGTTTAAAGAGATTTTTTATATCTAATTATCAATATTTCACATACTGTACTAAACACATCACAGTCTTAATAATCCAGTTTAACACTTGTATGATATTGTACAAGCCCCAGGACGGTCTCATCTGACACTATCAAAAGAATTCATATGACTATAGCTTGTTATTAATTACTTGCTTTCAATAATGGATTCATTTAACATTTAATTTTACAGCATCTTTACAGAGGCTGCTTTTATGGTCTAAACAAAACACAGTGTAATGTATAAGTTGAATGTAATGTAATATTTCTGTTTTACAGGATTGTTTGAGGATAACACTGCAGTTCTCCATCATGCACAAGGACTCACCTCGTTAACTCTTTATCCCCCACACACACAGATATGGTCCCTGGATCAGTTATTAGACTTTGCAGTGGTTTGATTTTTGCAGAAGATGTAACTTTGTTTTATTTATAAGCTCATAATGAATACATTACAGAACCAGTGATGAAAACAATAGTTAAAAATAGTATTTTTCGTATTGATAAAGCATTTTGTTCTCTTTTTCAAGCTTCATACAGTGAACTTTTTAGACTTTAATTAAGAGTTTTAGTTAAGGAGATATTCATACACAGTCATCCCCTAGCTCCAGTCATGAAGTGAATTCATGATGTTATTGTCAAAGCTAGCAGGTGTTTGTTTTCCTGAACACTTTCTCTGTCTTCCATTGTTCAGACAATCAGTGTTTATTTGATGCTGTGCTGATTGAGTTTTATAGATGATATTGCACACTTGACATGCATGTCTTCATGGTGTTTTTTTGTGAGTTTGAAACATTTGCATTGTGTTGTATAACATTTTGGTCAATTTAATTTTTTTAATAAAATTGATCTTTTTCCAGTGTTCTCTGAAAGACATACTGTATTTACTGTTTTGTTTTTTAATAAAAGCATTTTCATTTGCATACTGAAAATAGTTAATGTTTACAACATAACTGCCTTTTTATTCTTTATGGTGGCAAAAACGAGCTTGGTGACAGAGGATGCAGTGTAGTAATTTGGGCATGTTGTCTTTAAATGAGTTTGACATATCAATAAATAATGGAAGATCCTTACAAAAATATGCATGTTTATTATGCTTTATGTATTTATTTGTTCATTCATTCATTCATTAATTTATAATTTCTGTTTTTATTCCTAGGGTTCAAATGGTAGAGAATGGTAAATCACAGAAACACAAATGTGAACAATTTTAACTTTAAAACACAATGTAATATACAATGTAAATTTTAGAAGCACGTCATTTGATTAGTAAATATATTTGTCTTTGGTCAAAAAAAAAATTTACAAATCTTAAAAATGTGTCTTATATTTAATGAGAGGAATCTATCTGTTGGATACAACTGCGACTGCTGGGCATGTGCACATCAATATTGCCCAATTTTTGTCAAGCTGAACAACGGAGGAAGGTGAAGACGTTAATAAAACAGAATCTAATAAGTAGCAAGCTTAATCTATTGTTAACCGAATCTATCCCTTCAGCCGAAAAACGAAAGACATCTGTCATACATGGATAAGGAAGTGTGACGCTGCTGCTCAGCTTAGATGCCATTGGCTATGACTTTTCAGGACAGTCTGTGGTTGGACTATCTTTTAACCCATATTAAACAGCGCATCATGTTAAAAAGTATGTTTTGCTCCTATCATCACATTAGTAATATATTAAGTCAACAATGAAGTGTTGCTATCTTGAGAAAAATGACATCTTTAGCGAGATCCTAATCCTAACCCTAAGCATAACTTCAATGAACTACAAAAACAGCCCCCTAGTGTTGCCTTTCTATAGATAGAACGACGGAGGCTTGTGGGTAATGTAGTTTAAAACTTTTTATTAACGAAACTAAATAAATTATTTATTTTAAGGTAAACTGGATATCTAAATATGTTTATTGTGCAAACCTCTATGATATATTTGAGAGGCAGGCTGAAATGTGGTATTTTACAGTGAGCAATATTTAAAATGCTTTTATGCCAGCTTTCCACTTATTTCTGAAAACTGAGCTCAACATTATTTTATCAGCATAGCATAAGTAATAATCCTGCCCATTTTCTCTTTGATATGTTAATTGGACTCTGATTTACAGCCATTTGAAATGTACAGTTTTGGGCTCTTCCGGGGGGTGCTACTGGGCCCCTGGGGGTAGCAGGGCAGTAAAACCTACATATATGTATTCTCCTCATCATGAACAACAAACTGAGCTGAGTCACATTTATATCTGACAGTTTTCACAGTCCTCTGTTTTCTATTCTATTCATCATGGCTATTATACCTTTTGACAGGACATTGTGAGGCCATCTGATGAAACATGGAAAAATTATAAAGAAATGATTTAATAATGAAAATAATAGATTATTTCTTTGATTTTTGAAGTAAATGGCAAGAAATATAATGGATGAACCTGCAAAAACTTGCCATTATCTATTCCCCACTGTAAAGCAGTAATCAAGGACAATGTATACACATTGTGATACTTCACTATTACACAAGGACAAATTCATGCAGTGCTAAGAATATTAATTTATATATATATATATATATATATATATATATATATATATATATATATATATATATATATATATATATATATATTAGCATTATATATAACTAATTAGCCGAAATCAGTGTAAAAATGTCCTCCTCACCCCCGTATCTTGCTCCTCATGTGCTGGACATCAGTAATGTGCGTGCTCTTGGTTTTAATGCAGTACAAGATCCACGTTGATCATTCCTGCTACATTCTCAGTTATCCCTCAAGTGTTTGTAACAATAAAGCCCATGGCACCATCTTGTAATGCAGAATAATTAATCTTGTAACTCCCTGTATTTCACAAAAAATTTGCATATTTGTTACTAAAATATAAAAAAAAAATACTTTCTGGTGTACCGATGTCCCAGATGTTATTAATCCGATCAAAAATGTTCATGTCTTAAATAAAAAAATAATCCCAATAATTAATATGTCGTTTTTCCAAGTCTAAAATAAACACATATGAGCCTACCTAGTAAAATGATGTATTTACCAAGAATCTTCAGAACACAATATTCACCATTTTCATTTTATTGAAGCATAGACTATAAAGTTGATAAAGTAGCATCAAGACAAATAAGATTCAATGAAAATAATTATCATCAAAGATACATTAACCTCATATATAAATCAGTTCACACAGATGAGTGATGAAATGTCCTTAAAAGTCACACAGTCCCATTCAGTCAACTGTGATACAGATCATGTGATACATATAAGACATGTGATACTGTTTCAGAAAATAATGATTCCCATCATCACATCTAAACTGGTTTCATCTCCCCATCGTGTTCTTCTTCTCTCGTGTCTGGAAACAGTTTGTGGTTGATGTCCAGCACTGATGAGGTGTAGCTTGTTCTCAGCCAGATGATCTCTCAGTCCTAAGATCCCAGACCTGGTCAAAGTGAAACAAACAATGCAGAAGAAGTTGTTTAATGGACAGAGAGCGCAGCTTATGTTCTGTGTGGTTTTAGCAGGGTGAGTAACTATGACCCTTGTAGTACTGTACACTTACCATTCTTCAAGCTGTTTTAAGATCTTTTGAGAAGCTTTTCTCTGAAGAGAATTTACCACATCCTCTTCTTTCACTCCTTTCAAGAGCATCACTTGGTCAAAACCCCTCATTTGGCTGATGAGATCATCTGTACAAATAAAAATACTGCAATAAATATGTCATTCTGCAAGAATTAAGAAAAAGTTACAGAAGCAAAGGTCTTGCTCATGAGACATTAGCATGTGTAGTTCTCAGAGACTCTAGAATTCATCTGTTGTTGCAGTAAATGTGTTTTTTTCCTCTAGAATCTTTCTCCAAAGTTCCTGACTTCTCTCACAAATGTGTTTTAGTCTGTGCAGTGTAATGCCTGGCTTCAAACCAATCAACTATCAATTCACAATTAATAACATAACATTTAAAAAACAATGAAATAATGTCAATTGGTGTTTATATCAACTAAACCAATTTCACGACACTTGTCTGCTAATAAAACAGGTGGTGTGTTTTTAAAAACATAATATTAAAAATGTCCAGTCACACTTTGCTAACATGCTGTAATTGTAATAGTATAAAACGAAATCAAGGCTGACATGACCAATTCTGTGAGAGATCATCATAAAATGTTGTATAACATTGCTTCAACACACACATACCAGAGGACTTCTGTTTGTTTGAGCTCAAGATGGCCATCTTCATTCCTCATCCTGAGCAAATCATATCCTTGGTCTTCCTTCTCTTCTGTGAAACAAGATAATCTCTACTTACTCTCTGTGCAATTAATATTGCTCATTAAACATAATTAAGTTAATTTAAAGTAAGATTCAGACCAGAGCATTTTTGGAGTAAACAAATGTACCTGGGAAGAGCTGATCATGGCAAGATTTCTTTGAGACTCAGTAATAGCTCTTTTAGGTTTTAGGAAGGTTTGTGAGGGTTGGCTCTTAAAATAGCTGTTGAGCTCGATATTTTAGACCTGAAAAAGAAGAACAGCATTATCTGGAAAAAATCATGTAAGACAGAAGGAAGGACATATTATTAATTACGTGCAGCTTGTACATTACACCTCTGTAAAGATGCTGTATAATTAAATGTTAAATGAATCCATTATTGAAAGCAAGTAATTAATAACAAGCTATAGTCATATGAATTCTTTGATAGTGTCAGATGAGACAGTCCTGGGGCTTGTACAATATCATACAAGTGTTAAACTGGATTATTAAGACTGTGATGTGTTTAGGGATCATTTTTAAGACTTTGACCCTGTCCAGATACCCACACTTGCAGTCTTGGCCACTTGAGAGTGTGTGTACGTGACAGTGTGTGCACAAGACTGTCCCCGGTCTTAATAATGCCAAAGCACAGCGTCCTTAACACACACTAAACCTCTCCAATACTGCTCTGGAGCGCTATACAAAGCTTAGTGTATCCCATCATGCATCATGTTTTGGAATAAATCGTCAGACTTTTTGCCGAGATCTCACAAGAGGTCATGGAAAGCTGTCCAATGTACAGTATGTGAAATATTGATAATTAGATATTAAAAATCTCTTTAAACACATAAGTGTCCCATAAGGCAGTGGCTCCCAATCCTGGTCCTGGAGAACCCCAACACTGCACATTTGAGATGTCTCCCTGATCAAACACACCTGATTCAACTCATCAGCTCATCAGTGAAGACTCCAAGACCTCAAAAGTGTGTTTGTCAGATAAGAGAGACACCAAAACCGTGCAGTGCTGGGGTTCTCCAGGACCAGGATTGGGAAACACAGTCATCAGGTCATGAAAAGTTCGACACACACTCGTGGTCATCATGCTCACTCGAACACTAGGCCAAATACAGGAAAGACTTCAAATAAGTAATCAAGTGGTCAAGTGAAAAGATGGCAAGTGTGGGTATTTGGACAGTGCAACAGTTTAAGAAACAACAAATGCTGTACAAATTATAACAGCAGGAATTTTTGATAAAAGAGACAAACTATCACAGACTTACTGCTGCAAATATCTGCCTCCGCAGCTTTCTGTCTTCTCCATTTCTGAAGGAATCCCTCTCCAGAAACACCACTGGGCTGACTGCCTTTACGTCTTTTCAGCTAAAAATATAAATAATAAAAAAGGGGAGAGAAAATAAAATTGAATTATATACAGAATGTTAATAATGATCTGTGAGCAAAATATTTATATATATATATATATATATATATATATATAAATATATATATATATATATATATATATATATATATATATATATATATATATATATATATATATATATATATATAAACTGATATGAATGAACTGCAAGATGGAAAAATACATGTTTTATTATTTATTTTTAATTTGATTTTTTTTTTTTTTTTTGGATTCACATTAAAAGGTATTAAAAGCATGGTACAGAACACATGATTACTGTGATATCTGTCATATAAAAGCACATAAAAACACTAACATTACAGTGGTACAAACATAGCTGGTTTGGTGATTATTGTATTGTTGTATTGATTATTAATATATCATAGTAAAACTACAGTTACAGTTACTAATGTCCCATTTACTGTGTTTTAACTTCACATTTCATTTATTACTATTGTGTCGTGATTACCATGATTTTACTACAAATACAACTTACATCACTGATCCTGAAATTAATAATAATATAAAACGGATCGAAGGTCTATGGCACGTCACGTGACAGATAGAGTTGAATCACACTAATTAGCAGCTGTGTTCATTTATTTAAACGCAATGAAACTCAAAGACAGCCGCGGATGACCGATATAATACAGCGATTAAACATATGGCACTAATCTGATTAATAAAGAAGACAGAATACATTTGATAAAAGGCATTAAAAGAGCGTATATACGACTACTCACCCAAACTGTGGAACTGATAGCAAGTATCGCGCGATGTGTGCTGAATGAGACTTCTTGAACGTGATTTCATAGCGATAAACATCTCCTGTCCTCGTGTCGAATTCTGACGCCAAAAGTTTCCCACTGAAAGCAATGAAGGTCGTAGTGCTTCGATAGTCGACGCCGAGAGGCACATTTGGCGTCATAAAAGTGACGCTAGGGGCGCTTGACCATGCTTCGGTTTTTGACGCCTTTGGAGTGAGAATGGGTTGGAATTCCTCCATCATTCCATGCTGTTGAATTAATCGTGGTCGGTGGCGTTCCTAAGAGTATGTGAATTTTCATGGAGCTGCTGGATTCTTTGTGTTTCCTGCTGGTGTGCTTTATCTGCTGTAGCAGGCCTGAAAGTACAGCACTGAGGAGACCATTGTGCTTCTGTTTTGTTGGGGAACAGTTATGTCTCCACAGTCTGAAACTTCTGCGCTGTGGCGTGATGTAAAATCCTCTGAGACTGTGAGTTGAATACAGCTAAAACCAACTCTATTACCCAGCAGCTTATGGATTTGAATAGTTGAATGCCTAGTAATTACATACGGAGAGAGGTGTGTGTCCCTGTTTCTGAGCAGATGTGTGTGTGTGTGTTGTACTACTCTCCATTCAAAGTCAAATGCAGGATATTCCTGCTTCATATCTCAGACTTGTGACCACAAAGGTGTCCTGACATTTGCATGATGACAGATAAGGAAACAATCCCGTAATACTATGGTTAGGTTTGTAGATGTCAACAGCTACAATTCTTCGTAATCATCTGTTTATCCTTAAAGGTGTTGTATGTATGTATGTATGTATTATTATTATTATTTTTAGCATTATTATACTAAAGCATAAAAAAGTACCATAATAGGTTTGCAGACATTTAGAAAACATGCTACATGTTCACATAGTTGTTTCTATGAAAAACAAGGCCACAGCCAGTTGTTCTACTTTGAAATGTGAGATCCATATCAGAATGTCTGTTTTTGGTTTGGTCTGTGTGATTACACCAACTGTCATTATTAACCCCATAGTATTTTGACACCCCAGGTTGCCAGTTGGTGGAAATCACAGTGTATTGCAGCCATGGAATCCAGCAAATGAACTGGGTCAGAGATCACAGATTCTATTTGAACTAAAAAGCCTCAGCAATCATCTAAACAATGCTAAAAGGCACATTAAAACAAAAATAAATCAAGTCAGCAACTTGCAGTGCAATGCTTGTTGCCTTCCATTATCAGTTGGGCTTGTACCTGTTTTGGGTCCTCAACTTTAGGACTTATTTTCTTGCCATTATGTAAAAAAATAAATAAAAAAATAATTCAGGTTGAATGCAGGTTCAATGAATACAGTTAAGCACATGGACACCGATATATCTTTAGAGCATATGCATGTTTATGCATTATTATTATTATTATTATTATTTCTTTCTTTATTTTTACAAGTTCATAAGGTACTGTGTAAAAGGAAGCATCTTTGTTGAGATATTTTAGAAAGATTCAGGGTGACTTGTGTTCATATCTTAGCATCGTACCCCTGTGCCATTGGCCCATTGCTCACACTGCTTGGTTTCATCTGGGGAAGAATAAAATAAACATTATTGTTTTCCTGCCATGCTGGAATGGAGCCATTACTCTAAATAAACATTACAATGCAGATGACGATAATGTCTTTCTCTCTGTTTCTCTTTCTCTCTCTTGCTCCCATTAAAGTGTTTTACTTGTTCTTAAAAAGACTTCACAAACTCATATTGCATGTGTCTGTGTGTCTCTGTGTCAAATAGTAGGTGTTGTTAGATGTTTAAAAAGCACTTTTGCTTTGTGCAAGCACATACATTTATCGATTGCCCTAAAATCAGGTTTGGAAGTTAACATTGGAGTAAATGCAAGTTGACTTCAAGTGTATTAACAGAGTGTTCAGTTCTAATGGGCTCTGTGCAACCTTTCCCTGGCAGTTTATTGCCTCTGAATGCCGTGTCTGATTGCATTTCATGTGCTGCAAATGCATTAGTGGTGTACAGACTCAAGGAGTTCTGTAATACCTGGAGAGAGATATCCGTTAGCATTCCTTCTGTTCAACAGCAGTTGCTTGGCTGTCACATACCTGCTTCAGAGGTACATGAAATGAAAGCTGCCATCTCTAGATGTGGATTATCTCTTTATTTTATTTTATTTATTTTTTAATTTTTTTGGTTCCATCCAAGATATATTTTTCCACCTCAAAACCATCCCATATTATCATTAAAGTACTAGATCAGAATACTTAATGATGTTTATTTATTTATTTATTTTTACATTTATTTTGAATTAGGGATGCATACGGTATATTAGAATTCTGGCCTTTACTGAAAAAAATGGCCATGTTGTGGTTGATAATTAACTGATTTTTTATTTATTCTAATTTGAATAAAAATACTAAATAATGAAAAAAAAAAAATAATAAAGAAATTTATTTTATAAGTCAATTTAGGCATCACAACATAGTCATGGCTAATAAAAAAAAAAAAAAAAAAAAAAAAAAATATATATATATATATATATATATATATATATATATATATATATATATTAATTTAAAGATTGGTTAAAGTTTACATTTAACATTGTTAATATATATATATATATATATATATATATATATATATATATATATATATATATATATATATATATATATATATATATTCTTTTTCGTGTTTTCAAAGATCAACTTTAAGTGAACATTATATGATGGCAAAGGTAGCTAATCTAAACAAACAAACAAACAAATAGTCAAAATAAGCATTTGATTACTAATATACATATATATATATATATAAACCCCTTTTAACATCCCTATGTTATGTGACATATCGTAGCTTTCTAGTTAAACAGAACTCTTAAGAAAATCTATTGATAAGCTAAAATGGTATATAACTTTCTGCATATGTTCTCAGGCATTAATTAAAATATGGGAGAAGCTAACCATTCCAACCTTAATCCTTTGTGTAGACTGCTTTAGGGCCAGGACTTGTGTGTGTGTGTGTGTTTAGATATGACTAAACAGAGAGCTGTAAAGCTTCTAGTTTTTTTGAGAAATACATCAGCGCTACAGGGCTGTAGTGACTCAGCGCTAAAATATCATCAGCTAGTGTGATGAGCTACGCGTCTCTCTGTTTAAGCACAGGAAAACAATTGAAAACAGTATGCACCTGGTGACCTGAATAGAGTAATTGTAAAGTGCTCTAAAGAAAGCACGTCGCTCACATGTGTCAGGCCTGACCTTCTACGGATACAGCTGCAGCACTCAAGCTCCATTCTGTTTACTCGGCTAAGCTGTTCGCATCAGTAGCAGAGATTGTGGCAGATTTTCTGCAGAAACCGTGCTGCACCGTGCCAAATTGGACCAATAAATTCAATGTTGCAGATAAATAATAGATTTCCATTACAGTCAAGGGAGCATGAAGCATGTTTTTTCTTTTGGAGGTCTTAAATACGTCATAGTCAACTGTGGCAACGTCAGAGTAACACTGAAGAAGCCCGAATTCAAAGCCATTACAATGCTTCATTGCTCTATTTTCTAATTTACCAAGATTAACGATAAGGGGTCGATGTACTCTAAATGAATTATTTCATTATTTAATCTAAAATAAAGTGTTTCTTCGTAAAGAAAAATGAGGTGATGTATTAAAAGGATGCGTGAAATGAAAAAGGGGAGGAGTGGAAGATGAAATCTATTCTTTTAGCATGTTTCCAAGCAGTTCTTTCTTCAAGGGTCCCTTTATGTGTCAGCGATATGTCAAAAGGAAGTTCTTTTAGATTCTAATTGTTGTCTATATTGAGTTAAAGAATGTGAGGTCAGCACATCTTTCTTTCCTGTATCATTACTAGTGATCAAATCAAATGCAAGACTGTTCTCAAAGCGAGCCTCCCAGATGTTGGTGTCACTGCGAGTGGATTGTAAAGCACAGCTCTGAGATTGCAGCCTGGCACCATCAGAAGGGATTCTTATCCTTTTTTTCCCCTTTTTTTTAAGCGTTGACGAGTCGTAGACACATCAGGGACTCACATTACGTCAATGTCTCTCCGTGCTTGTCAGAGATGCTGAGATGGGATCTTGTTAAAAGTGGGCCATCGGAGGTGCATCTTCACAACAATCTCGCACGAGTGGATTTCTCTTGAGTGCATAATATGACGCTTAAAAGGCAATGCTGACTCTGACGTCTGTCTAAAGATGTTCTACCTTAGACAAAGAGACTACTTTTAAAAAAGATCTTTGGTTAAACGAGTGTTTTTGGTTTTTCAAAGCTCTTCGTCCAATTTATGGCCATTTTAATGTTGGCAGAGCTTGCTGCTTGGTACTCTTTAAAGAGCTTTAATTTGCTCTTTTGACCTTTACTGAGGTGTAAGTCTCTAAATTGCAAAAAGTTTTTCTTCCATCTTTTTTTGATCTTTGCTCAAAGACAACCCAGGCAAGAGCATGCAGGAACATTGTAGAGCTGTAAAATCAGTAGCAATGTTTACATGGCGCTAAATAATCCATTTGTAATTGGATTGATGGCTCAATTGGATTGGAAAGCTTTTATGTAAACACCTAAGTCAATCCGATTGAGCTTGATCTGAATGAAATTGGATTGGATTAGAAGAGGTGGTGTAAACCTGAAATAACCACATTAACTGTACAAAAAAACAACAACATGTGAATGAAATTTTCTCGATCGATAAAACAAAAAAAAACAACCTTTCACAGATGTGCAGTGCTATGATACATATGCACAGTTATGCTCACAGTAGCTCCAGCGACATTATTGCAGTGGTAATATAATGAGGTGACTAGATTTTTCCAGAATCAGAAAAAAAAAAAAAAAAAAAAAAAAAAAATGTTCAGGTAAAAACGCTTGATATGGCTCAGAAAATTGGGTCTGGGAAGATTTGGATGAGAAATATTTGAGTTCATATTGAGATCTTTTTCAGATTTTGTTATGCAGATGCGGATTGAGATGTTGAGATCTCTTCTGAACATCTAGAGGATGCATGTAATGTCACCGGGGTCTAAGAAGCAAGAGACTTCAGCCAAAGCACATTTGCACTCCATTTAAGGTCATTGCTGTCTAGGAGAAGCAGTCAAGGTTTCAAAGAGATCTCAATTGTCATTTTGTCTTTCCTGTAGCTAAGCTGGAATACTGTTAGTCACAGTGCGATTTACATCTCACAGTCATTTTCCTACAATACTTTCATCCTACATGATTGATACATACATAGCAGCTTTTTAAGTTACATGGATACACATCACAGACAATAAATGGAGCTCTGTGATTCAATGGCGAAGAGAATCTTTCGCTCCCTTGGTGATTGACAGCTCACAGAACAAGCTAAATCTCACAGATATCTTCTCAGCCGGATCGGCGTTCCGACAGGAGTGCACAGTCTTTTCATGGATCTGAGAGATTTCCCACAAAGGACACTGGCATACACGCTTGGGCTCCTCCCTGCTTTGCCTGCCTCCTTTTGAAATTGTGACAGCTACATCTCTGCAAGTCCAAAATCTGAAAGTGCCCTTGCGTCTTTCACTTTTCCATTTGTTGCGAGAGATAGGAGAGTCCAAAAATCAAAAAGACACTGCACAGGAAGTAGAGACAGTTCATGTTTAAAGTCAACATGGAATATTGGAAATGATTCAGTTGGCATATGTTTCTTTCATTCATTCATTCATTCATTCATTCTTTCATTCATTCATTAATTCATTCATCAAAATGTCATAACTCGATCTTCTGGTGAAACATCTGACCTCTCTCTAGTGATGCATGTTTGGTTTCTCATCGGCTTCCTACTGGTTTCTTTCATTCAATTGCAAGTTCTTATTCAGATCCTTCTGATTGAACAACCAATGGAAAGAAACTAATTCACCGCCCGGTCGCCATGATTTTGCTAAGTAAGGCATGTTCCAGGATCGACATCTTTTGATGATGCTGGATCAACACTATTGTCCAAAAATATTGATTTAACCCAGTCCCTACCCTAAATGATTTCTTCTTTGTTTATCAATCTATTTAATTTGTTTAATCAAACTCGCTCTGTCTCTCTTGCAACTTTTTGCTGTCACCAAGCACTTTTTGCCAGTACAATCAATTTCTACATAGTTTTCACTTATTTTTTACACATTTTTTGGGGGGGCAACAAGCCTTATGGACAAAGTATTATGATAGTGTTAAGGTGGAGAAGCTTTAGCAAATTTACAGGCAAAAAAGGTCAGTTGTCTATTGTCAATATAATAGTGATGCATAAAGTGACTCTCACACTTAAGTCACTTTCAGATCGAGCAGGTTTCTGTTGAAAAATGCTCATAATTTGCATCACCAGCTCGAGCCCATTGCAAAATCTTTTGGATAAATCCAGATTTTAAAATGATCTGATTATCAATTCCACTCACATGTATGTTACAATACAGAAGGACAGGTGTGTTGCTGAACATATATATAAATATATGTACATATAGGTGCATCTCAATCAATGTCATGGAAAAGTTTATTTATTTCAGTAGTTCAACTTAAATTGTGAAACTTGTGTATAATTCTGTGCACACAGTTTAAAAAGACATAAGTGTGATTCTGTAGATGTAATGATGTGTTTTTGATCTGGTGTGTTCAAATGGCGTTGGTAATTCTGTAATTACCCCCTGCTTATGTTTTCCTCTTCATTTTCCTCTCATCTGCTCCTCCTCCTCTTCCTGGCAGGACTTCTTTTCTCCCTTCTCGTCAGAGCCGTCTCAGACTACATTGATACAAAAACAAACCCTCTCGGATTCTAGCAGTGTTATGGAGTGTCGCCCCTCCCTGTTTTTGTGGTGGCTGAGCGATGCATGCTGCCCCGTGTCCTTGCCATGTTTTCTCCCTTCTTCCCTTCGCAATTACAGGAAGCAAAAATAGTGTAAAATATATGCATAAAATGGCTAACGCTGTGCTAACACTGATCACTAAATTTGCTTAAAAGGCACATTTTTATTTGTGACTCACGCAATGTGCTCACAGCCACATGTAATGTAGCATCCCTGCCTTTCCATTCATCTCCGAGGCAACAGTAAGCGCATATGTGATGGGAATGCAGAGTGCTGATGTGAATACAGCGCTGTGTCTGAGTGTGTAGGAGCAAGCAGGCGAGCAAGAGAGAAAGACACTGTGTAAGTGTGTGGTAAACAAAAATACAGCAGCTTCTATCTAAAGAAGCATGTCTGTGGTTTTCTTGCAGTCAGTAAAGCACTACACACTCAAGCCATAAAATGATTGCATCATACTGATCATGTAATACAGTAATATATCCATGCATACTGGTCATATGAGGAGCACATACTGTATATCAATGCAACGATCCCCCATGCCTAACTGATTTACAAAGTAATATGAAGGGGTTTAAGATGCAGTCACATTAGCAAAAGTTTGTGGCAAAAGAGTCTATTGTCTGTTGTCAATTGTGAAGTGATGCATGAACCACAGCTCACTTAAGTCACTTTCAAACCAAGTACATTCCTGTTGATAAACATGCCAGTTTTGCATGACCAGATCAAACTTGTTGCAAAATCTCTATGGGCAAATATCATGCAGAATTCTAGATCTTATAGATTCCTACTGAAAACAGGATTTTACTCATGAAAAATCACAGAACAATGTCAAATTGCAACCTTTACCATGGTCAGTGGGGAAAACGTGATGACATATGCAATGCAGTTTTAAACTTTAAAAGGGGGGTGAAATGCTATTTCATGCATACTGAGTTTTTTACACTGTTAAAGAGTTGGATTCCCATGCTAAACATGGACAAAGTTTCAAAAATTAAGTTGTACGTTTGAAGGAGTATTTCTGTTCCAAAAATACTCCTTCCGGTTTGTCACAAGTTTCGGAAAGTTTTTTTCGAGTATGGCTCTGTGTGACGTTAGATGGAGCGGATTTTCCTTATATGGGTCCTGAGGGCACTTCTGCCGGAAGAGCGCACGCTCCCGTATAGCAGAGCACTGAGAGCACAACAGACTTCACTGATCAGAGCGAGAGCGTCACGAAATGTCACAAAAGAAGTGTGTTTTTGGTTGCCAGGGCAAGACAACCCTGCACAGATTACCAAAGAAAAAACAGCATTAAGGGACCAGTGGACGGAGTTTATTTTTACAGAGCATCAACGGAGTTGTGCAAGTGTTTTAGTTTGTTCCCTGCATTTCGAAGATGCTTGTTTTACAAACAAGGCCCAGTTTGACGATGGATTTGCATATCGTTTATTTCTTAAGGATGATGCAATCCCAACGAAAAAGGGTCACGACCGTGTGTTGGAACCGCAGGCAGTGAGTAAAACTGCTTCAAATATCTCTGCCTCCTTGTTAGTGCGTCCCCATCCCCATGCTGGAGACCCGGGTTCGAGCCCCGCTCGGAGTGAGTCGTTGCTGCTGCTGCTCTCGTTCAGTTTCAGCCTCGGGATCTGATTCTGGATCATAAATAAACGGCTGAATCTGACTGTTAGCCATGGTTTGTTTTGGATGATGGTTTTGTCCTCACGATATTGTCACAGCTTCCAAACGCTCTCAACGCAAAAGCCTACTGGCGCTCGTGAATTTTTAGCTCCGCCCACACGTCACACCTCCAGTCGGTCGTGTTGTTCCGGAAAAAATCGGTACAGACTATCTTTCTCTTATGAATATAATAAAACTTAAGACTTTTTGGAGTTATGAAGGATGCAGTATGAAACGAGTGATATTGAGTGAAAACGAGCATTTCACCCCCCCCCCCCCCCTAAAAATCAATTTTTATAAAATATACTGGTAAATAAATAAATAAACAAATCACGTATTACAATATTCTAAAGGATTACAGTGAAAATGTCAGTATACTTTATTATATTTTAATACACCATAGTATTAGCATGCATCATGCTATACTTGTATGAATTAGTATTACTTTGTAAAGATTTTGCATTTTTTAAATGTTTATTTACACTGGTATTATGATCTAAAACATCAATGTGCTGTGATACTATACCATACTACAGTAGTTGTAAAAGGGACATTGTCAAGATAAGTATGTTAGAACAATTCACTTCCAAAAGAGTATTAGGGTACTGCCATGGACATGTACCATGGTATTCCTGGAATTACCTTAAAGTACTTAGTAAGCAATGTTGTGTATTTCATGTAGTGCCTTGGAGTGTATCACATTATTATTTGAAAGTGTAAATATACAACGACATACAACTATGTATGTACTATAGTATATTTCAAAGTACCATGTTTACCTTCACAATACGTTTTTTGTATGGGACTAGCATAATGGTAATGATAATCACATTTACAATCCAAAACAATACGATGGTATTTGAATATTCAGTATTGTGGTATATTTCAGAATATCTGATATCATCATTATGCCAAAGTACCACCACAGTAATCTTTATGCAACTGTTTATTAAAAAAAACAAACAAACAAACAAAAAAACCGAAAAGATAAATCTGCAGCTATCCTGGATTATGCAGAGGATGATTGATATGATATGAGGAGTGTTCCTCTGCTTCCTCTTTAGTGATTTTGGTTTAATGACTGCAGTTTTACTGTCGTTCAGAGCGTATATTCGTCCCCAGTCTAAGGAGCTCTAACATGGCACGGGTGACTGTATTCACTATTAAACGCACATCATGGGGTGATCACAGGGATGAAAATTGCAAGTCTGGGCAATGGTAAGCCTCTGCTAATGATGATATGCACTCCTTCTCTCCGTGTGTCTCCAGGTCCGTCATGGACTGGGGTCCCCTGACCTCCATTAAAGCTCAGTGTGAGCTTCATTTCTTCCTCCCAGCATCCTGTCTCCGTGTCTCGCTCCTCGCTCGCTGAATGACTGATAGCTTTGCTGTCGTAGCTACAGCACTAATTAGCTATAGATATACTCTTTATTCTGTAATGCTGTGACAACTTTTTCTTTATTTTTATTTTCCTTATAACTTTATAGCCTTTTACTTTGTAGTCGTCTATTAATTTTTTCCCTCTCTTTTCTCTTTTCCAAACCTACCAAGCTGCTAACAAGACAGTGTTTTGGGACATTATTCTGTAGGTGTGCCTCTGACGTGACGTGAATACCTGTGTTTTTTTCTTCTTTTTTGGGGGGGATAAACTCCAAGGCAGGATTGTAAATATCCCAGAAGGCCCTGCGAACAAGGCAGATGAGGTGAGAGGAACGGTGACCATAAATACTCTTATATTTCATTCCTTTTTTTTTTTTTTTTTTTTTTTTAGCTAAGCAGCATGTAGAAATGCTCTAATTCATACTTTTATATTAAAGATGCATTCAGTTTATATAAAAAAGTTATAGTAAAGAATTTGATAATGTTACAAAATATTTATATTTCAAATAAATGCTGCTCTTTTGAACTTTCTTTTCATCAGAAAATCATAAAAAAAGATCATATTTAGAGAAAACTATGAACCAGCACAACTGTTTTCAACACTTAGTTATTTATGCCAAATCAACATCTAATGATCTAATGTTTTGAAGCAGAACACTTTCTTTATTTCTATCTCTCTTATTCTATCTCACAAATGAGGGTGGCTTGATACTGAACACTGACTGCCTCTCAATGAAAGTAAGAGATTTTCACCGTCTCTCTCCCGGACCCCCAATCCATCACTCTCTTCCCACCTGCAGGTGTCTTTGAGCGGGAGCATTCTTCTGGAGGCTGCCCCTCACCAGCCGCAGCCTCCAGCTCCTCCAGACACTCTCATAATTCATCCGCCTGTGATCGATGCTGCTGAATTTCAGGCTGTGGTTAGAGAGAGAGAGAGAGAGAGAGAGAGTGGCTAGGAGGAGCAGGCCATGGTGTTTGGGTATATTTTCATATCCCTGTGAGCTCATATGGAACTTCACTTCATGCTATGTCACTGCCCTTGAGCATTCAGTGTTGATGAACTCAAGAAGGATTCATTTTGTTTTAGTCGCGGTTTAGGATTCAGCAAGCACAAATACATCACCAAAACTGAAACACGCCACAATCTTTTAAGTCATTTTTATTCACATATAGTTGAAACATTTAACTTTTGTATAAACAGCTTAATGACAGCCTGAGTTCCCATCTGATAAGTATTTTTCATTTTATTTTATAAACTTCTGCATTTTGCACCTTAATTTGAGCATATTTAAAACATATTTTTCAACTATTCAAGATTATTAATTAAAAAATTGTATTATAGCATATTTGTGTTTATTCTAAGGTCATGTTTACCCACGATGACTGTACTAAATACAAACAAAAAGTAAATAAAAAATTTACACCAAGAACAAAAACTATAATGAAAACAATAACGATAACTATATTAGAGTCCACACTAATGGACGCTAATGTTCTGTTCATTATAAGCTGCAGTTTTGTCATCTCTCATGTTAAATTGTTGAGCCTGTGAGGCTGTCAATGTTTTAATCGCTGTGAAATTAATTCCAACATTATCTTTTCTCTGTGTTTTATCACTATAGTTGTGGTGTGGAACATCACAAAAACATCATCTGGATGTTGTTCTAATATTCGCAATAGCATGTTATTTACAGTATGTATTGCAGCTGTGGTAACATTTGATGAATTCTGTGTGCTAACATGCTAGGTTTTTGTTGTCACTGTTGATTAGCCTGACTGGTTTCGTTTTGGTCTCAGACAAACATTCAGTATGCAAAATATCCATGTATCTTCAAAAGAGCATGTCACTTTCATTTCTAAGTCATTTTCATTTCATTTTAACATTTGATAACCTTGATAAAAAATAAATTAATTAATAATAATAAGCAGTTCACTTACGTTTACATTTGTTTTAAGTGTAAGTGTAAGTGTATGTCTTCGAGCAGCATATGTCCTCAAGCATATTAATGTCTAAGCAACTTGCTACGTGTGCTTTCCGGCATTTTTACCATAATATGCAAGGTCATTAACCTTTTCCATCAATTTTGATTACCCAAACTGAATGTTTAGAGCAGATAGGTGCTTATTTTCTAGCTTTGATCTGGAAAATCTGCTAAGCACGTTTCAGATTTATTTTCACATACGCTAATCTTCTCTGGCCACCCCTAGCGATAATGTGCTTTTTAGTGTCTCATTGGTTCAGCTTAACCATAGTGGAGGTCTCAATTTTTGCTGACAGACCAAGTACAGGGAGAAATATATACACACAGTCATCCACTGTTGATATAGCCACTGGCGTGTGCGGTCTATGTCTGTGATTGTTTATACTAGCTGGTGGGCAGCTAGCAGAACAGTCCATCTGTGTGTTTGTGCAGATGCACGTATGTGTGTCTATGAGGGTTCGGTATCGCTCAGAGGCAGCGGAGATGGCTGCCCACTCTCTATTTCTTCCTCGCAGGTAATGATTCGAAACAGCATCTGCAGAGGGGGGCATGAAGATAGAAGGGGCAGGCTGTAATTGAATGCGAAGCGCTCTACTGCAGTGGCCTGAGAAAACACCATTATCCATTCTGTTATCCCAAAGGCTACTGTTTCTCCCACTTTTACGACTGGAATATGGGCAAACAGTAGCCCCTCAAAGTGAATTGCTTTCTTTCTGCCTCTCTGCCATCTTTTTTTGTTGTTTTCAAGGACACATGCATGTCTTTTATAAGCAAAACGTTTCATTGAAAATCTATATAAAAAATATGTAGATACGGCATTTTTTTTTAATTTTTGAAACACAAACATGTCTGTTTAATGTTTAGCAAATCTGAAAATGAATATAAATTGCTCTTACTACACTTTAATGGGAATCTATGTGTCTAGTTCTCAAAGAGAGCTTAGAAATCTAACCATAAAACTAGATTATGACTAAAAAAGTGTTGGTAAAAACGAATATATCAAGGCAAAAAAATTTGAATAAAAGAGCACAATGTGGCCGTTAAGGTAAACACTGGAAAGCACTGTTGTGACAGTACTGTACACTGCACGACTGCATGTCAAGTTCACCAACGAGTGGAGGAAAATGGTCTTCCAGTGTAGCCAGGCCTTCTCTATTGATAACAGTTGTAGATTCACTACACACTGCAAGTCATTGAGCAAAACAATATGTCAGGAAATATAACATGGCATTATCTTTCAACTCAAGGCTAAACGTGATGGCTACTGCCTCCCAAAACTGTGATTCCACCACACTGTGACAGAATACTGGTGCCCATGCCACCATAGTTTCTTTGGAGTGCCACTCACATATTTTCTCGCTCACTGTCACACTTCCACCAAAACTTTTGTCAGTCTTAAACAATAAAGCATGACACTGCTTCTGGTTTTCATGTGACAAGGCACGCAAAGGACTGCATGCCTGAAAGAAAAAAAAAAACTCTTTTGTCTTCATCTGTCAGATTTTTCACCCAGCTACCTACATCAGACACACTAAAGCTGACAATGTCATAGGAATTTCATTTTTTTTTTTTTTTTTTTCACATTCTAAACGCATTTGCCATTCAGCACATATATTTAGACTGACAATATACAATTCACTGGTATGATAATCTTAATTTTACTTGAGGTTAAGTGTCTTAAAGGGTCAGCACTTGTAGGGTTTGAACCTGTAACCTTTCAGTTACCATGCTTCAATCTTTGCATTTAACATTTTCATTTATGCATTTGACAGATACTTTTATCCAGAACTACTTACACTTGCACTGAAGGTATACATACTGTTTGGTCATGCTTTCTTTGGGAATCGAACCCATGACCTTGGCATTGATATTGCTATGCTCTACTGTTTGACCTGCAAGATTATTATTTTTTAACCACCACACTGCCTCTATAAAACAATTAATTTAAGTACTCACCATGCGACTAAATTAATGTGTAAGGGGTAAACTTAGTGTAATGCCATTTGGGGGCTTTTCTCAGCAAATATTCATACTTTATGTGATTAATAAAAATTAATTGGCCCTAATTTAAACACTGAAGTGTTGAAATTACACATTGACTTTAAACGTTGTCGAATGATGTGTATTATTCTATTAATCTATTAATTTTGTAGGTTGTACAGATACCATGTACAGATATTAGCCTCTGATTCTTTCTTTCTTTCTTTCTTTCTTTCTTTCTTTCTTTCTTTCTTTCTTTCTTTCTTTCTTTCTTTCTTTCACCATCTGTGAACACATATATTCTCTCTTTTACATTTCTGACTTGTTGAATGTGGCCTTTAACAGCCATCTCAGTCTGAAAGCTGGTCAGTTAGAAATACTTCAATTGCTACATGTCCAGGCTTTTAAAGGGAAGTCTATCTCTCTTTCTGTCCCTCTTTTATTTTTATTTTATTATTATTCTGAATGCCAACGTGCCCCCCACTCCCCACGCATCAGCATGCCTTTCTGTAATAGGCTTGTCTCCATCACAAAAGGCGGACTTGACATTTGCTGGTGGATGTCAATGGCTGCTGGAAGCTTGATGGACAGCGCGGCCCGAATGTGCGCCCGGGCGCTCAGCACTGGCTAATTAGCTGTTATGGAGGAAGTGCCGGTTGATTTAGGCTGGGGCCTTATCGAGAGAGCCCACCTTTCCTCCCTCCGCCATGCTGGTGTGACGCAGGACAGCCACAGCCTTCAAATCCATGACAATAGACAGTCCTGTTATCTGGCCCTGAAAGAGCTTGTGCACTGCGATAATCAGCTCGAAGGAGAGATGGAGGAAACGGGAGATTGTTGAGGCAAAGAAAATCGAAGGATGGGGAAGGTTTTTATAAGATTTAGTTTAAAGAGAAATCATAGAGCTCTGTTTAAGTGCGTAGAAGGAGTATAATTGACCATTCATGAAAAAAAGAAAAAAAGAAAAAATGGTTATCAGGTGATTTTATGATGTTTAACTAATGTATTCAATGAATAGTTCAGTCAGCTCCCTCCTGTGTTTTTCCAAAACATACATACTCCATCCTAAAATTTATAGTGATCATGTCTGTCAAGTTCCAAAAAAAGTGCATTATAATTGATGTGTCATCAAAGTAGAGTAAATGAAAAAAAAAAAAAAAAACTTTTAATTGTGGATATCCTCAAATGCAAACAAATTTGTTAAAAAAAAAAAAAATGTTTTTGTTTTAGAATTAACCTAATATACAACAATAGCAGTCTATGGCATGTCCACATTTAGATAGCTAAGTAAGTGCACGTCTTTAGAGTTATGCAGGGTTTACAGGCGAGGAATTACTATGAATAATTAAATGGCTGGGTTGAGCATTCTGGTAGTCTTTGATTAATACTGGAAGAATAGAGAAGGAGAAAAAAAAATGAAAAGGGAGCACCATGAAAGAAAAGACAGAACAACAAAGAGATCAGTTCCATGTTCTTTTGCTCTGTTAAAAGCTTGATTCAGCAGTGCAGCTCCTTGCCCATTCGCAGCCATGTGGAGCCTGCAGTTCAGCATATTTTATAACACAAACCCTATGGGAGAAGATGGAAGAGGTGTGTGTGTGCGGGGAGAGGAATTTGGAGCAAGTTTAAGTGACATGGGTAACACCAGAAATAACAGGTACACTCAGATTTTTCATCTTTTTCTTTATTTAATTTTCAGTCTGGTAGATGACAAGGGAATGTGTTCTCTTTTTTTCTCATGCTCCATTCAGGTTGAAATCAGTCACCGTCCACACAGGTCGACAGTCCTCACAGCGAGAACATAGGATTATATATAACTCGTGTCTTTCACACAATCCGTGCCTGGCGGACCCTAAAGAACCAATGCGTATCACTATTAGGTAGACCAGCATCATGCCTGTCTCAAGATCCCTGAGTGGGTTTGCTCTCAGAGTTCAAAGGCGCTGAGTCATGATAACTGGAAAGTCAGTTGGGACTAAGCTTTGGCAGACCTGTCTTACCTTCTCTTCTTCTGATATGGGCAGAGTGCCATCTTTCTTTCTCTATCCGTCTCTCTTTATTTCTCCTCTGGGCCTGAGTATTCCATTCAGCTGGTTAGCGTGTGCTAAAATGAGCCAGCTCTCATAACTGTGAGAGATCAGAATAACATGGTGACTCACACTCTGTAGCATTTTAAAACTATGCTATTTATATTGAACACTCGAAGGGCACGTTGCAAAAATTAATAATAATAAAATAAAATATTGGTCCTGCTTTTGAGTAAAAAAAAACAAACAAAAAAACAAAAAAAAAAACAACCTACAAAAATAAAGAAAACATATTGTAGAATGCTGTGAATGAAAAAAACAAAACAAAATGAAATATGTTATGTGAGTATGCATATATGCAAACTTGCAGGTAAAGTACATAATCCTTGCTAGGTAATCAATTTGAAACCCAGCTTAAAGGGTTAGTTTGCCCAAAAATGAAAATGTCATTTATAACTCACCCTTATGCTGTTCCAAACATGTAAGACCTCCTTTTATCTTCGGAACACAGTTTAAGATATTTTAGATTTAGTCTGAGAGCTCTCAGTCCCTCTATTGAAGCTGTGTGTACGGTATACTGTCCATGTCCAGAAAGGTAAGAAAAACATCATCAAAGTAGTCCATGTGACATCAGAGGGTCAGTTGGAATTTTTTGAAGCATCGAAAATACATTTTGGTCCAAAAATAGCAAAAACAACGACTTTATTCAGCATTTTCTTCTCTTCCGTGTCTGTTCCGTGTGAGAGAGTTCAAATCAAAGCAGTCTGGATATCCGGTTCGCGAATGAATCATTCAGTTCACCAAATTGAACTGAATCGTTTTAAACAGTTCGCATCTCTAATACGCATTAATCCACAAATGACTTAAATCAATCAATCAATCAAACTTTATTTCTATAGCCCTTTACAGCAGCCAAAAGGTGTCCAAAGTGTTTCACATCAGATACAAATAACACATCATTTGAACACAATATTCGAATAGAGTAGAGAAAATACAGCGTCTGACAGAAACGGTTCTTGACTCGTGAACGAGTCAATGTTTTGTTCGTTATCTGGCTCGGCTCGATGTTCATCTTCAGTTCTCTCTTCACAGCAGTTCAGTCAATGTACTCTTTGAGTACATGAATTACTCCGGGATATTGGTTTGTTTGAACTCAGAGGAAGTGTCAGCCACATTAAAAAAGTTAACAGCTTAAGTCATTTGTGGATTAATGCGTATTAGAGATGCGAACCGTTTAAAATGATTCAGTTTGATTTGGTGAACTGAATGATTCATTCGCGAACCGGATATCCAGACTGCTTTGATTTGATTTGAACTCTCTCTCACACTGACACGGAAGAGAAGACAATGCTGAATAAAGTCGTCGTTTTTGCTATTTTTGGACCAAAATGTATTTTCGATGTTTCAACAAATTCTGACCCTCTGATGTCACATGGACTACTTTGATGATGTTTTCCTTATATTTCTGGACATGGACAGTATACCGTACACACAGCTTCAATGGAGGGACTGAGAGCTCTCGGACTAAATATAAAATATCTTAAACTGTGTTCCGAAGATAAAAGGTCTTACATGTTTGGAACAGCATAAGGGTGAGTTATTAATGACATAATTGTCATTTTTGGGTGAACTAACCCTTTAAGATGGTTTTGCGTGTTCTCCAGCTGGTTTAAGCTGGCGTAGGTGGTTAACCGGATGGACCACCTGCTGAAGGGGAGCAGGCAGAGCTGGTAGACATTCTTGGTAAAGGTGATTAAGGTTGGTAAGACCTCCTTGGACAAGCCAACTTTGAACAACCTGGCTATCCAGCAGATGTTGATTTTATGCATGAATGTACAAGTGTTCTTCCAAGTTGTTCCTTGAATCAGCCACAAGGTTTGCCTGGTTTTGTTTTCTGTGGGCCAGTAGGTTGACATTTCCCCATGCTCAACAGTATAATTCCAGCCTCATTTCTCATTTTTCACTCCTCTCTTGAGCTCAGGAGAGATCCATACGTATATCTCTATTTATCCTGGGGCCACACAACACCTGGCAGCCTCCTACACCTCCTGAAACCAATCCCTCATCCCAGTAACCCCAAAAAGTGGAGTAAGCCTAGCGCTGGGAAATCTGTTAACCCAGAAATGGTCTCTCCTTGGGCTTGACCATGCACATTTGCCTGCCCACATGCCAGGCAAGAAAAGCTCATCAGAAATTTCTGCACTTAACACACATTGTCTGCCCCCATGAGACATGAGACAATTGTGTTAAATGGAGCATTGCTTGAAATTCTAGTTAATTGAATTGTCACATCCTGCTTCCATTGATGGTGTCCAGACAGTTTCTTATTCTCTCTGAATCATTGAAGCTATAGTGTGAACGTTTTGTGAAAAAGCAGAAACAGCTGTTGCTTAATTCCTAGAAGATATAGAAAATGTTTTAAACGAGAACTTCGCCATCTTCTGAATTATTCTCTAGAATTCCAGGCAAACACTTTACCATTAGATCTGCATGGAAGGATCTGGATTGTTACTTGTTTCTTTGTAATGCACCAACCAAAAAAGCCCAACATGCTTAAAAACTAGGACTGTCATCAAATCCTCCCAATTATTGTAGATGTGTAAAAGTCAGCTTTATTCTTCAAATGACTCTTCAAATTTGGACCTCATCCATTATCCAAGCTGCACACACTGGGATAGGTAGGCGTCCTGACTGGGTGTCCTGAGGGTCTGGAGGTAATCAGCTGCATGCCACAATGTGACCCGCGGTGTGTATCTGCAGCCGTCAAAACCTCCTAGGCAAACACCGCTTATTGATTTTAGCACTATATATTTTATTGGAGTGATGTCTGTGATGTTTGAGATGTTTGACAATTTCATGGAAAAGGGTTGAGTAGGGAGGGCAGCCCGGCAAATAGCAAAAGGTGTACAGGAACTAATGTATCATTATCGGCCGTATCCTGTGGAGTTTCATGGCATGGTGCACCATTTCTGACATTTTTAAACAATACACATGCTGTATCCAGCATCCTATCTATCAATTCAGCAAAAAACAGTGTTGTGTAATATTTGAAATAATTAATTAAATAGAGACCGCAAGCCCCTTAAGGGAGCTCGTCAAGGCAGGGGGAGCCACAGAGCAGTGCTGACTGGAAAAAAAAAAGATGAAAGCTGAGAAAGATTGTGAGCTAGGATTCAGTGCTACATCAAAGTAGAGGTCTCCATAAAGACTGTTGATGACTTCTGGTTATTGATTCCTCCCTCTCTCGAGGTCAGGTGAAATGTGTTTTGTCATTCACTTCTTTTGTTTTGTTTCCTGGGTGCTTTGTCTGTGTTATTACGAGCTCAGGTTCTCCGAGGACATTGCTGGCTTTTGGTCGGGTAACAAGCTCAACTCGACTGTAGTTGGTTTCAAGGATCAGAACTCCAAATTGTTTGGCAGAGCTCCTCCTGCCTGACTATCGTCTGCTAGCCCACCTTACGCTCCCTAAGCTTTTCATAATCATTTTAAGGTAGTCATACTGTATCTACATGGCCACAGAGGATGGCGAGCAGATCTGTGGGGCTGTACGGTTGCGGGTCAAGTGCTCGTAGGAGTAGTGTTCTGTTTTGCACTTTAACTGCCTACCTAGGCAGCTGTCATGTAATCAATACATGCACTTCCTCGAATGACGCTTTGTTATGAAAGCCCCTGCCAGGAATATAAATGTGAATACAAAATGCATCTTTCTTAGTCTATTTGATTTAATGAATGCAGTGAATAGGGTGCTATAAACATCTTATTAGTTACAGTCTTATTACAGTCTTAAAGTTCTTCTCTTCTCTTCTCTTCTCTTCTCTTCTCTTCTCTTCTCTTCTCTTCTCTTCTCTTCTCTTCTCTTCTCTTCTTTTCTCTTCTCTTCTCTTCTCTTATTTTCTCTTCATTTTCATTTAGTAATTATCATCCATCCATCCCTCCTTCCATTCAAGTATTGACCAACCCCTCCATCCATCCATCCCTCCCTCTCTCTCTCTTTCCCTCCCTTTATCTATCCGCCCTCTCTTCATCCATCCCTCCATCAATCCATACATCCCCAAACTGCTCTTTTTCTAAATTTCCCTCCATACCATCATTCCATAATGCTTTTATTTTCTCAGTCACAAGGTTCAGTAAAAGTGCGCTGTTAACATCTGTCATTTCCATTTATGCATTTGGCAGATGCTTTTACATTGCATTCAAGGTACACATATACATTGGGTCAGTTTTTGCTTTCTCTGGAAATCGAATCCATGACCTTGGCATTGGTAGCATGCTCTACAGTTTGAGCTACCGGAAGTCAGTCCTGTGGAGCATCAGTACCTCAGCAACAGATTACTGACAGCATCATTCAAGAACTGCCTGTCAGATCCACAAGGACAAACCAAACGAATCTCCTGCTAAACCATTCCAGTAATTCTGCCATTGACAGAGGGCCAGGTGGAGCTGTGTAAAGCACACTGTGTTGATGCAGTGATCTGGGGCATTGAACGGAAAGAGGCTGTTTATCTCTCCATGCGGTGTGATCAGGGTGAAAGAGTCAGTGTGTGGATGCCGCTCGCCCATACTTCATCCTGTGACCTCATCACCCTGCGCCAGATTTTCATTTTGGATTTTGTTTGCTGACATGGTAATGGAGGTTAGAGGGGAAGACAGCTCAGGGAGACGCTTTCTTTTTTTAGAAAAGGATGTTTTTTCTTGCACAGACAGACAGACAGATAGACAGATAGATAGATATACTTATTGAATGTGGAAGGAGAGAGAGAGAGAGAGAGAGAGAGAGAGAGAGAGAGAGAGAGAGAGGTGGGCTGATAAATATTGTCATACCTAGTTTTATTTACCCAATCCTTTTTAGTTTATAGTTAATTTTTATTTTAACATAATCTAAAATTGTATCGTTAATCTTGTTCCATTTAATTTATTTTGCACTTTTGTAATTTACATGTTATTATTCTTCCTCTTTTTTTCTTCTTCTATGATACTCTAGTGAGCAGTAAATTCTTTGCTGGGTAGAATTGTATATTTATTCATTTATTTATTTATTTCATGACAATAAAGCATGCTACATTGAATAAGATTGAGAGACATTTCTTCACGGACCACATTCCAGCAAGATGGTAGAAAGTATTATTTATTTATTATTTTTTCTGTGGTCACAGATATGCTTTATAGGCCAAGTAACTTTAGCTTTGCAATAATTTTTCTTTATTACCCACACTGTTATTTCAGTAGTTGTTTCAGAGTTATCAGTGAGAGAATCCTTTAACTCATTGCTTCAAGGCACTAACAGATGGATATAAAAAGTCTACGTAAGTGTTGATCTTGATGCCTGAAGTTATGGTTGCCATACAACCCCAGATATGAGCACCCTAATATTGTGCCCTGTAATATATAATGTGAAACATTTATCTGTTTGTTACTCCAGGGTAAACTTGAATATGGTTTTGAAGTACAAAGACTTGGTTCAGTTGCCAGTCGTCTGTCTCTGAGATGAGCTGAGTGGGGTGTTGGAGGGGTTAACAGCACTAGTGGTTTAGTTTATTGAAATCTCTTAAGTACTTAATCCTGCTTTATGCTTTTGAGTGTAATAATGACAGGGATACATGATTGGCATTTATGCTATATTGGTCCAAATGTTTGTTACTGACTGATTATGCCTGGTTTTGTGACTTTGTGGTGCTCACAATGTATGTTTATATATATATATATATATATATATATATATATATATATATATATATATATATATATATATATATATATATATATATATATATATATATATATATATATATATATATATATATATATATATATATATATATATATATATATATACTGGCAAGTTATCACCTTGGCTAATGAATATGAATTCTTATATATATATTAGGGGTGTAACAGTAAGCAAAAATCATGGTTCGGTATGTACCTAGGTTTTAAAGTCATGGTTCGGTTCATTTTCTGTACAGTAAGGGAAAGAAATGCAAACATTAAACTGCAGGTTGTTTATTACTATAAACATTTTTTAACAGTTTGTTTACACTTTTTTTAAATACTTTTTAATAAAATATATATAAAATATAAAAAAAAAGAATAAGAAAAAAAAAAACTGCTGCAAAGTTCTCCATTAAATAAAATACTCTCAGTCTCAAACCAATCATATAATAAAATATAATGAAAAATATTAATAAATAACTATGATTACAGTGCAGCATTACCAATCCCAGCTTGTAGGCCTGCTCATATTAAAAACATTTATTTAACTTTTCCAAAGTGTAAAGTGCAGCATGAACAGTTTCAGTTTTTAGACCTGCTCAGATTTCGTTATTGCGTTGGACCGATCAGAATTAAGAGAAAATGTCTGTTTAAATGCCGACGGGAGCTGCGTTTGAATTACAATATATATATATATATATATATATATATATATATATATATATATATATATATATATATATATTTTTTTTTTTCCTAGTTGTTGTGATGTTCACACTTTCGTGATGCCTTTTGAAAACCTTAGGCCGGTTACACACTGGCATATTGCATCTATCAAACATAGTCTATTTTGCTGTGAATACTGTTGACGGTGTCCTTTATCAGTAGGCTTTATATTAATGCTCAACATGAAGTATAGATATTGTTGTCATGAAGACAAGATCCTGGTCTTTCAGCGGTCTCCCTCTATGTATGAGGTGTATCTATGTCACCTACAGTAGCAGCAGCGTGCCAGCGCCGCGTCAGGCATGATTCTGGTGTGTAAAGACACAGAAAACGCTAAGCAGGTGTCACGCAGTGCACGCCACGCTCACGCCACGCAGCCATTGTGTCACCGGCATTAGAATCAGCCGCAGGGCGGGATTTGCGCTGAACGCGGAGACTTCCGCCACTTAATATATTCGTTTGGAAACATGAAAATGTACCTATGTTCCTCAAACAAAATATTGCATTCAGTACACACGTGCACCGTACCGAAAGCCCTGTACCAAAACGGTCCGGTACGAATACACGTACCGTTACAACCCTAATATTACATTTACATTACATTTACATTTATTCATTTAGCAGAAGCTTTTATCCAAAGTGACTTAGAGATGAAGACAGTGGAAGCAATCAAAAACAACATAAAAGAGCAATGATATATAAGTGCTATAACAAGTCTCAGTTCGGTTAACACAGTACACGTAGCATGGGATTTTAAATAATATAATAAATAAAAAAGAAAACAGAATAAAAAAAAAAAGAATAGAGCAAGCTAGTTAGAGGTCTTTACATATACACACACATATATGTAATTGCATAATAAATGAAAAGAAAAAAAGAATAGAAAAAGATTAGAAAGGTAGTTAGATTTTTTAAGAATAGAATTAGAATATTAGAATATTGAGTGTAGAAGTTAAGCCGATTCTTGAAAATGGCTAAGGACTCAGCTGCTCGGATTGAGTTGGGGAGGTCGTTCCACCAGAAGGGAACATTTAATTTAAAAGTCCGTAAAAGTGACTTTGTGCTTCTTTGGGATGGCACAATCAAGCGACGTTCACTTGCAGAATGCAAGCTTCTAGAGGCACATAAGTCTGAAGTAACAAATTTAGGTAAATGGGTGCAGAGCCAGTGGTAGTTTTGTAGGCAAACATCAATGCCTTGAATTTTATGCGAGCAGCTATTGGAAGCCAGTGCAAATTGATAAACAGAGGTTTGACATGTATTCTCTTAGGCTCATCAAAAAATAATCTTGCTGTCGCGTTCTGAATTAATTGTAAAGGTTTGATAGAATTGGCTGGAAGACCTGCCAAGAGGTTATTGCAATAGTCCAGCCTGGACAGAACAAGAGCATGAACAAGGAGTTGTGCAGCATATTCCGAAAGAAAGGGCTTGATCTTCTTGATGTTGAATAAAGCAAATCAATCATCAATCATAACTCCAAGGCTTCTAGCTGTTTTTGAAGGAGTTATGGTTGAAGTGCCTAACTTGATGGTGAAATTGTGATGGAACGATGGGTTTGCTGGAACCACAAGCAGTTCTGTCTTGTCAAGGTTGAGTTGAAGGTGATGGTCCATCATCCAGGAAGAAATGTCTATAATATATATATATATATATATATATATATATATATATATATATATATATATATATATATATATATATATATATATATATGTATATGTATGACCTCGGCATCCTGGCAAAGTTCGCCCATTGGCCTCTGACCATCATGTCCTCCTAACAATCCCCATATCTGCTGATTGGCTTCATCACTCTTGTCTCCTCTCCACCAGTAAGCTGGTGTGTGGTGGGCATTCTGGCACAATGCACATCTCACAGCATGATGATAATTGTTTTTGTCTGTGTGTGACCTATATTAGCCATTTGAATAGATTTAGCAGCATTTTAATAGCAAGTGAGTGTAGACCAAACCTTGATGCTTGACAATCATTTGGAGAAAAAAATAAATAAACAAAAAATAAAAAAGAAAGAAAAGAAAAGAAAAGAAAAGAAATGAGACAAGCAACCAAGAATTCTCACACTAAGATTGATCGTCAAGAAGTCAGTTTCCCCTGCCAATGGATCAATTGTTTCACCCACATCCAAAGCAGAGAGAAGGGCTTCAGGTCTGGACAGAGTTGACCACTTAGCTGCATAGAAGGCATTACTTTTCTGGGAAAGAAAATGAGTCAGAGAGGTGCTTAGGGTTGCCCACAAGGCCAAGGGCTCTCATGAATGGAACATGAGGTTGGTTTACTAAAATATTAATGAGACAACTCTATAACTTAACTTCTTTGAGACCATCTTGTGCCTTCTGCCCCCAACATGCTCGCTGAGATCTATCAAATATTGACACGCTCACATAGAACCTTGAATGTGAGTCAAGTTCATCCTAATGATTCAGAAGTTTACTTCACTGCTGATTTCAGTGCACGGCCTCTGTGAGGATTGCAGAAAAGCACAGCGATTAGAGAAGTTGCGGACACCTCTCAGAAATGCCTCAGAGAACACTACATGGCTGATATGAAGGGAGGGAGACCTCTTCAAGAACATGCTTCAAGAATCCAGAGGCACTTGAGAGAATAATTAGTAAACGATATGGGGACAAGAGCTCAGTTAGACCTTTACCACTAGTTCAGGTGGCTAAATGGCTGGAGAGACACCGCAGAAGTAAAAGAAAGTGGTGCAATGAAAATAACATATGAGAAGTGTCACACATTTTGCGGATCAAGAATAGACCGGTAAAAGGGTTTTGAAGCTTTGAAGGTCACAATGCAGAGTCTGTAAGTAGCATGCTAGGTCACCAGCCAACTTGAAATAGAAGATGAACCAGATCCCAAAGCTATTTGTTCCTTCCTCGAACATGGTGGGTGGTGTCACACGGCAGTGTGAATGGCTTCATTGCTAACTCGAAGGTGACGAATGTGGTTATTTCATGGCAGCTCAAGAATATGGTTGCACTGATGAAATTCCTTGTGAAGGGGACAGATGCAAAATGGTCTGAGGACTTTTTCAAAAGAGCTAATCGCTATTGAAGATTACTTTAATGTTTGGCTCTCTTTATGCACGAATGTTCTTGTTTGAGCTTAGTCTTAAAATTGATTTGGAGATTGAAAACTTGGTAACATATTTCAAGCAACCGTGATTTCTTTCTATAGTCGTACCAATTTGCTCTAATCCATGGCATCAGAATTGACCATTTTGTTTATTTTTAGTGTTTGACCAATTCTTACTATAAACTAGTTGTTTATTAGCATGCATATTACTGGTGTCAAGGTGTTTGCAGGCAGACAGATGAAGGCAGATGAATAAAGTTTCACACAACAAAGTGAAATAATAAATCCAAAAGGAACAGGCAGACAGGTATTAACAAACAAATAAACACCACAAGGATGCGCTGTTTTATTTCAAATCTAAGCAAAATACACGAGTATATACAGCTCATTCTTGTGGAGAGGATGACACAGAATAGCATATGCAGCATGGTGATATGGAGAGACACAGAGGAGACCCTTGACAAGGGAATTGTTGAATAAAGTCATTATTATTTTTTTTTTAATATTTTTTGTGTTTTTTGCTAACAAAAAGTGTTCCTGTCGCTTCATATAACTTTTTTATTTTTTCATATAACAGATTGCATGTCTGATGGCAGATGGAGTATTCTGACGATGACTTTCATAACTTTTATGGACCTTGACATTGTTATTTGCTAGTCTATAGGACGATCTCAAGCCTCCAGGTTTTCATCCAAAATATCTTAAATTGTATTCCGAAGATGAACGAAGTTTACGGGTTTAATGACAAATTAATGACAAATTAATGACAGTGATTAATGACAACATTTTCAGTTGCCGGTGGATTAACCCTTTAAATGTTTTCAAATGTTAAACTTCTGTTGAAAATGGTGTAAAAGTTCTTCAAAATTATATGAAATCTTGAATCCTTTTCCTTGTTGTGCTTTAAGCTCCAATTTTGTCAATGACCCATAACTCTGAAACGACCCATAACTTTATACTTTCAGTTGATTTCAACAGTCCCTTGACTGTAAACAATTCCTAATAGATACTATCAGATACTGCGTTATATTTTATTGCATTTTTGTCAGAAAATGCATTGCAAATGGCCTTACTTGAATTTAAACGTAATCATTCTTATTCTATATATTATGAGCAGCACTCGCCTGTTTAACAGTAATGGAATGGCTCTTCAGAGAGCGCTCTGACTCTCAAGGTCACAGACATGGTTGTGCATTCAGTGTAGAAAGAAGGTCGATCTGTGTCTTTTTCAGTGGGGTGCCATCTTGCCTTCGCTCAGGTCTACTGTTACCGTGACCCTGCCGAGGGTGATTGTCACACTTGCTCTGTCACGCTTTCCGGCGTTGCTTTGGTAACAGTGAGAACTGTTAGTAGAGAGAGAGCAATGATGAAGCGATGAAGTAACTTTGTCAGGATGAAGTGAGATCAGTCAGAGGTTCTATAGCTGACTTTATTCAAAGTGTTAAAGGAATAATTTGTCCCAAAATGAAAATTCTATTATCATTTAGTCACTCTCATGTCATTCAAACCCCCCTGTGACCTTCTTTATCTGGAAGCCAAAAAGGTGACATTTTAAAAGAATATACTAGCTGCTCTTTTCCGTATAATGAAAGCCAGTGAGGAAAGTATTGTAAGAGTGGTCAATATAACTTTTGCTCTCTATTCTTTCAAATAAACTAGCTCTCGGATCAAATATAATAAATATAGATAGGTTGCATAAGGTTTGACGTCAATGACTTTTGTTCATGGAATCAAAAACGTCTAAACACATCTAATTAGATTTGGATCTTCTGGAGGGGAAGATTTTCAGTGAATGTCATCTGTTCATCACACAAAACTATTGTGTTAATCTGAAGACTTAAAATGTGTTTTTCAGTTACACCAAATTACTGTATGGATTTAAAGTTTTATAATGTAGTGCATTATTTGTATTGAGTTTTTTTTTTATGCTCCTAGGGTGCTTTTTAGAGCTTAATAGCACCTGTCTCCTTTCCCTTTCATTATATGGAAAAGAACAGGCAGAATTTTCTTCACCTTATGTGTTCCACAGAAGAGAGAAAATCATACTGGTTTAGAACGACATGTGGGTGAGTAAATGATGATTGAAAAATAAGACTTCCAATTCAGGACCAAATTAGAGGACAGACTTTCTTTTGAGGATCCAGAAAGATGATATGTAGCCCATTATCCTCAATATACAGGAGTTCATAAGGAACAGAGTGAAAGCAAAGATTCTCTAGTCTTTCATTTTAATGACAAATGAATCTTTATTATCTTCTAGCCCTGCGTGGGACTCGACTCTGCCGTTCTGCCGGATAAATCGCCCTCCTTGTTAAGTCGGTGTCTCATGACAGGTAGCCTGAATGCACAATGAACTCTATTAGGCATTCATACTGAGGAATAAACCTATTAATATTAATGCATTTTTTTTTTTATTCTGAATATTATATTAGTCATGTTTGCTGTTTACCACAACTAGATTTTTTTTGTTTCACCTGACAAGAAAAGTTGTTCATATGTTTGTTCATTAATTTTTTTCAGAGTAAGATCATAAACATACAAACTGGATGCTCGGTTCAGAAGGCCACTTACAAAAGGAGCAAACAATCAATTGTTTAAAATAGTAATAACAAAAAAAACACCTAAAATTATGTTTTCAACTGACGTGACAGTTAGTGCAGTATGCTCGTGGGTCTTCATCAGAGTCTCTCAAAGCTCTCTCTTCTCCAGAGAGTTGAATGAAACAACTGCGTTTGATTTGCATGTTTCGGAAGAGAGCAATCCTGCAACTCGAACCTCCATTTATTTTGAGCATTGGAGTAATGGGGTTCTGCAACTCTTCTGTCTTTTATAAAGCACCTACATTCACAGCACAGACAGATGTAAACTTCATAATTAGCTGTCAGAGAAAGAGAGAGAGAGAGATTTTGAGAGAAAGAGAGAGTGTAGTGGGTGCAAAACGCATCCGATTGTGACTCTTTTCTTTCCATGACTGTTCTGACGCAAGTGAAACATGTCTTCTCTTTCATCTCTGATGCAATGACCAGGTTGAGATTGACAGCGCTGTGATCTTTGTGGAAAATGAGAGCTTGTGCGAGAGCTAGGGAATAAGAGACAGACCTGAATCTTAGATGTCTTACTTAGATGTGCGGTTATAATAATCCGTGCTTCATGGATATCCACGGGGGTGTGGATATGTAATGTGTTTTACGTCTTTAGAGGGTCAAATAATAATTTTGTAGTATTGTATATATTTCTCCCCCATCTGAACACAGGCTCTTAAAGGTATATATATAGTTATAGTGTACCTAAAAATTGTAATTGTCATTGTTAGCTGTCTTATTTTGAAGGCCGCAGATGTCATCAAGTCTGTCTCATTTCAGAAAAGCTTTATAAAATAGACTATTCTTCCTGGTGAGACATAAATTGCTGTAATTTATTTCTTACTTTGGAAAGTAATGGATGCTTTTTCTGAAATGAGAAGCCTTTATTACGTACATGGCTGACAAATGCTACCCCCAGAGGGTGCAGGCTTCAGAAATGAGGCAATTTAGTCACCCATGTGTCATTACATGACTTTCTAATCAATCAATCAATCAATCTCTCTATGTTTTCAACTACTTGTAAATCATGAGAAAATTCCTATTCTAAACACTCTAAACATTCTGACACGGGGCAGTGCAGTCTGTCAATAACGTTAGTTCCCCTTTGTTACCGCCTTTACTGACGAAGAAACCACATGACAACAGTGTCGTGGACAAATGCGGAAGTAGCTTTGCGACATACTTCAACTGGAAAGAGATGCCGATCTCGCTTGCGTTTTACTCAACAGGTGAGCTGTTTTGATTGGTATCTTTACAGAGAACGTATGCTATTATAACGATCAACAAGATCAGTATTATTGGGCATACACACCAAACGCGGGGCATCGCGTCTCTAGACCCGCACAAGGACGCATCTGATCCATAGTATGATCGCGTCTTTGCATTGACTTTGTATGTAATCTACTCACGCAAATCGTTGAACTCCGCCTCTTTCCGTCTGATTGATGGCCATCAGCACTTGGGTAGAAGACAACAAATCCTTCTTAGCATCATCAAACCACGCGATTGTTTTGGTAGTGTGCCCTCTAGTGGCAGGTCCTACAACCAGTACCTTTAATAGAGGGATTATGGTTTGCAGTCAAGTCCAATACAGTTTGCATTGGCCAATTTAACTGCAGAGATGTTTTGAAAATTTTACTCTCATCCTTCCCTTAAATAATCCATTTTATTTCCTTCTTGAGTTGCGGATCACCCAGTTGAGTTTGTCTGGTAAAGTATACATTCATTAGAATGCTAGTTGGATTTTTGTTTCCAGTATTTTTCATAGAAGAGTGAAGTCTTTTATTTCAAAAGATGTAGGAAATTGCGATGCCTCATATGATGATCCCTTTATGGAAATCACAAATGAGCCATGTGTGTGTTATTGCTGGACAGCAAAACTAAAGATTAGCCATATATTGCGGGTCAGACACACACACGCTGCTTTGAAAACACACAGTCTGCCCTCAGCCATCTGTCACAACACACACAGAGCAGTTGATATTTGAGCAGAGACGTGTCCTTTTGTTTCTTATAAATCTTGTTTGCCATGTCTGTTTGTTTGCATTTGAACAAAAGTAATGAGCTCTAGACTATGTGGCTCTTCGCTGTGTGTTCCGTCCTTAATTATGACCATAATAATCCAATTAGAGCATTAGTGGTGCCGTGAGGGAAAGTGCCTGCAGCAGCAGCCACCTCATTACAGAGCACCTTTCCCTGATTCAAAAATCCAGCCAATGATCACGCTCTGACCCCGGCTTTGGGTTCGTCTAGGTCTCTTTGAGATTCTTGAAAAGCCAAATTTCTTCTCAGGGCTTTTATAGTGCAGTCAGATGCTCGAGATAATAAGTTCTCACCGAGAAGATTATGTGCTGATAGTGACTCGCATAGCAGTGCCGAAGAGTTTAGGTGGATGAGTATGAATAAGGACAAGTCTAGTGCACGTCACATTAACTCAAGCTCATCTTTTCTCCTGCTCTTGATCTATAGATCTGTTTCAAACCATATTGATCTACCTAGGCGGCATTTTAAGACACCAAAAATGAACTTTGTAAGAGCTGTTATGCTGCCTTATGAGATGCCATATTTTGAACTCAATCTAATGCAGTTTCACATCTATCCTATAACTTATCACAACAAATGTGAAACAAAACACTTACCTTCAAACTCTGTTCAAAAGTGCATATCGTGGCAGGAGGCCAGAGGTGGCTCTGTTTGAATGGAAGTCAATGGTGGGGAAGTCAATGGGGGAAGTCAAATTAATAATGAATATATTTTGAGAGATATCAAGAGAAATAGTTACGATTATCAGTATTATTTATTTATTTGCTTAATATTCAGAGGCTGAAACAGTTCTCCAGGGTTATTAATTAATTAAAATGTAAATAATAAATAAAAGCAATTTTATTACTTAAAATAAAATAAATCTTAAAATCTTAAAATACAATTTAATTTCAAAGTGAGAGGCACAATCTAAAAAGTTCTTCAAAAATATTTTATCAAGTCAGTTTTGCATCAGGTAGGATCCATTGACAGTATAGCACTGTGTTTTTGTTTATAGTTTTCTGAAGTGGTTACTGACGGTCATGCAATTTAGAAAACACTTCAGTGATTACAAGGCAAGAGTGAACTAGATGGTATGCTGTTTTGCCATCCATGAGGAGTGTTTTAAATCACTTTAGGTCTCTTTGCGGTAAGGATGCTATCTCTGAAGGTAGTCTTTAATCTAACTCTATCGTTACAATCCATCTCCTCACACTCTGATACTGCACATTTATACTTTCTCCTCCATCAGAGCAGCTCCTGCTTTATTATTTACTTTCAAGGAAAACATTTGTGAATCAAGTTCCTTGTTATATTAGTGGAGGATTTTGGAGGAACAAAGTTTTTTTTTTTTTTTCTTCATGTGAATGAAGTACTGTACCAGCTCTTCGGCTGACTGGTTAGGCCCCTTCTCTTTTTGAATTCACCAAGGCAAACACTACTTTGGCTCCCTGTGCTCCACTACGAGCCTTTTAATGAAAGTCAAGGCAAGACACTGAAGATGAAAGTGCTAATAGAAGATGTCCGTGGATGTACTCTCATTAAGCTAACTCTAAATCTCGAAACAACGGCTTGAATGTGTCCTGCTGTACTTTACTACACCTTGCTTGGTGTTACATGCTTGATGCCAGATTTGCATTTCCATTTGAAAAGCGGTTTGATGTGAATCTGTTCACTTCAAAAGAGTACTGTGCTGAAATACGAGGAGTTCCTGTTTAAACAGTGGTATCTATCGAATAAAAGAAGTGTTGTGTTTAATCATTCAACATATATATGCTTTATCAAGACTGAGTCAGGATATCCTCTTCAGGTTCATATTTTTCCATAAATCAGTGTGAATTTTACATATTCTGTGCATGTATATTCTTATCAAAGCAACAAAAAAGGCATAATGTATAATCTCTGTTATTACAATGGCTATGCACATTTTTCCTTCTCCCTCTGTCTCTTATACTTTGTATAGAGTCAGTCTTGTTCATTGGTTCAGTTTTGTGTTAAAAAGTCTGTTGAAGGCAAATCAAATTTCTTGTCTGTCTTATCTGTGATGGATCTATGCATTGGTGACTTTGAACAAAATTATGCTGCGTGCCCTGTGGAACAGCCTTTGTGTCAGGAGTGCAACTATGATGCCTTAAAACAGCTCCTCCGTAGGCAGCTCACTAGATTTTGGACCCGTTCCATAGTCTCCCAGGAGGTCTTGTTCAGGCATTAAAAGAGACAAACGAGGATCAAACTTTGGTGATAAAGGTACAAATGCTCTTAAAGTCACCTCTAGTATGTTCCTCCGTTGTCTGTGTCCACAATCATTTAGGTATGCAGCAAAGCAACTTGCTAGGTTTCTTTTTTTTACAGATCCCACTGTGGTGTATCATCTACATTATCTTACTTACACTCTCCTCAGCCACTTCTCTCACAGATAAAGATAAAGGGAGCAAGCATAATCTGCCTCAGTCATCCCGATCTATTACAAAGGGAAGAGTTGGCCTGAATAACTTTGCAACAAAACAGTCTCCCCCGCTCGTTCTAAACAGCGCTCGTTAGGTTAAGCACATTAAAGCAGGATTGATGAATGCGCTCTCAGGGCCTGGAGTGCACCGCATGTTACAAGAGAGGATTGGGCCTGCATTCATCTTGAGTGGCAGGCCCGATCACTTGTGCTTTTTCTTGTATTGATCCTTGCCCAGTGTAATGACCCTGAGATATTGTGATGTGCAGAAAATGGCCCACGTTGGATGGAGCGGCTGTCTTTTACATGCATCTCTCTGAATCGCGGCTGCTTATCATTCTTTTGATGTTTGAGGTGGACGACCTCGGTGTTTTGTGCCAGTAACGGAGGACATTGCATTGATGCACGCTGAGACAATAGACGCAGTCCGATGAGATATGAGGAAAGCCAATACAGAGAGACAGGAGTGGATGAATAGCAAACAGCTGCCGTATTTCACTTGAAGCACATATAGTTCATACGTTAACATTCAATTTAGCGTGCGTGTCAGGGAATATATCATGCACGTGCTGCATATGGATGTTTTAACGGAGGAGTTTGAGGGAAAGATTCTGATGTATGAGAACCCAGGATTTTCGTTTCAAGAATGCAGAATGAAGCCGGAGATATTATTCTAGTGCATAGATATGAAAGAGTTGTTTATTACTTTATTAGTTGTTTACCTAAATAACAAATTCAACACTTTGGCATTTTTTTTCTCCTGAAGTTATAAGGCTATTTATGGTTTCTTTCAGTCGTAATTTCATTTTTTTCAGGACCCTTTCCACCTTCTCTCTGACCCTTGGAATTAAACAGCCTGTTTTTGCTGCTGTAACTTTAAGACCTCTATATGTAAATGTCTTGATTGGCCCACATTTTCACATGTGAAATGTTACATTGAAGTAAAAACGCCCCCATACAAGGTCAGCTTTCATAAATGGTATGGGTGGCAAGAGCTTTGTACTCTGAAGGAAAATTATATTTATATCATTTATTTTTTTAGGCAAGTTTTGACAGGTTATTGTTATTTTTTTTTATTTATTTATTTTTTTTCCTGTATTTTCCTAATGACAATTGTATGCTTGATTTACATAAATCTATTACTACTACTACGACTACTACTACTACTACTACTACTATAAAAAAAAAAAAAAAAATATATATATATATATATATATATATATATATATATATATATATATATATATATATATATATATATATATATATATATATATATATAAATAATTGATAAAATTTATATAATAATAATTTATTTTGTCAATTATGCATTATATACTTAATTTGTACATCACTTGGCGATTACTTGGAAAAACACATATAAACCATATAGTCTCACAATCTTATCTCTTTACATTTAAATCTACATATATTTACACTGGCCCATGAAAATGTGGTTTGGGGGGGGGGGGGGGGGGCTGGTACGTTTGAGTAGTTATTTTTATAGATAGATAGATAGATAGATAGATAGATAGATAGATAGATAGATAGATAGATAGATAGATAGATAGATAGATAGATAGATAGATAGATAGATAGATAGATAGATAGATAGATAGATAGATAGATATCTGTGCAGGCCTGATAATAATATAGATTTGTCTTTGATTTTTAGTATGAATGACTATTATTTGTACAAGCTGAATGATTGGAGGTACTTTTTAAGTATTCTTCAGAACGTATATATTACACTGGCTGTAAAGCGAGGTATTAACTAAGAGCTCAGAGCTTCAGAATTTTACACACACACACACACACACACACACACACACACACACACACACACACACACACACATTTACACACACTATGAAGTGGGGTTTCCCATGGACTGGCAGTGGTCCGTGTGGATTGGAGCGCAGTTAGTTAGGATTGCGTGGGTGCACACCATTACTTACACTGGATGCCTTATCTCTTTATTTAAGCCCAGAGGAATTACAGAGCCAGAGAAAGCTGAGAAAGAGAAACTGAGTGAAAGAGATATCAGATAAGAGATTTAGTATCAGAACCAGACAGAATTACAGTGCCAGGGACATGCTCAAACACACACTCCTCCACAATGAGTCAGTTTGGAACAAAACATGCGTGCATTATGTGCCATTGTTTTGTTTTTTTCCTTTTCTGTTTATTAGTGGTGCATAGCATCAGTGTTAGTATTGCTTGTGATAGTATAAGAGATTTAGTGTGTAAGCTGTGCTTTTTCCCACATAGCAAAAAGACCTGGCCCAAATGTAGCCTCAAGCTGACACTGCTGGCCTCCTTTCGGCAATGGCATGTACCCTTTCAGCCAGAGCTGGGCCATGTGTGGCAATGATGGCATGGCATGGATCCGGCAAACAATATTAGGTCTGATTGTTGGTGGGGGGAGTGTTGCTCAAATGAGTCCAGTGATATGTGGCCCAAATCAGGCTATGATCTGGCAGCATATTATATGACCAATGATAAATAAGATAAATACAATATTGCATGATAATGGTTAAATGATCACAGACATTTTAATGAAGTGCAGTATGTTAAATATAATTAAAATTAAAATGAAGTAAATCAGTCAACTGCATCAAACTGCACTTAATTTTAATTGCATTCAATATTATATTTTTATTTTCAGTACAAATAATATTAGAAGAGTGATGTGAAAGTGACATACAGGCAAGTAAGGTGACCCATACTCAGAATACGTGCTCTGCATTTAACCCATCCAAAGTGCACACACACAGCAGTGAACACACATTTATACTGTGGCTCCCGGGGAGCAGTTGGGGGTTATGTGCCTTGCTCAAGAGCATCTAAGTCGCGGTATTACCGGCCCAAGGCTCAAACACACAACCCTAGGGTTAGGAGTCAAACTCTCTAACCACTAGGCCACGACTATCACCGTCCTCTGTAGCTATAGTAACCATTTATAAATGTGACACATTTTACAACAAGTTTTATGACAGCCATATCAAACGCTCATTGACTCTTGCCGGTTTTATTATAGATTGTGACATGACGTGTTTCTGGTGATGTGTGTAAAAAGCGTAAAAAGTGGATCATGGATAGTGGATCGTGATAGTATTTTCAGCGTTTAACAACTTAAATTATTCCCTACTCCTCGCACTTAACTATTATATTCTGTCTGAGAGGACTCTAACTGCAATGCATCGTCGTTTGGGCTACTGTGGTACTGCTACACATCTGCAATACATTCTTATGATTACAGTGTCTGTCTGTTAAGTTTTTCTTATAGACTGTAGACTGCTTCATACACTCACTCTTTATTGGCTGATTTGTTCTTTATAACAAAAAAAGAAAGAAATCAATGCATTTTTTTTTTGTTTTTTTGCACAGTTACATGATTTGTGGATTTTATGGCTGATTTTCTAATCAGTTTAATGTACTTGATTTGCATATTTTTTGTGTACATTTCCAAAGCATTTAACAAAATAAATAACGGCGATTATAGTAATACACAATGCAATAATATCAAATATTAAGATTCTGTATTGGATCTGGGGTATATAAGGCTCAGGTGTGGCTCAGATTTGGCGATCCTGGTTTACTTAAGGCTGAGAATTGGTAATAATAATAAAACCTGTTTTGGCACAGTTCAGGGCCAGTTAAGGGTGATTACTGGCTGAGATTCGGGCCGGTTATGGCCCATATGTGGCCCTTAACTTTAATCTAGTTCTGGGCCACATCAGGGCCGTCATTCTTTGCTGCACCTGGGCACAGGGAAGAATTATTATGTGGCCAGGAGCTGGGCCAGAAAACATTTGCTATGTGGGTTGTGCTGCGGATGCGGATGATACCTTGTATTGTAAGGCTTGTTGGGAGAAAGGTGTACTTACCTATGATTTTCACTTGGTGGACAGTAAAATGGGTGAAACAATCCCTTGACTTACATTAAAGCCATATCTTGAGCCCAGAAGACATGGGGGGTGGGCCCTTTGACTTGAACCTATAAGAAACCACCCACAACATCTCAGCATCGTAGTGAAAATAGCCACTCACATTTCAGTACTACCACTACAACTAATATACTTTTACTACTAATGATATAATATAATTTAAATTGGTATGCCTTGTATTATATTATCTTATTGTTTTATTACACTTGCTCAATTGTTATATCTTCCATCATCACTGATAATTAAAAATGAAATATTATAGAAAGACTACTGATTAGGAGAGGAGAAGTAGTAGTCCTTGTAGTATTGATAGTATTATGAATCAAATCTTAAAATATGAATAATATTAATGAATACTAATGATAATAATAATTAGGAAAAAAATATAAACATTACTATTATGATAATTATATTTATCATATACTGTAAATCAACATTTTTGACTGATGGTGGAAGCAAGGTTTTTCAGTCAGATGCTAAATGTAATCTAGTGATTGGAAGGGGAAGAGAGATGGATTTTCAGGAGGACAGGTATATCATCAGCTTCCTGTCAGAGAGGAAGTCCCTGCTGTCCTGCTGTGCGCACAGATGCCTATTACCTCTCTTATGGCTGGATGTCAGGTGCAGAATGGACACTTTATGCACAGAGGTGCGCTGGAAACTGTGCGGAACGGCCTTTTGAATGTCCAGGAAAGATTCAAAAACAGAGTTCTTTATGGGAAATTCACTTTTGGAATTCAGTTGAAAGGAGTGTTGGCTTGAGTGTCTCTCTCTCTCTCTTTTTTTTACCTTAACCTTTTATCCTCACAATGCTATGTTTCATGCAAACCCTCCCTGGAGGCTTTAAGGTCTCTTTTGGGTTAATAAATTCACTGTTTGTCCCACAACCACATCCCTAAAACTGTCAATCAAACACACTCTGGCTGAACTGCTGATGTAGGCTGGAAACAATCATGTTCTAGAATTGAATAAAGCATGAAAGCAACTTGACGTTCCTGTGCCATGAGTAGAATTAGAGTAGACAGCAGTTATGTATCATGTTACTAACTGGTGGGCAAACGCATCGGCTGTGTGGGTTCAGCAATAGAAAACCAGCAAAATGATGTCAAATACTTCCTTTCTGTGTGGGATTAAGTACTACAAAAGCACCGTAGAACATCAGCAGGGTCTTAAAAAAAAAAAAAAATGAAGATGTCATTTTTTTTTTTTTTTTGACTATTATTTATTTTTAAGGTTTTTATTTTAATTTTAGTTAAACTTTTAGTATTTTTACATGCAGTTAGTTTTTTACATTTATATATAACTTTTTTTTTTTTTACTTTTATTTCATCTTAGTAGTATAATTTTATTTTAGCGACATAAACTAGCTTTTTATTTATTTACTTAAAAATATATATTTTTATATTTTGTTTGTCTAAAATGTATTTTATTTTTAGCTTAATTTCAATTAACGAAAACCATTTTTAACACTTTTATTAATGATAACACTTGCATGCATTCCCAGTATGGCCGTCTAGTGCTCTGACTTGCCTTGAAAGTGACTTCACCTGTTTACAAATGTTTTTCTCCTTTTCATTTTCATTGTTGTAGTACATTCGAGGAGTTCAGTCATGTTCCTAGAGTCCAAAGCGATCCAACACCTGCAGACCTCAATTAGCGCTAAACCCTGCATCAAGTAGCCTTTTAGGAGAAGGATTGGATTTTCTGTTTGTTTGATTTTTAATTGTTAGCCGGTCAGGCTTTCCCTTGCTGACAGCACACATGTTGTATTTCTCCCACATCGCACCTCATCTAACACACCTGCTTCTGCTCATTAGATGCTCGTAGACTTGAATTGTGTGTGTCTGAAAAGGAAGACATTCTGGTATATTCACAGTGAGGAGTTACTTGACTGTACTGGGGTATTGTTAGATTATAGATGGCCCAGAGGTCTCACGGGATGTCCTTAATTCATGTTTCTTTCATAAAGGGAATTGGCTGTCTCTACCTCGATCTGTTTGGACCAGTGACTGAGTCAGGGGAGGTGTGTTCAATACTTCATTTCAATACCTCAATACATGGTGACTTAATTTCCCAGGAGCTCGAGCGAACCAGGAGCTGGCTTTTCCAATCTCATGCCCAGCCATGGGACGACTTCCTCGGGCCACTGTAGACACCGTCTCTGCTGCTCATCAGCTCTGGATGGGCAATTACTTTACAGTTGGACGAACACAGACACTGAGACAGAGGGGCCTGCCTCTGCCCAGGTGTCTGAGAACTTTCCCAACTTTAATTTGTTAGTTTTTTTGCACCCTATTTTCATGCATTTTATTGATAATCAACTATGACAGAGAAATCAGGGGATTTTAACAACTTGGAGATGCAGAGTAATACTTGAGGCTGAGAATACACTCAAAGGTCTGACAGCTCGACATCATGTCAGATTTGTTTGTGCATTTGGCAGACATTTGGCTGATCGTCAGGGCTCCTCATAACCCAGACCATCATGCTGATTGAAGCGCGCATTTCAGCTGTTTGTTTTCATGTATTTCCAGTGCCATTTATTTTCGATATTCAGCCCTGAAAATATGTTTCACGGCAGACAGGAGCGTGATGGATCAAAAGAGTTAATGCAGATAAACTGCATTAATTACAAATCTCCGAATGACAAATGGCTGCTGTCATGTAATGAAAAATTTCAGCGCACTCCGAGTTCGGCAGTTTCATTAATGCCATGCTATTTACGGCAGCGCTAGAAGAAAACAAAAATCTGAAAGTGTACAGTCTAGAATTTTTAACACAATACGCCACAGCACCCCTGCAAATCACACACTTTCTGACAGGGATAAAAATGAGACGGAAAGAAAAATGTCAAAATGTTCCCTTTATAATGTGTTTTCATGTTTGTTTTAGAAACTCTGATAATTATTAAAGAACAAAAAGGCCAAATAAAAACTGAAACAAACATACTCATACTGTATGTGTGTGTGTGTGTGTGTGTGTGTGTATAGAGTTACAGAGATCAAACAACATTATTTAATAGTCCCTTGTTTGCCCTGAACGGTAAAACTGCCCACTGTTTTTCAGAAAAATCCTTCAGGTCCCACAAATTACTCATTTTTCAGCATTTTTGTGTATTTGAACCCTTTCCAACAATGAATGTATGATTATGAGATCCATCTTTTCACACTGAGGACAACTGAGGGACTTGTATGCAACTATTACAGAAGGTTCAAATGCTCACTGATGCTTCAGAAGGAAAAACGAAGCATTATAAACTTTAGAACTGAAAGTAGATTTGTACATTTGTTTATGCCCTTCAGAAGCTATAGAAGATACTTACTGTACATGTTTCCCAGAAGACAAAATAAGTTACATTTACTATTATCTTAAAATTCAAAAAATTGTCATTCCATTACATATACTTGGTTCTCTTACATTGACTTAGTAGGAAGGATGTTTCATTAAGAGCTGATGCTATAACAGAAGGTAATTCACTTCTAAATCTGTCTAAATTGACCTGACCAGCAGCAATGTGGCATTTCTATCTGCTAATTACAAGTGGTCAGTCGTATCCTTTCATGTTTGAGGTGGTTTCTGTTTGATGCATACATCCTCTTTTATCTGCTAACATATGAATTATCTGTGAGGTACTAAATGCAATCGTTGAATTTTAATAGTATACAGTTAACTGATTAGAAATGGTTTTATCAGAGTTTTTTATTTTTTTTATTTTTTTTATTTTATTTTTTTTGTTAATGACTTAAGTCAGTCATTTCAACATTTATTTCAAAAGTTTAATTCAAATTATCCCTTTGTATTGATTGATACATTTGAATCCAACTGTAATGCACATACCATGGAACCATCGTGTGCATTTTTGTTTTTTTGTTTTATCTGGGATTGAAGGTGAACAGATTTCTGTCCTCTCAGGAAACACACATATACACACAGACACACATGTACAGTACTCACACACGCTGATCTCTGTCACTGGACGAATAGAAGGCTGAGAGAACAGGTGGATTCACACAAAATGATGAAATGAAATAACAGTCCTCCAGGAAGAGTAGGCAAAAAATAACAATAAAATAAAGCCTCAGAAAAAAAACATAGGGCAGATTTGGGCTGGCCAGGAAATTGAAGCCATTGCAAGCAAATTGAGTTCAGATACTTTTGAAGAGAGCGAGAGCACCAATCAATTTGGTCCCTGCCAGGTGCGTGCAGACGGTTTTGGAGGGAGCAGGGGGTGTGGGAGCGTCCGTCAACTGGGGGTGTATGTGTGTGTGTTTTGGGGGGGGGGGGGGGGGGGTCTGGGGACGGTAAACAGCAGACACCAGGCGGAGGAGACGCTAGCCGTCTTCACAAAACATGCACGTACATAAACACAGCCAGAAAAAGACTCCACTAGCATTTCCAGCATTGGAATTCAACGCAGCGTCTGCGTAGGTGGCTAGAATCACGAACGCTTCATGAAATGTGCTAAGTCATCGTTTGAGCGGGATGCAAACATCTGCTAAGATCAAAGCTTTCCCTTTTCTTTTTCTTTTTTGCATGGGAAGAGGAGGTGTTCTCTGAATGCTCCTTCCTGTTTATCCAGTAATGATCTGCTCTCAGTTGAGAAAAATTCAGAATAGTAAAACTCTTTAACAATAAAAACATAAAAACATAATAATTTACACACACACACACACACACACACACACACACACACACACACACACACACACACATATATATAATTTTAGTTGATACAAAATAAAGACAATACTACTGCTACTACTACTAATAAAAATGTATGTAGTAGCAGTAGTAGTAGTTTTTATTTATTTTGTATTAACTATTAAAATATTTAAACAGCATTTGCAGCAGTTACATGAGTTTGTCCAATCATACATTTAAATTGAAATTACCATTTTTTCATCCTATGGGAGCTTGTTTCTGCCATGTGAGAAGATAAGATAAGACAAGATAAGATAAGACTGACATTTCAGTGACGACTCATCTGCAAGCTTCTGATGAAAATGACACTGATGATTGGCCATTACATTTATAAACTCAGCAGAATTGTGTGTAAAAAAAAAAAAAAGAAAAAGTGATGCATTATGATCAGATCTAAATGTAATGCCGCAATCAACATTAATGAAATATAATAACATGAAATATTTGCATTGAGATTGTTTCTCAAACTCAGGTCAGTCAGGGCATTTACAGCTGTGCATCTCCAGTTCGTCCCTGATGTAAATGATGTAAATGTATTTATTTATTTATTATTTTTTTATTCTCTTGCATAAATGAGCTTCCTTGGAATCCTTCAAATTCATAGTAATTCTTTAATACAAAATATGTTTTAATTTCAAAATTATTTCCTGAATTGGAATGGCACTCAACCCTACTCAGAACATTGCGTGCTTCCTCTTCTCTTAGCCTCCTTCTCCTCATCTTTCTGCGGCCAAGATCTCTCCTCCTCCTGCTAATTCCTGGACACTGACACAACATCCCTGGTAATTGTGGCGGATTCTCAGCGGGGCTGTTGAGACTGAAGCAAGGGTTGACGTAGGGTGAAATCATAACCCCCAAGGCCTAATTAACTCTGTTGGTTCCCCAATTAATCCATTAAGTTGTTTTGGCTCGGCTGCAAGGCCTCAGGCTGATTTTTTTTACACCAGTACAGTGCTGCATTAGACGCTAAGATGTTTGCAAAGGGAGCTTGATGAATCGCACGGCAAAGCATATGATTTTCAGATCATTTCTTTGATTTCTTATCATGATGTTGTAGGCCCTAATTGTTTTAGGTTTCATGTTCTATGGTTACCTCACAAGTTGAAATGGTCTGTATTTACTAAGGTTTCAAAAAATTGGAAACATGGTGATTTTAATAATTTTAATTAGGGTCAGTTATAAATGATAGAGGCATTTTTCATGTAATTATAATTTATAAATGATATATATATATATAATGTTTTATCATGAGCATTTAGATGAGATAATGAAATGGGAAACACTATGGAATCAGAGAACGAATGAATCCAACATGCCTCTATTTCAGATTGCTTGTTATTTCATATTCAACTATATTGATTTGGCAGAATTGAAATGTTATTTTTATGTTACGTGATGTCTTGGCAAGATCCATTGGATTCAGTGCAATCAGTGCTAAACCAAACTGAGATAGGAATCTGATTTGTATTTGTTTTATGTTTCTAAATAAAATCTTTTTTAAAAAATCCATAGTCCAAACATCCAACTGAGTGTAAGTGGGAGAAACAGCTTGTTCTCATGTATATTACCGTGTTTTCTGTGATCAGAAACCTGCAGCTTTATTTATTTATTAATTTTTATTTTTTGCTTTGTGGATCTGTCACTTTATCCAGGCTTTGGATATAATTACTGTTATTATGTTTGAATAATGGATTAACGGCAACTTGGATCCAACAGCAGAGTTCAGAAAAGATTTGTTGCTCATTTTACATGCGAAGAGGCAATTTACATTGGGATTTTAAAGGCACAGCATGAAAACAGCCCGTTTGATTCAAAGGGTCAGAGAGGAACAGCCATGGAAAACTAAATGATGGGTTTTTGGTTCAAAAACAAACAAGCAAAACTTTGCTAAAATTATAAGTGGACTACAGGGAGAGAGAGAAAGAAAAAGTAAAAAGTACATGACCTGTTTAAAACTCCTCTGGTTTGTAGTTGTTCAGAACTTTTAATGATCCTTTTTTTATCCTTTTTTTTTTGTATCCATTTTTTTTCTCCCCTGACCTAAAATCCTAAACTGAATTTAAATAGCAAAAGTGACAATGAGTACAGTGTTTATTGTTTTATGCTTTTCTTTATTTTATTATATTAAGTATTTGTGTGTGTGTGTGTGTGTGTGTGTGTGTGTGTGTGTGTGTGTTTGTGTGTGTGTACTTGTCTACCTATCCAACAGGGGACCATGGTGTCGTTACACACTCACCAACAGGGGACCTCAGAGCTAAGAGGGGACATTTTTCAGGTCCCCTGTTAGACATGCCTTAAATCATGCTAAAATCAACTGAAAAAGCCCCTGGTGAAGTTTTTTTAATTTTGACCAAGTGGGGACCTGGACGTGTGTGTGTGTTTAAACTCATTCTCAGCAGCGCCCCTGTAGGCCGGAGCAGGAACTGTAAGGGCAAATTCACACCCGTCGTTCACACTCCTCTATTGTCTGAATGCCTGCTGTTCCAAAGAGACTCTGAGGCTCTGAGAGGAGATTGAACACAAACCAGTCTTTTAAACTCCTAAACTCTTCTAAACTCTTAAAACATTCATATTCTCAGACATCCAGGAGGACCACATTATAGTGAGACAAAATAGTGTCTGAATTATTAGCATTATTATTTCACTCTAATGCTAAAAAAAGTTTAATTTTATATTTTTTACCCCAAAATGTTTTAACAGTGTATGTTGAATGTCAAGAACTGGTATTTTATTGTTATCATCAACATTGCCATTGCATGCACAGATATTGAGAATGTGAAATATTGTTAAATGTAAGGTCAGCCAATCAGGCGTCACACTTCACCATCTAACAGGGGACCAGTGCGCTTTTTTTTTTAATGCAACAATCAATATATAATTTTGAAAAACTGACATATTATAACCAAAAATTCCTCATAAAGTAGACTACCAGTAAATTTGATAAAAATTATTCTGCCAATAGACCTGACGATTTTTTGCTTAAGTGCTATCTGATATTATCAAGATGAATTTGTTCTGACAGGTTAACTCTGAGTTCTTGTCATCTTTTATTACCATTATCTAAACTATAGCAAATAAACTGTGATAGTGTGTGAAATTTTCAAGGTGTCTGAATAAATGTAGTTTTTACTGTATACATACACAATATACGTATATGTACTTATAATACTGACACATTGAGAAGTGTCATTATAGTTAGTTTGTTAGTACTTAGTTTCTTTATTTTTCAAATAATAATACTAGTAATAAAAATAGTAATATAATTAGAGTCAGCCAGCTGTCAACAGTTCAAGGGCAGAGGTAATGCCTCTCATAATTAACTATATATATATATATATATATATTTTTTTTTTTTTTTTTTTACATTTATTTGACATTTTCTTGGCTTTAACCCCAGTACACTTCTCAGTGTATGAATGCAATCAAAACCCATTCTTGAGAAGGTCCTATCGGTGATGATAATTTGATCAGACAGATAGATAGATAGATAGATAGATAGATAGATAGATAGATAGATAGATAGATAGATAGATAGATAGATAGATAGATAGATAGATAGATAGATAGATAGATAGATAGATAGATGGATGGATGGATGGATGGATGGATAGATAGATGGATGGATAGAATAGTGTTAATGTTGATCTGATCTCAATGTTACAATCAACATTTATTGTAACTTTATATTATCATCCTTGCCATAGCATTCAGAGATGGTGAGAATGTGAAATATTGTTAAATGTAAGGTCAGCCGATCAGGCGTCACACTTCACCATCTAACAGGGGACCAGTGTGCTTTACTCTAGAGAAAACACTATTATATGCACAGACCTGATGCCGTGTATGTTTAGTATGTACAGTTTAGTCTGTGTGGAATTGTTTTTATTATTTGACTTTTTTTTTTGTTCAACACAAACAAAAATGACCCTCATTGGCCGATAAGAAACATCAAAAGAGGATTCGTTGTAGAGTGTTTGACAAAATTAATGTCTTGTAATCTATAATGTATGTTCAGAGCACAGCCGAGTGATCCCGCGATCATTAAATCGAAACATGTACGCGTATTTAAAAGGGATTTTAATACCCCGCATTTTGAGAGTGACTCCCTGATGCTCGCAAGTTAGGCTTCATAACATATCTAGACTGTTATTAGTATGTAGGCTATAACAGGTTTTGTAGTTGTCTATAGATCTGTTATCTTTCTCTATTTGAACTTTGAATATATAGAGAGCACTTATTGTTTCTACTTAATACGACTATTATGTTATTTGTTATGTGTTTATTTGTCTGTTCAGTTTGTGAAAAGGATTTCACTTTCAGTCAGTCACTCTCAGCGTCACATCGGTGATGACCGACACATTGTGATCCTACTTCTAGAAGCTCATAATTCATGTACGGTTCCAATGTCTGAAGAGACTCAGATAAAATCATGCAGGAAAGAATCCAGGCAGTTGAACAAAACCTTTTACACAGCTTGAGTGTTGTTGTTTTTACTGTTGTTGTTCTTACATCACAGACACATTAACATTATATGTTAAATTAAAAAACAACATTATATGTTAACTTAGGAAACATCATTATATGTTAACTTAAGAAACAATATTATATGTTAACTTAAGAAACAATATTATATGTTAACTTAAGAAACAATATTATATGTTAACTTAAGAAACAATATTATATGTTAACTTAAGAAACAATATTATATGTTAACTTAAGAAACAATATTATATGTTAACTTAAGAAACAATATTATATGTTAACTTAAGAAACAATATTATATGTTAACTTAAGAAACAATATTATATGTTAACTTAAGAAACAATATTATATGTTAACTTAAGAAACAATATTATATGTTAACTTAAGAAACAATATTATATGTTAACTTAAGAAACAATATTATATGTTAACTTAAGAAACAATATTATATGTTAACTTAAGAAACAATATTATATGTTAACTTAAGAAACAATATTATATGTTAACTTAAGAAACAACATTATATGTTAACTTAAGAAACAACATTATATGTTAACTCAAGAAACAATATTATATGTTAACTTAAGAAACAATATTATATGTTAACTTAAGAAACAATATTATATGTTAACTTAAGAAACAATATTATATGTTAGCTTGCTGCATTGAAAATTTTCAATTGAGTTCAGTAAAATATCTTTTAACTATGCCACTTTAGCTGTTTAACACTGACATTTTTCAGAGGCTCCATTTTTTTGTAGGGTATTATCAGCATTGCCATTATATTCAGAAATAAATAAATAAATAAATAAATAAATGTAATTTGTTAAATGTAAAGGCAACCAAACAGATCATGTCATACTTCACCATCTAACTGGGGACCGGTTTGATCTTAGAGGCTAATTTGTGCATTTTTTTAATAGATAGATAGATGGATAGATGGATAGATGGATAGATGGATGGATGGATGGATGGATGGAATAGTGCTAATAGTGATCTGAACACTTATGTCCCCTGTTAAATGGTAAACTGCGACATCTCTTTGGTTGCTTTGACATTTCTTGAAGATTTCATGTTAACTTTGAAAATATTCACTTGGCTAAATTTCTAAATCAATGTTACAATCAACATATATTGTAACATTATATTATCATCCTTGCCATATCATTCAGAGATGGTGAGAATGTGAAATATTGTTAAATGTAAGGTCAGCCGATCAGGCGTCACACTTCACCATCTAACAGGGGACCAGTGTGCTTTACTCTAGTGAAAACACTATTATATGCACAGATCTGTTGCTGTGTATGTTTAGTATGTACAGTTTAGCCTGTGTAGAAATTACCATACAGTAGTGAACAAAATGGTGACCTAAACATGGAAACATTGAAATGAACTGATTTTGTTCAAGTGAAAAAATTTTTTGAACATCATTGAACCAAATTTACACTTCAGTTTTCACCAACAAATCTTTTGACATTGTATGGGTAAAACCAGCAGAAAGAGCTCTTTAAGGTAACAATTGCAGGTCAGTACGTTTAATAGTAAAGAGTGAATTTGTTAGATAAAATGAGTTTGGTCCCCAGTTAGATGGTGATGTGCGATACATGTCTGGTTGATTTGCCCTTTCTCTAATAACAAACGCACTTTAAAGATTCTGGAGCTTAAAACTCAACAATTCTATTACTGACGAATACTGTTAAATTTAAAGGGTTTATCGTGGACTACGGTGTTTATAGTTTTTATTTGTTTAATACGCAAATTTTACATTATTTCGAGTTTAATGAAACAACTTTTTTTCTGTCAAAAACAATTGTGTTTGACATGAGTAGCAAATTTTACTAACTATTCAGCAGATGTTGTAAAAAATGCTTGAAAAAAATCTTACATTTCATCTTAAAATCTTAAATTTAATTTTAACAACAGTTTGTAAGTAAACGTTCTTAATGTCAGTTTACAGTGAACCCTTGGCGTCAATTTTTAGTTTGCTCATTTAGTGCAGTTTTTCCATGTGCAGGGTATTTCACTGGTTTCATTGAGATACCTTTGCATCAACAGACGCTGTGGACAGGGACATTTATTACGTCAGTTTTGATGTCTTTTATCTCAAACACAAATTCAGCTGTATTTTATGATGACTGTGTTTATGGAGTGGAATTATTTTCAGCAGTTAATACCTCAATGTTGAAACTTTTCACATAAACTTATTGTATGACTTCAGAAGACTTTGAATACAACACAAATAGTTTTTAATACTTTTATAATCTTTCTTGGACTAAATGTCCATGAGTAAGTATACCCCAATATATTATTTCATCAGGAAATAACATTTGCCCATAGATTCTGCATTTTGATGCTAAAGGTTTCTCATTCAAAGCCATGGAGCACCTGCATGTGGAGAAACAGTGTTTTCTGTCAGTATGTGACCGGTTGAGAACGCTTGAGAGTTTAAGCAGTGTGGAAATAGACACACAAGAGATTCTGTTAGAATGACTTTGGTCCCCAGTTAGATGGTGAAATGTGACGTCTATTTGGCTGATTTTGCCATGAGAAGCCTACTAAGTTTAATTATATTTAGCCATTTTTTACATTATTTCTGAATGTAATAATGACATATGAGTTACACATATTATCTGTCTTTATACACAATTTTGACTATGATGTATATTAGTATATTACTTATATTACTAAAAATTACTTAAATTACTTTTGATTGTTCACTAGCAGTATTAATATGGTTTTATTTTTTTACCCTAAACTCTTTTTACAGTGTTTGTTGAACGGGTATTTTAGTGTTATGATCAACATTGGCGTTGCATGCACAGATAGTGAAGATGCTAAATGTAAGGTCAACCAGCATCACACTTGACCATCTAACAGGGGACCAGTGTGCTTTAGTTTAGTCACATCACTTCTACACTCTAAAAACTGATAAGTTGTGAATACTCAATTTTTTGTGGACACCAATTATCTATGTAAAGATTGATAGCCTGAAAAGTCCTGTAAGTCGCTTTGGATAAAAGCGTCTGCTAAATGCATAAATTTAATTTTTTATTTAATTTTAATTTAAATAAGAAAGTTTTAGGCTGTGAGTATGTGTAGTTTACACTGTAGAAAATAAATAGAAGCATCGTCAAGTTATGTTTACCACAGGCATTATTTTATACATAAATTGAAAAACTCTCAAAGCAACCCGCAGCTCTAACATCATAATTCCACCACTCTTATTTCAGATCTATTATGGCACTTAATTCTTACATTTCATGTCCTAAAGAACATTTATTCTCACACATGCACACTGGGAAAGCATGAAGGGCTCCTTTCATGTTGACATCATGTAAAAAAAAAAAAAACTATAATTATAAAAAAACGGTGATAGAGGCAGTTAGTGTTTGTGATTTGCCTTCACATGAAGATCAGACGTTTAGAATCTCATGAATGTCTGTGAAATCCTGCAGGTCTCTGATATGGTGAAACCTAGAAAACCACAAAAACGTAAAGTGTTTAACCGACATTGGAAAAGAGAAAGCCAGGTCTGTGTCCTTTTATGTTCGGACACTTCACACAACTTGAAGTTACAGTACCTGAAGTGTTGAGGCTCACTCTGTTATATTCAGCATCCAGCTCAGCCTGCAGTTTAAGAAAGATTTGTAAAGGTTTACTACAAGTTTGTACATTTCTTTTGTAATTTTAATATATTACAATATTCATGTCTGTGTATAAGCTTAAACCTAATTTTGGATTAGTAGTCTTAGAAGCTAGTTGTTTAAAAACAGACCAAAAAACAAACAAACACACGTTTACCAGGGCATTTCCCCAAAAAAGCACTGTTTGGCTAAGATGAGCATAGAAACATTTGACACCAAATGGTCTCAGCAATCGACTTGCTCATAATGCTTTTGAGAAACGCAGTCCTGAACATCACAGTTAACACCAGTGACATTCAAGTCGTTTAGTGACGAAATGCCAGCTAACATTAAGATTAGTGTCCTTCTTAGACGTTAACATCATACTGTGAGCAGTGATGCTAAAATAGAATCCAAATCAATGCACATTCAAAAGCACTTGAGCGCTGTGTAAAAACATCATTTCCCAAAAATAAAAACATCCCTTTATCGTGATATTCAATAAGACATTTTCACAATTGTCTTGATGTACTTACAAGTTGTTCCATAAGTTTGCTCCAGTCGCTTGTGATTATCCGCCGTGTTGAACGGATTCATCTGAATGTCGATTAGAGCAACATCGTGACGTCACGGAGTAAACTTAAAATTAATAATTTAAATAGAAAAGTCTACTCAAAACCCGTCTTTAAGCCACACAAAAAAATAAAACAATTCCTCATTCTGAAAATGTAATTTTTATAAGTTGCATCAATGATTTAAAAGACTTTAAATGCGGTGTTCTTAATCTTTTTACATTAGTAGTACAGTTCAGGTTCAGACCTGTTGTTGTGTAAGTTTAGTATGTTCAGTTTAGTCTGTGTAGAAATGACCGTTCAATAGTGAACAAAACGGAGACCTAAACATTGAATCATACATACACACACACACACACATATATATATATATATATATATATATATATATATATATATATATATATATATATATATATATATATATATATATATATATATATATATATATATATATATATATATATATATATATATCAGTATCTACAATGTGTTTGATGGTCTTTCCTGGCTAGTGCATTATAAAAAAGTAAAATGAAATCTGATTATTTTTCAAGCTACATAATCTTAAAGCAGATCAATCCGAATCAAAGTGACTTGTTTTAAAGAATCCCCACACCCCCCAGTTCCCCCAGCAGCGTCTGGTAAACTGATTGTCTCCTCTCTTCATATGCTAATAACACTAATGTCTCCACATTATCACCTGGCCTCTCACAGCACACAGATATTGGGACATACAAGCAAAGCCCAGAAAAGAAAGCAGGTCTATTTAAGTGTATTTTATAAATGAAATGATACAAATAGTATTTAATTATACCAGATATTAATTTATTATTATTAAATTTAGGTTGAAACTCAACATTTTTGCAAAGAAGCTGTTTATATTTTAGGCATTGTATATTATTTTATTTTTAAACGCTAGATAAATAAAATAAGATCATAGCAGTAAGTCCGGGCAATACTTTTATTAAGTCAGGCATTTGTTGAACACACTGCTGGGTACTTTTACAGGTACTTAAAAAAATACAGGAGACCTTCTTTCCCATAACATGCACCAATCCGGCATCAGGGTCTGTGGTCTCTAAAACACTGGATAATATCAGTAAAATATATATATATCATTTCCCTTAGGGCTTAACCCCATCATTTAAATATAGCTCAGGTTTGTCAAACACTATGTGTGGATGATGGACAATGCTCCATTAACACAGAGAACAAACTTGGCCATCACATTGTTCACAAACTTCCTGACTTTGTCCACCTTTCCTCCAGTGGTGCCTCGGGTCGATTGAAGAAAGCATAATCTTCATTTGTTCAGTTCTTTCTTTAAGACAATGTTGGAAGAAAGGAAAGAGGTCACCCCAAACACTGGACCTGGGAGGACACACCGAGATTGGTGCCCATGGTTTCCCTTGCTCGCTTTCCACCACGTCCAATGTAGCTGTCCCAACAATCCAGATTCTGCATGCAGCTGATAGAAAATATACAATACAAATGATTAATTATGGCTCAAATCTATGGAGGTTCCATAATTGCTGAAAATGTGTTTATAGGATGTTTATTTTATTGTTACATTTCCAGTCTTTAAATGGACAGCCAAAACTCACAGGTTTAAACGTTAAAGCTGGTCCCTGAAATTGAAAGATATTCAGATGAATATACACTAACACTAAGAGGTTTACTTGTCTTGAAATGATATTGACATCTATTATTCTTGTTGATTGTGGCAATTCCATTTTTGGGAGTATATATTTTTGTATTCAGAACATTTTATACTCAAAATATATTGAGTAGCAACATACCTTTTTTTGAGGACTGAACTTTCTGATGAAGTGAAATTCTTGTTTAGAGTGAACAATGTGAACTGTTGACTTGACTTTTCTTAAAAGAAAAAAGGAAAAACAGTTTTGTTAAACATGTTTAAACATAGTTGCAACATTTGTAGAATAAGTGATTAGAAAATGTAGAACTTACTCATGTTGTAGGATATGTTCTCCTTTCTAGCAGCCAGAATCCCTTTAATAGTGAGTGAATGTTCTGTGATTATAAAGCAGCACTTCCTCCAGCTGGAGAGCGATTGGTTACATCAGGATGTGATCACTGTCTGTATGATGCGGTCTGTATGGACGGTCATCTGTATGATCAGCTTCTGTATGACCAGTCATCAGCATGCTGGCCATTCTCTTATGCATTGCATCTCGACCTGACGAGTCACTCTATGTCTTATGTTTTTACTTAAGTTTAACTATTTCTGATGGCAAGAATGGCTGTTTTAGTGTTATTATCAACATTGTTGTTTCATAGATAAACAGAATATTAAATACTGATAAATTTAAAGGCAACCAAACAGGCGTCACAATTCACAGTCTCATTGGGGACCGTCTTTTACACTTTCTCAATCCTTGACTCTTGGTCAGGAGCCCTTGGCGTAATTTTTAGTTTGTCTATTTAGTGCAGTTTTTCCATGTGCAGGGTATTTCACTGGTTTCATGAAGATACCTTTGCATCAACAGACAAACGCTGTGGACAGGGACATTTATTACGTCAGTTTTGATGTCTTTTATCTCAAACTCAAATTCAGCTGTATTTTATGATGACTGTGTTTATGGAGTGGAATTATTTTCAGCGATGAATACCTCAATGTTGAAACTTTTCACATAAACTTATTGTATGACTTCAGAAGACTTTGAATACAACACAAATAGTTTTTAATACTTTTATAATCTTTCTAGCACTAAATGCCCTTGAGTGTAAAAAAAAAAAAAAAATTCCCTGATTATTTTTCAAGCTACATAATCTAAAAGCAAACCAATCCCAGTCAAAGTGACTTGTTTTAAAGAATCCCCACATCCCCCAATTCCCCCAGCAGCGTCTGGTAAACTGATTGTTCTCTCTTCTTATATGCTAATAACACTAATGCCTCCACATTATCACCTGCCCTACACAGCAACAGTACCAACAGTATCCAGACTGAGTCTCATCCAATCACGGTCCACATAGCTGGGTGGGGTTATATATATATATACTGTTTTCCTGACAGAATCTACATTTAATTTTTTAGTTTTTTTGTGAAATAAAATTCCAAAACCTTAAAGGACAAACTGCTTTTTGAGATTCCTACATTGTCTACAAGGGACCACATACAACAAAGCCTACTAAGGCCATTTCTCATCTCTTTTTTCCATTCAAGACTGAAAAGGTAAGTTATATATTCTGAATTTAGATTCTGATAATATGTAAATGGTAGCCTTAAAAAATAAATGTCTGCCAAAAATGCAAAAATGCACGCAGACTGTTAAAATTTGCATGTAGTCTCTTAGTAAATGTTAGTGCTGTTTAATCTCTATTTACTGTATATATTTTTTCATTTGTTGATAGATTTTTTTTGTGGTTGTTTCTAAATATTGTTTTTTCATTTTGGCAAATGCAGTGTACCCTAAAAAGATCTTGAATATTTCACAGGAAAATGAGACCCAGAAGAGTCTGTCCTGAAAAGGAAGCTTTGAAATTCATCGCATCTGGGAAAGATAAAGACACATTTCAGTCAAGAGTCAAGAGAAAGGTAAGTTATCATTTAAGACTCGGTCTCCAATACTGTATGACTGCAAATATTAATTAAGTACTTGGCATAGTAGCTTATGAATTTCAAGAAGTGTACTGTGCAATGTTATTACTAGTTCATAGTGTGCAGTGTGAAAAAATACAGAAACAGAAATTATAGATGATCAGTGGCTTGAATATTTAGTGTATTTTAATTTTGAAGCACAGTTATAAAGATTGTAATGTACTGATAATCATACTTGATAAAATGTTTAATATTGATAATCATTGGAACTCGAAAACAACTGGGACACATATTAAACTTGTATCATAAATGTATGTATTCTCTAAAGCTAATATGTTGTGTGTGTGCTTGTGTATGTGTTTGTGACAAACAGATTGTTGATGAACAGAAAAGAGCAGATTTGTGTGCATTTGTGACCACAAACATCACTACAGGAGAAGAAATGATGTACGACTGTGGAGATCCTGACATCTCATGGAGACAGGTACATTTCTATTTCAATTAGCTCATATTTCTGAGTTATTTCATGAATTGTTATTTATTTGTAGTAAATCAAATTTACTTTGAGTTTTAATGTAAAATAATGGAATTAACTTGGAAAACTTGTTACAAACAATGTTAAATCAGTTTGGGATCAGTACGATTTTTAAATGTCTTTAAAAGAATATTCTGCTCACCAAGTCTGCATTTATTTAATAATAAAAAGTACAGTGAAATTAAATATAGTTAAATATTATCACAGTTTAAAGTAACAGTTCTCTCTCTCTCTCTCTCTCTCTCTCTCTATACATATATATATATATATATATATATATATATATATATATATATATATATATATATATATATATATATATATATATATATATATATATATATATATATATGTATATATATATATATAGGCAAGATATCTATAGATATCTCGATATAGGTCTATTCAGTTTATTTTAAATAAATGCTGTAATTTTGACCTTTATTTTCATTGAATATCCTAAAAAGTACTATATATCACAGTTTCCACAAAACTATGAAGCAGGAAAATATGCTTTCAACACTGATAATATAAGAATCATTATTAATGACTGAGAACCAATAATAATTGATCATAAAAGAACATAAATTCTGCTAATTTAAATGATTTCTGAAGATCATTTGACACTGAAGAGTGGAGTAATGATGCTGACATATTTCACAATTTTAAATTCATTTTACAATATTTCTGATCAGGTAAATGCAGCCTTGATTAGCAGAAAAGTCTTCTTTTAAAAACATTAAACCAGTCTTCCTGATCCCAGACTCACTGGTCAGGTGTTGATCCTGTGAGAGGTGTGATGTTTGTGGGGGAGAGAGAGAGCATGAACAGGGCAGATAGCACTGCAACACAATAGAGATTATTGATCAAAATGAAGAAAAAACAATCCACATTGGTATGGTCTTTACTATATTTCATAAAATAGTACCACTTTCCCATAAGATGTCATTGGTTAACACTAGTTAACATGAAAATCACTTTTAAAGTGTTTATTAATGTTAGTAAACATTACTTTTATCATTAACAAATACAATGTTTGATTTTAATAATGTATTAATAAATATTATTTAATGGAGCTGAACTAACATTAACAAAAAATAAACAGTTGTATTTTTTTTAATGTTAACAAAGCTTAAATATTTAAACAAATGTATTTCTCATTGTTAGTTAATGTGTCCTGTCCATCGCTCAGTGTTTTTAAATCAAACTTAAAGACTCATTTTTACCCCCTTGCATTTGAGTGATGCGGTGTACGGTTCTTTTGATGTATGTTTTTATTTTTTTTAAATGTGTATATATACATATTTTTTTTATTTTAATTTTTGATCTCTGTTGCTTTTAAAGTAACCTTTTCTTGTTAATGTTGTGCTCTATAAATAGAAATTGACTTGACCTGACTTATTGTAAAGTGAAACTTTACACTTCAACACTTTATTTGAAGGGAATAATGCATTGGTAATCCAGAATAATGCATTAATTAATCAATAATTATTGGCTTATTCTGGTCAATAAACTTGAAAATCACTTAGTAAGAGCCACTCAATAATTGTGAAAAAGTTAATAATTAATTACTGGTTTGTTTATTCTTAACTAATGCACAATTCTGGATCCTTAAAATGTTAGGTTAATCACTAATTACTAGTGTGTTATTACATGAATTACATCTTTTAATTTGGGACTGGGTTTGAGTATTAAAGCAAGTCAACAAGTTTAATGTATGCAATAATAAAATCAGTTTTACAAAAAAAGAGCACTTGTTGAATTGTTCTGCATGTCACTTTCAGCGTTCATGACATTATCATTATGAATTGTATTAATTCTGTACAGTTTAGTCAGGTGGCCATTACTAGACATTGATATAAATGAATCTTCTATATAACAGGTAGCAGGATGCTTGGTCCATTACATCCTGACGGATGGACAACACCCTCATCAGACTACTACACCCTCCACCCAGGATCCACTTGGTCTGTCTCTACATGTCAGAACGAGTAACTTCAGTCTTCAATGGGATGAAAGACTAAACATATCTTAAGCAGAATAATGAGCAAATCAGTGGAAGAGCATCCTACTATTGAGGAAAGCCTTCAGGAAGTCAAAACTATGTGCAAAGACTTATTGTAGAGTTTACAATAAGCATTAAAATGATTGGATATAAAAACTGGTGTGAATTTACAGGTTTGATCACCAGTCTTATCAAATATCAACCACAAACAGCTACAGCTCAGGAAAGTCTTCAGTCTTCAGTCTTGGATACATCAGTAAATCACTAGTGCCATTAAATCAAAACGGTATGTTCCATTCACCATAAACAATACACAAGATCTAAAGATCATTGTATTTTCATGTTTTCAACTTTGTACAACATTTGTACATTACATTTTTTTAATTCATTCATATATTTATTCACTATATGTCACGCTGCCAGTCTTTGTTTTCCTGGGTGTTCCCTAGTGAGCTCACTTCCCCTTAGGCACTTCACCATAGGCACTTTAATTCCGCTAGTCTGGTTGTGTCTTCACAGTAATTGCACTCCAATTAGAATCGCACAGGTGTTGACAATACTCTGTCATTAGTTTCCCTATATAGAGCTGTCTTTCTCTGTTGTCATCATGGAGTCCTTACCCTATGTGTCTCATGCTCTCGTTCCCCCGAGACTTCCTCTACCTTCTCATTCTTCCGAGTTCCCCGTTTCATCCGGTTCCCTCTTTTGGTTACGTTTGTCTCTCATGACTGTTTATTTTTGTAGTTACCCCTCTGTTTAAATAAAAACCCTTACCTGCATTTGGATCTACCCTCTCTTTGTGTTTTCCCAAACCCAACCGTGACAGAAGGACTCCATCATGCCTAGATCCAGCGGTGTGAGATTTCGAATCGGTTCCCCAGCCACCATGGAGGAACGGAGGGGGAGATTCCGGAACTTAACCACCCTTCATCAAGAGGGAAGGGAGGTGGGTGGCCTGGCGCAATTGTTTTGGACTTTGGCAGTCGGGTTAGGTTACAATGATGCAGCACTAAAGGATTGGTTTAATAATTGCCTGGATGATCCTTTACCTCAATGGGAGATGAAGGGGTTAGAGATCCTGGACTTTTGGGGGTTTACCAATTACCTGCACCATCGTGCTCAGTGGAATGCAACAACCACACCAGAGTTTCCAGACAAGGCTGCCAGCTCAGCCCCACAACCCAAGATGGCCGCCAGCCCAGCACCACAGCACAAGATGGCCGACTCAACGCCACCGACTCTCCATCGTAGAGGACGGAGGAGGAGACAGGCAGCTACTGTTCCTCAGGACCCGGAGAACGTTCCCGAGCGGGCGGCTGCCGTCCATGAGGCCATTCCCGATGCGGTGCCCGCTGCTGTTCCGGAGGCGGTGGCCGAGGCTGTTCCCGATGCGGTGCCCGCTGCTGTTCGGGAGGCCGAGGCGGTGGCCGAGGCCGTTCCCGATGCGGTGCCCGCTAATGTTCCGGAGGCCGAGGCGGTGCCCGATGCAGTCTCCGAGGCGGTGCCCGATGCAGTTCCCGAGGCGGTGCCCGATGCTGTTTCCGAGGCCGAGGCTGTTCCCGAGAAGGTGCTCGATGCTGTTCGAGAGGCCGAGGCAATGCCCGATGCTGTTCCCGATGTGGTGCCCGCTGCGGTTCTGGAGGCCGAGGCGGTACCCGCTGCTGTTCCGGAGGCCGAGGCGGTGCCCGATGCAGTTCCCGAGGCGGTGCCCGATGCTGTTCCCGAGGCGGTGCCCGAGGCAGTTCCCGAGGCGGTGCCCGAGGCAGTTCCCGAGGCGGTGCCCGAGGCAGTTCCCGAGGCGGTGCCCGAGGCAGTTCCCGAGGCGGTGCCCGATGCAGTTCCCGAGGCGGTGCCCGATGCAGTTCCCGAGGCGGTGCCCGATGCAGTTCCCGAGGCGGTGCCCGATGCTGTTCCCGAGGCGGTGCCCGATGCAGTTCCCGATGCAGTTCCCGATGCGGTTCCCGAGGCGGTGCCCGATGCAGTTCCCGAGGCGGTGCCCGATGTTGTTCCCGAGGCGGTGCCCGATGCAGTTCCCGAGGCGGTGCCCGATGCAGTTCCCGAGGCGGTGCCCGATGCAGTTCCCGAGGCGGTGCCCGATGCAGTTCCCGAGGCGGTGCTCGATGTTGTTCCCGAGGCGGTGCCCGATGCAGTTCCCGAGGCGATGCCCGAGGCGGTGCCCGAGGCGGTGCCCGAGGCTGTTCCCGAGGCGGTGCCCGATGCTGTTCCCGAGGCGGTGCCCGATGCAGTTCCCGAGGCGGTGCTCGATGCTGTTCCCGAGGCGGTGCTCGATGCTGTTCCCGAGGCGGTGCCCGATGCAGTTCCCGAGGCGGTGCCCGATGCTGTTCCCGAGGCGGTGCCCGATGCAGTTCCCGATGCAGTTCCCGATGCGGTTCCCGAGGCGGTGCCCGATGCAGTTCCCGAGGCGGTGCCCGATGTTGTTCCCGAGGCGGTGCCCGATGCAGTTCCCGAGGCGGTGCCCGATGCAGTTCCCGAGGCGGTGCCCGATGCAGTTCCCGAGGCGGTGCCCGATGCAGTTCCCGAGGCGGTGCCCGATGCAGTTCCCGAGGCGGTGCCCGATGCATTTCCCGAGGCGGTGCTCGATGCTGTTCCCGAGGCGGTGCCCGATGCAGTTCCCGAGGCGATGCCCGAGGCGGTGCCCGAGGCTGTTCCCGAGGCGGTGCCCGATGCTGTTCCCGAGGCGGTGCCCGATGCTGTTCCCGATGCAGTTCCCGAGGCGGTGCTCGATGCTGTTCCCGAGGCGGTGCTCGATGCTGTTCCCGAGGCGGTGCCCGATGCAGTTCCCGAGGCGGTGCCCGATGCAGTTCCCGAGGCGGTGCCCGATGCAGTTCCCGAGGCGGTGCTCGATGTTGGTCCCGAGGCGGTGCCCGATGCAGTTCCCGAGGCGGTGCCCGATGCAGTTCCCGAGGCGGTGCCCGATGCAGTTCCCGAGGCGGTGCCCGATGCAGTTCCCGAGGCGGTGCCCGATGCAGTTCCCGAGGCGGTGCCCGATGCAGTTCCCGAGGCGGTGCCCGATGCAGTTCCCGAGGCGGTGCTCGATGTTATTCCCGAGGCGGTGCCCGATGCAGTTCCCGAGGCGGTGCCCGATGCAGTTCCCGAGGCGGTGCCCGATGCAGTTCCCGAGGCGGTGCTCGATGTTGGTCCCGAGGCGGTGCCCGATGCAGTTCCCGAGGCGGTGCCCGATGCAGTTCCCGAGGCGGTGCCCGATGCAGTTCCCGAGGCGGTGCCCGATGCAGTTCCCGAGGCGGTGCCCGATGTTGTTCCCGAGGCGGTGCCCGATGCAGTTCCCGAGGCGGTGCCCGATGCAGTTCCCGAGGCGGTGCCCGATGCAGTTCCCGAGGCGGTGCCCGATGCAGTTCCCGAGGCGGTGCCCGATGCAGTTCCCGAGGCGGTGCCCGATGCAGTTCCCGAGGCGGTGCCCGATGCAGTTCCCGAGGCGGTGCTCGATGCAGTTCCCGAGGCGGTGCTCGATGCTGTTCCCGAGGCGGTGCCCGATGCAGTTCCCGAGGCGGTGCCCGAGGCAGTTCCCGAGGCGGTGCCCGAGGCAGTTCCCGAGGCGGTGCCCGAGGCAGTTCCCGAGGCGGTGCCCGAGGCAGTTCCCGAGGCGGTGCCCGATGCAGTTCCCGAGGCGGTGCCCGATGCAGTTCCCGAGGCGGTGCCCGATGCAGTTCCCGAGGCAGTGCCCGATGCAGTTCCCGAGGCGGTGCCCGAGGCTGTTCCCGAGGCGGTGCCCGAGGCTGTTCCCGAGGCGGTGCCCGAGGCTGTTCCAGAGGCGGTGCCCGATACAGTTCCCGAGGCGGTGACCACAAGGCCGTGGTGGTCTTCTACTCCACCCTGGGGGACTCGGGCGGTGACCACGAGGACGTGGTGGTCTTCTGCTCCGCCCTGGTGGACTCCGGCCTCGACCACAAAGACGTGGTGGTCTTCTGCTCCGCCCTGGTGGACTCCGGCCTCGACCACAAAGACGTGGTGGTCTTCCGCTCCGCCCTGGAGGGCTTTGACTTTGACCACAAGGCCGTGGTGGTCTTCCGCTCCGCCCTGGTGGACTCCGGCCTCGACCACAAAGATGTGGTGGTCATCTGCTCCGTCCTGGTGGACGCCTCAACATGCCCTTCATGGACTTATGTTTTGTGTTTTTTGAGTTCTGTTTCTGTCTGTTCCTTTTAGTTTAGTCTGGCCCTCCTTCCCTCCCCCTGAGCCTCCACCTGTCCGCCTCCCTCCTGGACTCCTTGTTTTGTGTTGCACCTTTCCATTTCTCCTGGTTGCTCCTGTCCCTGTTTTCTGTCCCTCCGTCCCTCCCCCTGGTCCGCCGCCGTTCCACCTCCCTCCTGCCTCTTTTTCTGTTGGGGTTTTCCTGGGTTTAGGTGGAGCATCTGGTAGCTGCTCCGTAGGGAGGGGGTAATGTCACGCTGCCAGTCTTTGTTTTCCTGGGTGTTCCCTAGTGAGCTCACTTCCCCTTAGGCACTTCACCATAGGCACTTTAATTCCGCTAGTCTGGTTGTGTCTTCACAGTAATTGCACTCCAATTAGAATCGCACAGGTGTTGACAATACTCTGTCATTAGTTTCCCTATATAGAGCTGTCTTTCTCTGTTGTCATCATGGAGTCCTTACCCTATGTGTCTCATGCTCTCGTTCCCCCGAGACTTCCTCTACCTTCTCATTCTTCCGAGTTCCCCGTTTCATCCGGTTCCCTCTTTTGGTTACGTTTGTCTCTCATGACTGTTTATTTTTGTAGTTACCCCTCTGTTTAAATAAAAACCCTTACCTGCATTTGGATCTACCCTCTCTTTGTGTTTTCCCAAACCCAACCGTGACACTATATATATTTTTTATCTTTTAATTTTGTTAAATAGCAAAACCCAGAAAGCCCTGGTCAGAAACAGAGAGGAAAGTCATAGAACACTGTTTCAAGAACTACTTTGAGGAAATGAAGGCTCCTGGAAAAGTGGACTGTGAAAGATGCATAAATGCAAACAGGATTCTAAAGGGTAATGGAAGAGACTGGAAAACAGTTAAATACTTTGTGCTCAACAGAATAATTTCAGTTAAGAGAAGTTTGGGTCAACAGTACTGAGCCCATAAACCCTGAGAGCGTGTGATGTGGAGTATCAGTGTTGAGTCCTAACTGTGCCGTGACACTGAAGGTCCATGTACATGCAGCATCAGTGCCTCATAGCATTGAAATGACTGACTACAGCTGTTTTCAGCTGCTGTTTGGGACTCTGTTTTAGACCTGTTATAACTTTGATGTAAGCCACTGTAATTTTGAACTTTTTTTATTTTTTTTTTAAAATAAACATATTTTATTATTTTCATTTTGATTTGTTGTTTCACTTTTCTTGGCAATGTTTATAATAAAAATGGAGCCCCTAAATCAAGTGCTGCTCTGAAAAATGTCAGTGTGTTAAACGACTAAAGTGCCAATGCTTAAAGTATTTTTTTGTAGCTCTCCATACAACACCTGACACTAATACACACATAGAGGTCAAAACTCAAAAATATATATTGATTGTTGCATTGATAATTTTCAGTTGGATCTACAAATGTGCAAATGTTAAAAGACATTCAGTTCATCTAATTTACTGGAGCCAACTGAAGATTTTAATGCAGTAAATAAAAAAATAAAATAAAAACACTGGTCCCCTGTTAGATGGTGAAGTGTGACGCCTGACCGGCTGACCTTACATTTAACAATATTTCACATTCTCACCATCTCTGAATGTTATGGCAAGGATGATAATATAATGTTACAATATATGTTGATTGTAACATTGATTTAGAAATTTAGCCAAGTGAATATTTTCAAAGTTAACATGAAATCTTCAAGAAATGTCAAAGCAACCAAAGAGATGTCGCAGTTTACCATTTAACAGGGGACCTAAGTGTTCAGATCAACATTAGCACTATTCTATCCATCCATCCATCCATCCATCCATCCATCCATCTATCTATCTATCTATCTATCTATCTATCTATCTATCTATCTATCTATCTATCTATCTATCTATCTATCTATCTATCTATCTATCTATCTATCTATCTATCTATCTATCTATCTATCTATCTATCTATCTATACATCTATACATCTATCCATCTATCTATTAAAAAAAAAAAAATTCCCATTTAGCCTCCAAGATCAAACCGGTCCCCAGTTAGATGGTGAAGCATGACGTGATCTGTTTGGTTGCCTTTACATTTAACAAATTACTTTTATTCATTTATTTCTGAATATAATGGCAATGCTGATAATACACTAAAAATGGAGCCTCTGGAAAATGTCAGTGTTAAACAGCTAAAGTAGCTTGGTTAAAAGATATTTTACTGAACTCAACTGAAATTTTTCAATGCAGCAAGCTAACATATAATATTGTTTCTTAAGTTAACATATAATATTGTTTCTTAAGTTAACATATAATATTGTTTCTTAAGTTAATATATAATATTGTTTCTTAAGTTAACATATAATGTTGTTTCTTAAGTTAACATATAATGTTGTTTCTTAAGTTAACATATAATGTTGTTTCTTAAGTTAACATATAATGTTGTTTCTTAAGTTAACATATAATGTTGTTTCTTAAGTTAACATATAATGTTGTTTCTTAAGTTAACATATAATATTGTTTCTTAAGTTAACATATAATATTGTTTCTTAAGTTAACATATAATATTGTTTCTTAAGTTAACATATAATGTTGTTTCTTAAGTTAACATATAATGTTGTTTCTTAAGTTAACATATAATGTTGTTTCTTAAGTTAACATATAATGCTGTTTCTTAAGTTAACATATAATGTTGTTTCTTAAGTTAACATATAATGTTGTTTCTTAAGTTAACATATAATATTGTTTCTTAAGTTAACATATAATGTTGTTTCTTAAGTTAACATATAATGATGTTTCCTAAGTTAACATATAATGTTGTTTCTTAAGTTAACATATAATGTTGTTTTTTAATTTAACATATAATGATGTTTCCTAAGTTAACATATAATGTTGTTTCCTAAGTTAACATATAATGTTGTTTTTTAATTTAACATATAATGATGTTTCCTAAGTTAACATATAATGTTGTTTCTTAAGCTAACATATAATATTGTTTCTTAAGTTAACATATAATATTGTTTCTTAAGTTAACATATAATATTGTTTCTTAAGTTAACATATAATGTTGTTTCTTAAGTTAACATATAATGATGTTTCCTAAGTTAACATATAATGTTGTTTCTTAAGTTAACATATAATGTTGTTTCTTAAGTTAACATAAGTTAACATATAATATTGTTTCTTAAGTTAACATATAATATTGTTTCTTAAGTTAACATATAATGTTGTTTCTTAAGTTAACATATAATGTTGTTTCTTAAGTTAACATATAATATTGTTTCTTAAGTTAACATATAATATTGTTTCTTAAGTTAACATATAATGTTGTTTCTTAAGTTAACATATAATATTGTTTCTTAAGTTAACATATAATGTTGTTTCTTAAGTTAACATATAATGATGTTTCCTAAGTTAACATATAATATTGTTTCTTAATTTAACATATAATGTTTACAATGTGTCTGTGATGTAAGAAGAGGTGATTCAGTCTAACAGGCGTCACACGTCACCATCTAACTGGGGACCAAACTCATTTTATCTAACACATGCACTCTTTACTGTCAGAAGTATTGACATGCAATTGTTACCTTAAAGAGCTCTTTCTGCTCTTTTTAACCCATAAATTTGTTTTGTTGGTGTAAATTAACATAAACTAATCATTATGCTTTACTGGAGAAATTAATGTAATTATTTTCTCCTCGCCTTTTATTGTTTGATTAGCATTAATGCCAACACTTAACTCAAGCCACAAGACAAGATTTTTACAGATACAAAAAGGAATCTCAGTGACCAACTTCTGGTCTAAAAAATATTTGACTGGAAAAATAATCTTGTAATAAATATAATTTCAGTTCTACTTTCTGAGTATGAATTATCCTATGCAGTAAAAACAACAACACTCAAGCTGTGTAAAAGGTTTTGTTCAACTGCCTGGATTCTCTCCTGCATGATTTTATCTGAGTCTCTTCAGACATTGGAACCGTACATGAATTATGAGCTTCTAGAAGTAGGATCACAATGTGTCGGTCATCACCGATGTGACGCTGAGAGTGACTGACTGAAAGTGAAATCCTTTTCACAAACTGAACAGACAAATAAACAAATAACAAATAACATAATAGTCGTATTAAATAGAAACAATAAGTGCTCTCTATATATTCAAAGTTCAAATAGAGAAAGATAACAGATCTATAGACAACTACAAAACCTGTTATAGCCTACATACTAATAACAGTCTAGATATGTTATGAAGCCTAACTTGCGAGCATCAGGGAGTCACTCTCAAAATGCGGGGTATTAAAATCCCTTTTAAATACGCGTACATGTTTCGATTTAATGATCGCGGGATCACTCGGCTGTGCTCTGAACATACATTATAGATTACAAGACATTAATTTTGTCAAACACTCTACAACGAATCCTCTTTTGATGTTTCTTATCGGCCAATGAGGGTCATTTTTATTTGTGTTGAACAAAAAAAAAAAGTCAAATAATAAAAACAATTCCACACAGACTAAACTGTACATACTAAACATACACGGCATCAGGTCTGTGCATATAATAGTGTTTTCTCTAGAGTAAAGCACACTGGTCCCCTGTTAGATGGTGAAGTGTGACGCCTGATCGGCTGACCTTACATTTAACAATATTTCACATTCTCACCATCTCTGAATGCTATGGCAAGGATGATAATATAAAGTTACAATAAATGTTGATTGTAACATTGATTTAGAAATTTAGCCAAGTGAATATTTTCAGTCAACATGAAATCTTCAAGAAATGTCAAAGCAACCAAAGAGATGTCGCAGTTTACCATTTAACAGGGGACCTAAGTGTTCAGATCAACATTAGCACTATTCTATCCATCCATCCGTCCATCCATCCATCTATCCATCTATCTATCTGTCTGATCAAATTATCATCACCGATAGGACCTTCTCAAGAATGGGTTTTGATTGCATTCATACGTTGAGAAGTGTACTGGGGTTAAAGCCAAGAAAATGTCAAATAAATGTAAAAAAAAAAAATTATATATATATATATATATATATATATATATATATATATATATATATATATATATATATATATATATATATATAGTTAATTATAAGAGGCATTACCTCTGCCCTTGAACTGTTGACAGCTGGCTGACTCTAATTATATTACTATTTTCATTACTAGTATTATTATTTGAAAAATAAAGAAACTAAGTGCTAACAAACTAACTATAATGACACTTCTCAATGTGTCAGTATTATAAGTACATATACGTATATTGTGTATGTATACAGTAAAAACTACATTTATTCAGACACCTTGAAAATTTCACACACTATCACAGTTTATTTGCTATAGTTTAGATAATGGTAATAAAAGATGACAAGAACTCAGAGTTAACCTGTCAGAACAAATTCATCTTGATAATATCAGATAGCACTTAAGCAAAAAATGGTCAGGTCTATTGGCAGAATAATTTTTGGTCCCAAATTTTTAGCAAATTTACTGGTAGTCCACTTTATGAAGAATTTCTGGTTATAATATGTCAGAGTTTTTCAAAATTATATATTGATTGTTGCATTAAAAAAATAAAATAAAAACACTGGTCCCCTGTTAGATGGTGAAGTGTGACGCCTGACCGGCTGACCTTACATTTAACAATATTTCACATTCTCACCATCTCTGAATGCTATGGCAAGGATGATAATATAATGTTACAATATATGTTGATTGTAACATTGATTTAGAAATTTAGCCAAGTGAATATTTTCAAAGTTAACATGAAATCTTCAAGAAATGTCAAAGCAACCAAAGAGATGTCGCAGTTTACCATTTAACAGGGGACCTAAGTGTTCAGATCAACATTAGCACTATCTATCTATCTATCTATCTATCTATCTTTAAAAAAAAAAAAAAAAGAAAGAAATATTAGCCTCCAAGATCAAACCGGTCCCCAGTTAGATGGTGAAGCATGACGTGATCTGTTTGGTTGCCTTTACATTTAACAAATTACTTTTATTTATTTATTTCTGAATATAATGGCAATGCTGATAATACCCTGAAAATGGAGCCTCTGGAAAATGTCAGTGTTAAACAGCTAAAGTAGCTTGGTTAAAAGATATTTTACCGAACTCAACTGAAATTTTTCAATGCAGCAAGCTAACATATAATATTGTTTCTTAAGTTAACATATAATATTGTTTCTTAAGTTAACATATAATATTGTTTCTTAAGTTAACATATAATATTGTTTCTTAAGTTAACATATAATATTGTTTCTTAAGTTAACATATAATATTGTTTCTTAAGTTAACATATAATATTGTTTCTTAAGTTAACATATAATATTGTTTCTTAAGTTAACATATAATATTGTTTCTTAAGTTAACATATAATATTGTTTCTTAAGTTAACATATAATATTGTTTCTTAAGGTAACATATAATATTGTTTCTTAAGTTAACATATAATGTTGTTTCTTAACTTAACATATGATGTTGTTTCTTAACATATAATGTTTACAATGTGTCTGTGATGTAAGAAGAGGTGATTCAGTCTAACAGGCGTCACACGTCACCATCTAACTGGGGACCAAACTCATTTTATCTAACACATGCACTCTTTACTGTCAGAAGTATTGACATGCAATTGTTACCTTAAAGAGCTCTTCATTTTACTTTATTTTTGCTATCCTCAAATTAACTATAGTATCTTGTTTGTTTTGTCTTAATATTTTTTGGTTTGACTGAAACAAAAATATATATATATATATATATCTGTGTGATTGCATTCATATATTGAGAAGTGTATTTGTATTAGTGTCAAGCCCAGAAAATATCTGCACGTCATACTAATTTATTAAACATTTTGGATTTATATCAGAATATTTCTTCAATGGTGATATAGTGTGAATGTTTCAAAGTTTAGAGTTGCATTTAAATACAGTTAGATTGTAAAGAAAGACTTGGTACAACTGCCCTTGTGTTTGCACACACAGTTGCATTGCAGTCTATGGAGGTCCTCTGTTGGATAGGTAGACGTCACTCAGGTCCCCACTTGGCATGTTTTTAAAAAAAATTAAAAATGCATTTTTTCAGTTATATTATGAAAAAAGACCTCAAATGAAAATTTTGTATGTAATTTTTGTTTCTTAAAAATGACCAGAAACACTGTTCCCCTCTTGGTCAGTGTAGAGCGATAGTCCCCTCTTAGTAACATAGACGTGTATGTGTGTGTGTGTGGGTGTGTGTATATATATATATATATATATATATATATATATATATATATATATATATATATAATGCAGTAAGAATCAAATACATAGACAAGGCTTATATACATTGCAAATATATTTTGAATAATTAAAAACAACCCCCAGTGTACATTTTGAAACATACCTAATCACATATTAGAAACCCCAGCAGCTGAATACAGGGAAATAATCTGACTTCAGTTGAGTCCATTTGGGTCTCGCAATTAGTATTTAGTAATTGTTGCACATAAATGTCCTTTCCTGATTCTGGTCATTTTTTTATTTATTTTTTTCCTCTTACAGTCATGATTGGCTTTCAAAGTCACTGATGCAAGAAAAATGGTGGTCATTAAATGGATGACAGCCTCTAATTTTGGGAAGGAGTCCATTAGAGGTATTCGTGTGTTGATGCTAGAATCAAATGTTTCAGCGGTAGAGAGAATGCGGCATGTGCACATGTAATACGTGCCACTTCTGCCTACAGTTTATTGCATTTTGACAGCAGCATGCAATATACTAGGTCGTATCAAACATGCATCTGTCCCTAAACTAATATTTAAAGGTTTGGGGTTGGTAAGACTGCTTCATGTTTTTGAAAGAAGTCTCTTATGCTTACCGAGTCTGCAAGTACTTGATCAAACATACAGTAATAAAAATTACATTTTGAAGTATTTTAACGATTTAAAATAATTGTTTTCTATTTGAATATATTTAAAAATATATAATTGATTCTTGTGATGGCAAAGCTGAATTTTCAGCATCATTCCTCCAGTCTTCAGTTTCACATGATCCTTCAGAAATCATTCTAACATGCTGATTTTCTCAATGCTGAAAACAGTTCTCTTTCATATTTTTGTGGAAACTGTCATACATTGGCAAATAAACAAATAATACTTTGACCATAACGCAATAGTCTATGCCTTTTACACACAAAAACAAACGTACTGTACATTTTAATCTAAATAGTGTGCAATAGGTCATTTTAAACGAACCATTCAACTGCTCCCCGGGCGCCGCAGCATAAATGGCTGCCCACTGCTCCCGGTGTGTGTTCACGGTGTGTGTGTGTGTGTTCACTGCTGTGTGTGTACACTTTGGATGGGTTAAAAGCAGAGTATCAACATACTTGGCCGTATGTCTCTTTCACTTCACTAAACACATTATTGAAGACCTCAGTCTGAATCTTGGACTTGGATCTCGAGCTCACTGAATCAATTTGGATTCGACTCACTCACCGAACCAGATCATTATGTTAAACTAAAAATGACTCAAAACCGGTCCTGGTTAGTGAAACTTAAAACAGTCTAATTACAGGCTAATTGCATTCTGTAGTAGCAACTTTTATTGGAATGTAGTTAGCATAATAATATGTTGTGAAAAACGTAGGAGTGAATTAATATGGAACAAGTGTCTGTGTTCTTCAGAGACAACAGGATGATACTGTTCCTACATCATCTATTTCTTGTTTGTTTTCTTGCCCTCCAGTGCTTAAAAATGAGTATAATTGCAATGCATAGAGCAATATGCTGAGTCTCTCTGTCACTCTCTCAGAAACATGCAGGCGGAGGGATGGTGTCACACACTGCGGCTTTGAGGGGAATTTGCTGGCTGCTTGGCAACCAAATAAATGGAGAAAACGGTCTGGGCAATTTTTATTTTCCAGATGATTAGGTCCAAAAGAAATTACGTCTGCGAAGATCATTGACCATAAAATTAATTATTAAGGTGGGAATCAGTTGCATTTCTCATGCTACGAAATGGATCAATTCTTTTTTTTGTTTTTGGTTACCTGACGCTAGAGGTGAGGAGCTGTTTATGACCTGTAAACTGTCTGTTATTTATTGGTGGTTCAGGAGCTCATTCATGTCAAAGAAGACACGATCTGTCACCGCAGGAAGTCTGCTTACTTCCTCAGCAATCAGCGAATGGCTGGTCAAACCGTGCAATTTGGCTCAGGTCAGGGTAATAACACTCACGCACCGTTTCAGAGATAATAGTAAAGTGAGTGGGCATTTACCTTGCCCTTGAAGATAGTCGCTGGTTGTCCTTGGAGACGATGGCGGTACTTTAGTAATCACGTCAGCAGAGTCATCGTGTTGGATCGTGTTGCATATGTGTAATCGGAGGAAACTCTGAGATTTGGGCTGCTTTTAATTGCGGGTCTAAATTCAGTGAGTATTTAATATGTCTTATCTAAAATGAAGTGTCTTGTATGTCCTCTCATTGTTACGTGAGACTCAGGTTGTTACTGAATGCATGGGGAGTCTTACATTTGAATTGCATAGAACGCATATGTGGAAAATGAATATTTTTGCATGCATTTATGTATCTCCTGTATTTATCTGTATTTATTTATTTACTTACTTAATTACTTACCGTGCCCTGTGGATTTTGATTTGTTTATTAGATACTTTCACTTATTTGATAAGATCCCAACAAAATCCAATTTCACTAAATATTGCAGATTTCTTCAAAATCAGCATAGGAAATGTTGGGGAAAATAATACATTGGAATTTTATACTGAAGACGATAGTAAAGAAGACAAGAAGGTCATATATATATGACCTCTACAGCAACTGTGATGTAAAATAATGGATTTCGGTCATGCCACCCATCCACAAGGCCAGATAAATGTAGGGAAAGTGGAAGTGAATGAGTAACTGATGTTTGATGTAACTGTCTATCCAAATGGGATTATGTTCAATTCCTGTGATTATAGCTGCTGAAAGGTGTGCTTGCCTGCAGAAGGATAGTGGGATGCAGATTACACTTATTATACGTGCGCAGAAATGTCCGCAGGCACGCTAACATGTTCATGTGTGCAGATTTGCTGGGAGCTGCGTGAACATGATCCATCCATACAAATGACTCGTTCCGTTTTACCTCCCTAGTAGTTTGGCAGATGTGCCGTACGGCCCCCTCCCCACTCTGTCTGATGCTGGAAGCGAGGAGGATACTGGGTAGACGGCCAGGAAAAGCAGCAGTTTGTCAATGCTAATCCTATACACCGCTCCATGTGACAGGTTGCAAATGTTCGACTGCCAATAGCAATATAATAGAGCTTTCTTTCAATCTCGAGCTCGTCGGGTTGCCACGGCTGCTCGGGTTTCCCACGTCGCCATCGGCCCTGTGTGCAAGCCAGCGAATTAGGGTGGGAGACACGATCCTGTTTAGCACCTGGCAACACTCACTGAACACTACATTATTTCCTCATCGCTAAGGAAGACAGGCGTTTCAGCCTGAAAACACGTCTCTCCGTCTGTCCTCGCCTTCTCGTGTGCAACATGTGTTTTTGTCATTCTCTCGTAAGCTCAGGCTGTCTGGGTCTGATGTGTGGTCCTGATTCGGGAAGCTGACCAGAGTGAGTGCAGTGACATTTGGTGAAAGTGTCGTCCCCAGTGTCAGGATCCATTTTTCTCATGTTGCCTTACTTTTTTCTTCCTGTGCATCTCACTCTCGCAACCTCTTCCCAAATTCTGTCCATTTCCATTAGACAGTCATCTGCCGGGCCTTTTGAGGTGCTGCTGTTTTGGAGGGGTGGAGTCAGTCAGGTTAGGGTATGTTCTCATAAAGGGCCTAACCTAGGGCCTGACCACAGTTAAACGTGGGGCGCATCACTGTTTAGTCCTTACAGCGTAATGCTGACATTTTTGCAATACTGACATTGATTTAGCAATAACATTTCTAAACTTTTTCAGACAGCCTTACCAGCTCTAGGTTAAAGGGATAGTGATTTATGCTTGTGTAGAAACACATGAGGGGGATTTCAACTTATTAAAGGAAATCTACTGCATAATGAGAGTGTATTATTAATTATTCACATACGTTATTAATTGTGTATTATTCGCATAATTGATACATTTGAATATTTAATGTGAATACAATATTTTACGTATATTTTAGTTGTATAGTTATGTAATGTTTTATATGTTGTAAAGCAGTGTTTCACAGGACAGGTGGTTTATTTATATATATTTTTAATATAAATATATGTATTTTTAATATTTTTGTGTGTAATTTCATTAACTAGTTTCTTATTAGCATGCATATCACTAGCATGTTGTCTGTTTATTAATGCTTATAAAGCACATATTAATGTATTTTTCTGCATGAACCAATTTATTTATTTACAGAATTTGTTTTTATTCTAATTTAAAAATATAGCTTATATACTATTGTATGAATAGTAATTACACAATTGCAATTAATAATTACAAGTAAATTTATAAATAATTTTACAGCTATAATATATATTATTTATTTATTTTTTTGTTTATTTTTTTGTAAACTCGAATATAATATATATGCATACCCGTTTGTTACCCATTTATTTGAAAATTATGTTGGGTCATCATCAGAAAAAATGAAAATCACCCACAAGCTAATAAAATATGGGGGATACCAGGTTGACAAAGAGTGAGATAAAAAAAAAAAAAAAAAAAAAAAAAAAAAAAAAAATATATATATATATATATATATATATATATATATATATATATATATATATATATATATATATATATATATATATATATGATAATTGTTTAAATTTAATTTGCTATGGTTATGCATTTTTTATTTTATTATTATTTATTATTTATATTTTTCTTTATTTTTATTTTTTTTATAATAAATTGTTAACATAAATTATCAATCCTAATAATTACTCAAATTTATACTATTCCTCTTGCTTTAAAACAGAAAAGTAAATTAATTGAATTTAATCAAATTAAATAACTAACTTATTAAATCAAAAACTTATTTGTTTATTTGTATTTATGTGAATAGAGAAAATGAATGGAAAAATGCTTCCAGATCGCAGGTCGCTGTAGAGCTTTACAGACACACTGTGTTCTTTCTAGCTCTGCTTTTACTCTCAAATTAACAAATCCTCTGCATTCACGACAAGGCCAGAGAGTCAAAGCCCTTGCAAATCCAGAATGGTATGTGGTCGTCTGGAGCAGAGACAGAACCCTGAAACCCCTCGGCTCAGACTCTGAGGGCATCCTGTGTGAAAGTTCATAATGTGTCAAAGCGGATCTCGGTCATTCTGATGCATTCATTCTCTGGCTACCGCTCTTTGTGGGCAGCGTGTGGTGCAGCACCTCTCTGAATGAGCGTTGCTTCTTCACCCCGTGTCACGGCTGCTTTCAGATGAGGGCATGTCATTCAAGGAACTCCTGACACATCCGATCTGCATCTCTTTTGCACCAGATACTGCACTTCAGTCTTCTCAGAGCGAGAAAGAGGGAACCTTGGCATGTCGAGCAGTATTTGTGTAACACGAGAGCACACATTGTACGCCGTTTAACCTCAGCAAAAAGGTCTTTGCAATATTTCAGGCTGTTATGAAATTGCCTGATGCCCCGGGTCTCTGCTCGAAAAAAAAAAAAAAAAAAGAATAATAATAAATAAGAGGAAAAAGCATGGACCCTTTTGAAGACTCTGGTGTTTTCATGGCTGAGGTGTGGAATAGGATTGATGTTTGCTGTAGTCCTCTGATGAGGTTATTTTTTAGGACATGCTGATTTCTCAACACCTGCACCTACAGTTTGTTTACATTGAATACACCAGATGCTGGGGAAAGTTGTTCGTGAGGGTTTTGTCCTGCTGTTTGAGGGAGATCTTGCTTTTATTCACTAATAATGAACCAATCAGCTCCAAGTTACAATTTGGCAAGATTAATCAGATTGTATGTTAAAAAATCTCCATTCAAATTTCAGGGTCAGCTTGTGTGTGTTTGTGTGTTTTCTTTTTAATTCATCACTGATAAATTAAATTCATCAAAAGTAAATTTATTTTTATTTATTTTTTTCTTGTGGAAAACATTTTACAATATATTAAAATAGAAAACAATAAAATAGAAAAGAATGGGATAACTTCTCGAAAAATCGCACACTTGTAAATATGTAATGTAAAATTTATATATTTATTTAATGTTATAAAAATAAAATCATTGTATTTTTTGCATACTGGGTGAAAAATATTTTATTTTAATCTGAATTGTGTAATTTCTAGCATTTTAGAAATATCTCAAAACAGAAAGTGTGGCATATAAAACGCTTACAGTTTCATTTTTTTTTTTTTTTTTTTTTTTCATTGTGATGCGCTGCTGTTGACACCGTATTATTCTAATGCGTCTCGGTGTTGCAGATTGGAGGATGCAGAAAAATTACATTTTCCTCTTCCAGATCTCTAAACCTTTTGACTCTCTCTGAGGGAAACAAGACAGATGGTGGTGCTAAAGCAGAAGGAGGGTACGCAGAAGTAAGAAGATGGCTAAGAGGAACAAATCAGTCCATCAGCAGTACAGAGCGCTGCGTCCATCTTCAGCGTAGCTACAGTCACACGCTTGATGTATTTCAACAGAGTGCATGCAGAAGCATTATGAGTACATTCACAGGCGATAATAGCTTAAGGTAAAGAGGCACTTGCAGGAAACATAGTGATGAATAAGAGAAAAGGGGAGATAGAACAAAAGAACCGAGCCATTGTGTGGCCTGTCGGCTTGCTGAGAGAAATGAGTCAAGTGGAAATGCATTGATCTACATCTCATCTCTAAAACACGTTTTCAATGAGCAAATAAGCATTATTTTAGCAGGTCTAGAGTTGAATCATTCTGCATGGACTTCAATAAATAATGGCTGTCTTTAGAAACTCATGTTAACATGCTGCACGAGGCGGTTTGCAGTGAAAAGCTTTTGAGGAATATTAAATGATGACATGATGACTCTTCTCACATAGACCTAAACTGCACATAGAGCTGCTAGCCTTGGTTTGAATCAAGTTCCACACTATATTTTTGTAATCATTTGGATTTGCCTCACAATATGGAATAAAAAAATATGTTGCTGCTTCCATTTCATTTCTGCAGTGTTACTGTACATTGTGTGTTATATTGTATTGTATTGTGCATATTGTGCTTTTTTAGTACAACTGGAACGATGCATTTACCAATCAGCATCCAGCTTCCATTTTATACATGTATATAGTTTATGAACAGATGTTGGATTGGTGCTCTAGCAGCTTCAAACTCCTTGGTTTTCTTGGCTCCATGGCTGGAGAAAGAATCAGGTTGTTACAGTCCCTCCACCCTGAGAGCACACACACACACACACACTCTTTCTCAGTCAGTCAAGCACACAGTCTCTCTGCCTGGGTGAGGAGCTGTTAGTGTGTAGCTAATGCTTTGAGGCAGATCAGAAGAGGGTTTCAGAGCAGTCCTTTACACTGCAGTGTGGAGGACTCGCTGCCTCTCAGCGCCGGATGCTCACAGCTGGGCTCAACGCCAGAGAAGAGAAAGAGTAGAGCCAGAAGAAACAGAAAGAGAGCTTGCTGGAGAAGGAAAGTAGAGAAATTAAGGTTCAAAAATGTGGCAAAGTACAATTGTCCCAGAGGGAACGATGCTAATCACTTCCCTGTGTATCATGGTAACCATATTCTGCTACAATACCACACTCGCTACAACTATTAGTGATGTCTGCCTGGCTAGTATTACTGTTGCTATCACTCTTGTTATTCTTCAGGTTTAGTGGCGTGTAGCATGTCCTGCACCATCTGTGTTTCTTACACAAATGAGACTTCAAATCTTGTGCACATTTGATGATAAAATGGGCAAAATATCCCATGTATGTATACTACCATCCAAGTTTGGGGGTCATTTGATGTTTTTAGAAGTCTCTTATGTTCACCAAGGCTGCATTTCTTTGATCAAAACACAGCAAAAGCAGACATATTTTTGCTTTTTAAAATACGTAATTAAAAATAATAATAATTAGCTTTTTAAAATATGTAATTAATTTGTTTTATTTATTCCTGTGATGCAAAGCTGAATTTTTTGAATGATTACTCCAGTCATCAGTGTGCTATTTAAAATACCTGTTTTTGATTAGAATTTTTTAAAATAAAATGTAATTTATTCTTGTGAAGCAAAGCTGAATTTTCAGTATGGTTACTCCAGTTTTCAGTGTCACAGGAAATACTGTCACTTTTGGTCAGTTTAGTACATCCATGCTGAAGAAATAATAATAATAATAATACATGTATTAATTTTTTTTTTTTATTGCTGTTTATATTTTATTAATATGTATTTACTTTTGAACTGTACTGAACATTGAAGGATTGGTCTAGAGAGCAAAATGTCAATAAACTATGAGTGGGATTTGGATCAATAACAACCACATAACAACATGCTAAAAAACTACATACAGAAGAAACTATAGTTTATGCTGCACATTTCTGTAAGGTGAATTTACATATTACATTTAAATTGTGTTAAGAAGTACCTCCTACATTTAAATCTAAGCAACTGAGAGGCTTCAGAAACACTTAAAACTCCTCGCATGCATACCTGACCCCCAGCACCAAAAACTATTTCCATCAGTATGAGTTTACACATCCATTCACTAGTGATCCGAGAGTCCAGAGGTCCTCTAAGCAGCACACTTCGGATTTAATACTGGAAAAACAATGCAATCCCAGTACATGTTTAATTCAGCTTTTTTTCAGCATGTTAGAGCTTGTTTCAGGGTTTGGAGGATCTGTTCCTGGAAAATTGGGAGAAAACCCCTCTTTTTTTAAAAGCTGGCTTTTCAACCTTTCCAAGTCATGCATATGTTTCCAGTCTGTGTTTGTGTGATGAAAGAAGTTTCTAGCTTGTTCTGTTCCATACAAAAGGATGTTGCGTGAGCTGTAGAGGCGTATCGGTCCCCCTCATCTGTGAATATACTAAAGATGTTTTCTGTTACTGCGGACGACTGCAGATTGGCCCGGGGCTGGCATTTGAGCCACCGAGGTCCGTACAATGAGAGGGAGGTCACAGCGTTCTGTCTGTAATGAGGAGCGAGGGGATCATTACCAGAGAACACATACGCTAAGAGCCACACTACAGAGAGCCGAGCTGAACGAGGCCTTGGCGCGACACAGAAACCTTCTCCTCTGATGTGTGACGGAAACGAGGTGGAGCGAGAGGCAAAGAGCACGATAACAGACAAAGGGGGAGGGAAAATGAGCTGATTTAAGTAGATAAAACAGAAGGGATGGTGGAAAGAAAGAGGGCTACAAAAGGCTAAGCATGCAGCGTCCGTCCTCATTTGCTGCAATAGTGCGTTCACACCAACAGAGGGCAGGCAGCCTTCTATTATGACTCCGGACAGACTCTACATCTCCTGTATTGGTGCTTTGTTCCATTCCATAAAAACACCTCCATAGAGCAGGATATATATCTCTCCCATACTAGAGCTTCGGCAACAATGATGCTTTCAAAAATGTGTGCGTGTGTACAGCTTGGCAGTTCTCTCAAGTTATTCTAGCAGTCAGATTTAAGTGACAATATAGACATTTGACAAATACGTTCGTATAAACAGATAACTTTAAATGACAGATTTCATCTAAGGAGTTTACTTATTTATTTATGTATTTACTTTTAGTGCTTTGTAGTTAAATTGAAGCCATGCGTTTGATGAGTCTGACTGTTCAGTTCACGTGCAGCAGTAAACAGGTATTGTTGCTGTAATGTGATTGGTTCTGTCAGTTCTTACTTATTGCAAGTTTTGTTTCAACGTTTTTATTCTTATAGAAGATCACACTATGTATGTTTGTTTTTTGAGGGATAGGAATTGTGGTAACATAATGGTTCTGTAAAGATTACATTAATGATTATTTTAGTACTTTTGAAGAACACTTCCCAGTTCCACAATGATTTCTCAGAACTTTGTACAAAAATAAATAAATAAATAAATAAATAAAAAGCCCTTAATAATAATAATAATAATAATAATAATAATAATAATAATAATAATAATAATAATGCAAAAAAAAAAAATAATAATAATTTGTTCATTCATTCAATTCATGGATGCATACACCCATTCCCCAATAATTGCTTTATTTTATTTTATTTTATTTTGCCTTCTGCAAGCTCAATATTTTCTGCATTTATTTTGGTGGAGAATCTGTGTAATGGATTTAAACATGGTCAAATGCTGTAAATATAGCTGATACTGGACATAAACAAATCTAGCACAAATATTTCATACATTTACAAAAACATGGGATGGAGATGATGACGAATGGCAGTCTTTTCCAGTTCCAAGAAAATGTGTTTTCTGCAGAGTTTGACATCAGTCAGTAACCAAACTCTTGTTCTGTGTCGCATTGGCAGAAGAATGTTTAAAACTTTAGCAGAACTAAATGTCTTAAATTAATTTGGTTCTGTGTAAGAAACATTCTCGATTCCTCATCACAGTTGTGAGGCGTGGGAACATCTTGTGTGCTGCTGTTATGAATGTGCGTGCGTGTGTGTGTGTGAGTGTGAGTGTGTTTATTGTGTTATTGTCCAGTTGTTGTGTAGATGTCGAAAGTTGCATTCGGTGTTTGTTTCAGCAGGTGGTGAGGCATTGCTGGATTGGATTATTCTCTCAAGTGTGTGAGGTTGGAAGCAGCAGTGAAGGTAGACGTTCCCTCTCTTTCCTTGAGCAATCTGAGCAATTGCCTGCAAATGAAAAGCACACCAGTGCTGCTATGGAAATATCCACACTGAGACCAGAACCTTCATTTCGTGTCACAATCTTGCCCTTTTATTCTGAGTGTGTGCATCTACCTACACGTTTGAGTCATTGTGCTGCTGAAATCATGTCTTGATGATGCACTGGAGCCACTAGAGCCAGAATGGCCTCTACCCTAACACTATAAGAAGTGTGTTCAGCTTGAAGCAGCTCTGCACAGATCGATCGGTGTGTGACATCGTATCGCGAGAGTGATTGGAAAGCATGCAGTGTTGTCTGCTCTCCTATAACTCTCACAATACTTTGATGTCACACACTGATCTGTCTGTGCAGCGTCGCTTGAAGTCGAACACAACTGATAACTAGAGCGCATTAACATCAGTGTTTTTTTTTATCAGAAGCTTTAAGATAATATATACATTTAACATCCATGCAACCTTTCTATTACATTAAAGGTTATATTTATGGAAAACAGACTTTTTTAAAGAACAGAACAGAAGAAACATTGCCCCTTAATTAACTATTCACTGAAACGGTGCTTCTATGGCATTGCTGTGGAAAATACACTAAACTGTATTTAGAGCTTTTAAAATTCTTAAGTCAAATCACTATTTCATTTATAATGTTCATACAGGGTTTATTTTGTGCTCATGATATGACATATATTACGCATGAGATATGTTGTGTGGATTGGCAAATTATTCCTGGAAATTTTGCGCCTGGTTAGGACCTGCTGCAAGGCTGGTTTCAGGTGCGAAACAGCACGTTTGCTCATGGTGGAAATAGAGGGGGTTGTTAGCATCTCCACCCCTTGGGAGAAAGACTGAGAGATGAAGGAATTGAGAGGTCCGCTTGCCAATGAATCGTCCCATGAGATCCAGACAGAAACAGCAGTCTATTATTTCTCAGACATGTGTCATCAGGCTGCAAAAATCTCCTTATTCTTATGGAGGAAAGAGAATGCTGACCCTAGATGTGATTTTTTTTTTTTTTTTTTTGATGTGGACTTAAAATCATCACGTTAAAGAACAGTTACGGTATTGAATGAACTCTAGCCAGATTTTTTTTGTGCCTCGAAGAGAATTAGGGAAGATGTTCTGAGGTTTTGTGATATTCGCTGGAAAGTTCCAGCAAACTCTGGTTCTAATCTTTACACGGAGACCTGATCTGCCGCTAAACCATGATAACAGTTCTCAGACGGCGATGACTTTTGCCGAGCAGGAGGCTAGGTTAAACCCAGACTTAACGCAAATCCATTAAGCACTACTCTGTTGGATGTGAAGCACTCATAAGCAAGCCCTGAAATTCCTCCTTAGAATAACTGACATAAGCTTGAAACGTAGTATATGTAATTCATTAAAGATCTGCATGTTTGCAGATTTGTTTATGCATGCCGTAATTGCCTATTTACTCGCTGCCAAAGATGTCTCCATTTTTTGAAAAGCGCTTTAGAGGCATCCACTTTCTTTTATTTTCTTTCTTCCCTCCTGAGCCCAGAGTGAGGGAATTGGGTGGTGCAATCAAGTCGCGTGTCTTTGAGTAGAAAACTTCTGTGACATTGATTCTGTGTACTTTGATGATGGCAAACATCTTAGCTGAAAGCATCTATGTTTGCTTAGCAGCAGTGCCGTCGCCAGCGCGTTTGGCCTGTTCTAATATAAAAACGCCACTAATATAGGCTGACAAGCATGATAAGCCATGATTGCGTGTAAATTGGCAGTGGCCAAGGTTTAAGCTGGTCTTATGCTAATACAGCAGTGAGTGACTGCTGGGAAAACGCACAAACACACACACACAAACACACACCCACATTGACTTTCTCATGGTGTGAGGCGCATGCACATGGGGTCCTGTATTAACGTTTGGAGAATTTGTAAAATTTAGCATAAATATTTCTTATTGGCCATAAAGCTGTATTTTGCATTTAATGTATTTTTGTACCATTGAAAACAGGATTATTTATCCATTTTCTGTGCATATTTATGATAAACAGAGCAGGTCAATATGTCCCTCGAGATGAGCCAGAGTCTGTCAAATTCCCACAAAAACTAAATTGTGATTTTTATTCCTCATATTTATGATTTGGTGGCTTAATTTGAGGGATGTACACATGGATGAACCTCTTTTGTATCCCCAGTAAAAATATTCCTAAAATTAGAAAACCTTATTCAAGAAACAAATGTTTAGTTTTATGTTTTATTTAAATAGTATGCCAATTTGATAAAATACATAAAAAAAGTATTGCATAAAGTTTGTCATAATGTTTCTTTCTTTCGTTCGTTCTTTTTTGCAATTTATAACTTTTTCAATTTAAGTTACCAACCAATTAAAAAGTCTTTTTTTTTTCATTCGCCCACTGATTTTTACTGGAATTTGTCACTACATTTTATGTGCAGCAAGCACATTTGCATAAACACACACATGCATTCATATATTCAAACATTATGAAGACATAAGCAGCCATGATTCATTATCACTGCATATAATGTACATTTATTAAGTCCTACACCTGCTTTACAGCCATTTCTAATAGAACTGAAGTGTGATCACATACAGTACCTGTGTGTTCATTTCATTGCGGTTTGCATTTCACGCTGGGAAATCTCCCAGGTTAGAGGTATTGTATTTCCCTCTGCAAGATGATCTACACACAATATTGCTCTGATGATGTTGTATTGTATATGAAATATTAATGTTGTGTGTGTTTTTGCCCTGTGGTACTTCCATAGAACACACTCGTGGCTGTGATGTTAATGAACTGATTTTTACAGTCTGAGATCTATCACTTAAATATGATATAAACATATCTATTGCAGAGGAGGACAAATGAAAAGAAATATGTTTATTTAACAAAATTTGATGATTAACTGTATCGAAGGCTTTTTGAAAATCTATGTATAAAGCTCCAGTAACCTGACCCTTATTTAAAGACGCACATATCTGCTCAGTAAAAAGCAGCAAAGCCGACATGTTTGACCGCAAGGGTCGAAAGCCATGCTGGCAATCACTGAGCAGGTTATTGTCTTCAAGGTAACTGATTAGTTGATTATATAATGTCTTATTCAAGTAGCTTAGAAACAGTTGGGAGAATTGCAATTGGGCGGTAATTGGAGACATTGGTTGGATCATCAGACTTAAAAATCTGGGTGATCTGGGCCGTTTTCCACATGGCAGGAAATACTGATTGCCTAATACACAGATTAACTAAATGATGAAAAAAGGTATAAGAGTACTGACATGAGTTTCAAGAAAAATCATGCTTAAATTATTTACATCACAAGCATTGGAAGCGTTAGAACTCTAGTCAGGAAATCAAAATATATGGCACATTAAACAAGGTAACTGGCATGATATTGTTTAACTTATGAATACACACACAATGTAGATACGTGCATGTTTAGACAGTATTAAAGACATCTCTGTGTTAAAAGTGCAATTTAACACTTCAAACATGCTTTATTTCACACTCACTTTTACACTCATTTTATTACTTTTCACTGCATATCTTGCTTCTTCAACAACTTAAAATCACCAGTAAATAATGAGAATCCAACTGTCTGAAATTAAATATTTTTTCAACATTAATTATTATTAACAAATAATCCTCATATTTTCTTGCATGACCAGTTTGTGATGCGCATGGTCAAAAGGTGAAAAAGTCAGTGAGATTGTTCTGAGGCCAGAGAACTGAGGCCCCGTCCACACGTTGAAGCGTTTCTGTGAATACGCACAAATTTTTTATCGGATAGGCGTTTCGTCCACACGGACCTGCTGTTTTCGTAAGGTGAAACCGCTCTTTTTTTAAAACCGGGTCCCAGAGTGGATAAATTTGAAAACGCCGTCTTTGCGTTTTCGTCTGGACGGCTAATTCGTATATTTTCTGAAACGATGACGTCATCAGCCCATGTCACCCCCCCTAGTCAGACAGCTCTACGTCACGTAACAGCAACAAAAACGTGAACAAACACTGAACGATTGTCTTTTTATTAACTAACATTAACAAAGATTAATAAATGTATTGTTCCATGTTCATTTGTGTACCACGCGCAAGGTTTATGAGCACAGTCCAAGTCTTCTTCTCCGCTTTTAGTGTATCTCTGTGGCAGAATTACAGAGCCACATACTGGTCTGGCATGTATACTACATCATTTGGCGGTTTCGTGTGTACGCGGATATTTCTTGAGACGAGGGGAAAAAAAAGATCGGATTGGGGTGAGCTCCGTCTCTGTGTGGACGGGGCCTGAGAAGGGAGCCGTTGTGGTTTGTCCAGTTTAAGTGGTCCGTAGCCCATTCTGTCATGCTGAATCTACCATTCGCCTCTTTTTTACCTCTAATTGAATGTCACTTGCTTTCTGAAATGCTCCAAATTATATAATGAGGTCATTTGCATAGCGCTGAGATTGACTGACCTTTGCTTCTGCCAATAATTACAGCAGAGTTGTCTTAGACAGTCGTCAGAGATTGTGCAAAAAAAAAAAAAAAAAACACTAACTACACAGAAAGGTTAGCAGAGAGTTTGTTGCTGGACTTTGTGAAATGTCATTAGAATTTCTTGGAGTATGCTCAAAATTAGCAAGTGACAGAGATCAGCAATGCAGAAATATTGTGTTGAAAAGCAATGGGAACTGTACTTGGTTAAAAATACATGTGTGATTATTTCTCAGTAATTGCATTGGAGAGGTTGTTTGCATACAAGCATGACGTGTTATGCATAGATTATTGTGTGTGCAAGCAATGGAAAGCCCACAAATGCTGGATGGTACAAGCACGCTGCGTCATCAAGACCTTTTGATGATGATGTCGGAACTTTCAGATGGTTTTGAGCCCCTGTGACCAGCGTGAGCACATGGTATATTAAATGTTTTTGTTAGTTTATCCTTGTTTTACCGGGGATGAACTGTTGAATATACTGCAGAACACACCACACAATCTTCTACCGTTTTCTCATTACTCTGATATTTTGCTGAACTTAGCAGTGGCATTGTTCAAGCATTTTAAGATACACAAGTGTGGGAAGTGAGCCAGCACACTTGTAAAGCTACGACAGCACGGCTTAGAACCAAGCTGCCTAGCATCAATATGACAAATCTCCGCTCTCTACCCAACAAAACGGACAAATTTGGCCTGCTCTCATGAATAAATAAAGACTTTTCACAGAAACCTGGCTGAATGAAGCCTTTCTGGACAGCGCGCTACATCTGCCGGGCTTCCAGCTGTTCAAAGTGGATTGCGACACAGAATCAACAGGGAAATTGCGTCAAGGCATCTCGTAAGTGCTACAACAGCTGGCTGATCAGATCGTGGACAGAGAGCAACAACACCCGAACTCTGTTATAATCATTCTTGGCATTCTTGGCCTCTCACATGAACTGCCAAAATACAGCATGTTACATGTCCTATCAGATATTGTTATATAATGTTCCACTGTTACACCACAATAAAGGATGCATATCAAAGAGTTTTGGGGCTCTGTGATCACTGTTTGGTTAGGTTAGACTGATCTACAGGAAGAAACTAAAAATCTACTTAACCTTCAATAAGAACTGTTAAAGCAAAGCGGGATTCACCTGCTTTGACTGGACTGATTTGAGTGTTTTTTAAAGCTGCTGCCACCGATCTGGACTAACTCAAAGATTCTGTAACATCATAAAGTACATCAGTTTCTGTGAGGATATGTGCATCCATGCGCGTAATTTGCATGGGGGTTACAGGGGTCATGACCCCCTCAAAAATCAGACCCAGCTAATATAACCTCCCAATATCATCATCATTCATATTAAATTAAATATGAAATATTCCGAATTAATACTTTTGTTAGTTTTCTTTATTAATTTAATTTGCCAGCAAGAAAGATAGTATCATATTTGAAATAATCTGTAATGTACCTTCTGCCCCCTGCACTGACTTCTTGGTATTACCCAACCAGCTTTCTCTACCAAGTTTGTTCACTCTTTTGCACAGTCACTGGGATGAATGGGTGGAGAAAGCTGACAGAAAGATGAAAAGGACACTGAAAGGCAGCCAGATGACGATTTTTCATTGTTGGTCGACACCAGACCAAAAAAATAAAAAATAAAAAAATAAATTACTTCCTGATTATAGACATGAAAAGTGGGGCCCGACAAACAGGTTTTGTCCATCTTTAATTCCTTTATTTACTGACCATACACTCAAAACAAAACAAAGACATGTTTACTTAACCTTTTCACACGTAAGTTTAAAAGTTTTTCAAGGCGACCGTTATTGATCGTAGTATCACTTGATGGTTCCCATGGAGACGCGTCTTCATTGCTTGTCACACCGCAGCCACAATAGCGCTAAATGACTGATGAGCTGCTTTTCTTTTCTTTTTTATTCAAAATTTCACACAAATTTGTTAGCTATAGCAGGATATATCTGATATTCCGATTGTCAAGTATATTTATAACGATCGCGTTAGTTGAGGTGTATGCGAATCTATCTTATTAAAATACCTAAAAAAAAATATGTACATTATTAGGAATTTAGCACCTCGGGCTCAATTTGAGATTATTATTATTTTTATTTATTTATTTATACATTTTTTGGGTTCTTTTTTGCATGAAGTTTGCAAAGTGATAAAAAAAAAAAAATCAAAGCACAACTAACGTTAACGTTAGTCCACACTTGTATTTTCTCAGTTTCTGAATTTGATGTTTTCAGAGGCTAAATGCAAACACATTTTTTTTAATCTACTTTTGAGTCTTATTTCATGCAAAGTGATCATATAATTGCACTTTCATTTTCTCTATTTCTATCAATACAATTATTAAATGAATAAATACATGAATACATATGCCGTGAGTGTAACCCCTCCTCCAATGGTACGCCCTTGTGTGCATCCCAACCAGGACTCATTTAACTTACAACATTGGCCAATCGTGGTTCACTGTAAAACTCAGACAGCTCCATCAGGCCAAAGAAGATGCCTACAGGAATTGGGACAGAGTCTTGTATAAACAGGCCAAAAACACACTGTAAAAGGAGATCAGAATGGCTAAGAAGAACTGCTCCGAAAAGCTGAGAAACCAGTTTTCTGCCAATAATCCTGCAACAGTTTGGAATGGACTGAAAGACATCACCAACTACACGAACCCAGCACTGTACATAATCAACAACTAGCCAAGGATTTGAATTAGTTTTATTGTAATCCCCCCCCCCCCACACACACACATACTGCTCTTCAAGTTTGTGAAAAAAGTTATGTGTCAACTGTCTGTCTGTCTGTCCACAGTATATATCACTTCTCATCATCTCACCTTTCATGCTGGCATGTCATAACACCTTGAGCGCTTATTAACACATCATATCATTAATGTGTTCTGCAGTATCCACTGTGCACATGATGTCACATGTTCTTTAGTGGCAAGAGCTTTGTAAACGTGAAACGTGACTTGTGTTTGCTGTGCAAAGGGACAATTTAGACCAAATAAAATTCAAAACATGCTATTTTGGTCAGTAAACTAATTTCTAAAAAAGTCAGTACTAATTACAATACCACTTCAGTATCAATCCACAATACTGACTGACAGTTGCAGTTTGACTGGGTAACAAGGAGACAAGCGTTAACTCGTGGCTCTGTCTCTCTGCTCTCTGGTTTTATAGTCGCAGCGACGCGTCACGTTTCACCTGCCGGATGGGTCTCAGGAAAGCTGCAGTGACAGTGGGCTGGGGGACCATGAGCCCGTGGGCAGTGGGCCGCTCCTCTCACACCCTCTCCCTCTGGTGCAGGCACAGGATGAGTTCTACGAGCAGGCCTCTCCGGACAAGAGGACCGAAGCCGACGGCAACTCAGACCCCAACTCCGGTGAGTCTGCTCATGTTTGCAGGGCAAATCTAGTTACACCCCTTCTCTCTTTGTCTCCACTCTTCTCTGAACCTAACAGGAGGAGGAGCTCAGCCAGAGAGCAAGATGAATATCACAGATGATAGTTTTCATTACGTGCCTTCCCACTCAATGCACATAACAGTTTACAATGTAAATACAGTGCTCTCACGATACAGAGAATAAACTTTGCACAAGTGAATGCAGGTGTAATAAATAAGAGATGGGTAGAGGCAAAACTGCATAATAAACTGGAGAAATGCAGTATATTAAGTGATTCAGAAGATGAGTAATGCTGGAAATAAGCCCGGTTAGCAATTTTTCTTTTACTATTGTTTTTGCTTTACACCTCATAAAAACCAGCCACTGCGTGACGTTTCCCGCAACAAGTGTTAGCAAGGTTTTTTTATTTATTTTTATTTTTTCACACTGAACTCTTGCTGCTGTGCATAATGACAGACGACCTGTTATTCAGAATATATCTGGCATTTACTCTATGTTTATTTCTGTCAGTGAGATTCACTTTATGTAGTGAATAGAAAGCATGCAACTGACGAAATGTCTTGATACTTCTTTTGTCTGGTTAGGACTGTCTCTAGTTACTACAATTCCACCAGTAATAGCAGCTGCTTTATAGATGGTGCATTATAAAAATATATATTACAGTCATCTTTGAGTGATTGATTTAATTGATTTATTCATTTTAGTGTATAAATGGGTGAATCTGGATGCCCAGGTCATATGTCACCCCAAAATGAAAAGGCAAATATGCTAAATATGCTAAATGATTTGCTTAAAGAAAATGAAGCTTATTTTAGGAACATTTATACATTTTTTTATTTTTATTTTTTTTTATGTTTTCTGTGAATTACGTTAAAATCTCACATTCTAATACTGTACAATATTTCTTGAATATTCAAATAAAAAAAAGTTTACAAATAAATGAATACAAATATATAAAATACTTTACAATTGAAATATTTGTTTACACATTACAATAATTAGAATTATATGTATTTATTTATTTATATTATTATTATTAGTAGTAGTAGTAGTAGTAGTAGTAGTATTTTTTCTTATGCAAGTAGGATTAACAATAAATTAATGAAAGAAAATGTGTTTTTCTTGTTTCTTTTTCCTGTAATTTTGAGGTGTAATATGGCCTGGATCTGGTATTGGCAGATTTTGTGAGATTCACCCAAATGTCCTAAAAAAATCTTTAAACCAGCTCAATGAAAAACAATTACAGAAAAAAAATAAATAAATAAATAAATAAATAAATAAATAAAATAAAACAGTAGTATGTGCATGTGTGAAGAAAAAAAAAATGATTTGAAGGGGAAGTTATCTTTGTAGTGTTGCACATTTGAGCATTAGAAACCAGCAGAACCTTCATACTCACCTTGAGTAAAATTAGGAAAGGTTAGTCAAAAGAAGACATTTGATTTATAGGTCATTGTCCATGTCACCACAGGGTTTGAGGTCACTTTATGTGTGAAACGAGCCATGATAGAATTATGTGTATTTATATGCTAATGGTCAGTCACGTCTCTCTGGACTGAGAGAGAGTAGCTCTATCGGACTCAGCACATACTTGATTTATTTAGCGTTGATTTCCCTGTTGGGATCTCATGCGACAAAGATGTTCAGTTTTTATATTTCCAGCGATAGCACTTCATGACTTACTTTTCCCATTGCAGAGAGCCTTAGATCCGCTCAAGCACCTGTGCCTCCCAAGGTCAGAGATAGTTAGCGTGCACGTTTGCACCTAATGATTCATATGAACATTAACTAGTTGTTCTGCATTTTTTCCCAGCAGAATACTTTTTATTTTTTTTTCACGCAAACTTTATTGGTCCCTTAAGAACCATTATAAATGTCACACATGTATCTGTGAGACTCTACCTCTTTTCTTGCTATTAATGTGATACTGAAGGTGTGATCTAGTGCAGAGTGGCATGACTCAATTGTCTCCTTTTAATTTGATGAGGGGGGAGGGGGCTCAGAGACAATCATTCGAAAAAGGTAGGTGATAATTGCTCCTTTTAATAGAATTGATGCTGGTGTACACACCAATTATCTACAAGCTCTTAAGCCTGGTAATTAATTAGCACACAAATGGCCATGATGCCATGGAGACCAGCGCATAATCAAATACTGGACACATGCAGGGGCTATATTGGGAGCATCACCAGGCTCAGATGGCAACATCAATTTCGAGGTCAGTAAAGAGATGAGATGATCAAATCAAATCGAGCTTCTTCAATAGGGATTGGTGTACACTGATAAAGTGAAGGAGATGTTCATACAACACACCGGTTTCATTAATTAAGCATATCACAATGTTCATAATAAACTCCTGCTGCACAGACTGTGAGAGTTCAGCACTGCAACAGAAAAGTTGACTTCACTCAGCTTATGAACTGAACACTCTTTCAACACAGTTTGTGTTTGCTTTGTTTGTGTATTACAGATGAGATGCAAGTGTATATATACACATTAAAGTATAGATATAAAATTAAGTGCTTATTCACTACCTTTCAAAAGTTTGGGGTTGGTAAGATTTTTTTTTTAATGTAAAAAAAAAAAAAAAAAAATCTTTGAGTATCAAATCAACGTATTATAATGATTTATGAAGGATCATGTGACCTCAAAGCCTTCTGAAAATTCAGCTTTGCCGATATTTTAAATTGTTAACATATTTCACAATATTTCAGTTTTTATTTTATTTTCATTTTATTTATTTTTTAATTATATATATATATATATATATATATATATTATTATTATTTTTTTTTTTTTTTTTTTTTTTTTTGCACATGTAATTCCAGTCTTGATGAGCATAAGAGACATCTTTCATAAACATTTGAAAATCTTACTGATTTATAATTTTACTAAAAATATGGTATTGAATGTTAGAAATCAGAAGGTCAGGTATACTGTTTAGAGTCATTATAGAAGAAAATATGTCCAAGGAATGCTGTGATAAACCAAGTATTCCTGTTATAATATTCAAGGTCACGGATTATTATTACCTTAAACAGGAAAAAGACTCTGGCTCTCCGGGCAAAGAAAGACAGCCAGGTTTGCATTTACAAATAAACAACATAGTTACAACAAACAATACAGAAACCAGCATATAAGCAATTGAAAACAATTACACACCATTAACTCTTAAAAACTTAAAAGAACTATAAGACACTTCACTGTCTCCTTTTGGAGAAGATTCCAGTCTGAAGTGGTGGCGTATTTAAAGGATTATTTGAAAACTTGAGCTTTACATCTATCTAAATCCAGAATGTCATACAAAAATCTTTCTGAATCGCAGTTAACACAAGCAGTGAAAACAGACGCCTCTGTGGGTCGCCTGCGCTCAGATGCCACACAACGGTGGTTTCTTGTATGCTGAGCCATTGTGTGCCATGTACAAATCTCTCTATGCCTGCATGCTCGGCGAGTTCAGGAAGCAGTCTTCTGTAAAAACTGGCTGTGAGGATTAATTTGTCAACTTCTGATGATCTGAACCAACCACAGGGGAACAGGGTTTTGAGGTTGTTGTGCAGATTGAATTAATCTCCGAAGTTGCGAGTCTTTATCTTTCATTTCCTTTCTTTAGTGTTTACCCCTGCTCCAGCATTAAAGTTTTTTTTTTTTTTTTTTTTTTACTTATGCAAAAAAACACAACAAAGAAAAAAACATAAGCTTCGGGTGTTGAATGCTGTTGACAGGACTGTCAACATCAATTCCTGGCAACAACTTAAGAACACATCCATTGCAAACATGAATCTGAGTGGGCTCCATTTGGACTCTGCGGGAGATCCCGACATCCCGCTCTGTGTGTGTAGGCTTCAGAAACCTGATTTCCTTCACCAAAAAAATAAAATAAAAAAAAAAACACAACATTTGAACAAAAGCAACCCTCTGGGATGATAATTACGGGATACTGTTAAGCTCAACAATTCAAGGGTTTAAAAAAAAAAAAAGCATTTGTAAGAAAGCGATTGGAAGCTAATGTAGCTACAAGCCGCAGCGGTTGTGTTTGCAAGCCAAGTATATTCCTTACACTTCTTTTGGCATTCAGAAGCACATTTATTCTACCTTCTACCAGTGCAGCTGTTGTTAATTGCGAGCACATATGCATTAGTATCTAATTAGCAATTATGCAGATTGACTAATTATTTTTATGCTTTCAATCAAAAGGTATTAAGCTAGCGGGTGCTAATTGTAGGTCAGCATTGCGCGCGCCACTACTTTATTCTGACATTTAAAAAAAAAAATGTGTTTATCAAGAAGCAAGTGTGCACTGAAGATTTTTGATACAACTTTATAGGTTTAATTTAAAAGCTGGAAAGGCTAATTTTAATCTTGAGGGCATGATTTGCAAAAGTGTTTTAAATGCTTTCAGAAACGTCCTTTGGAATAATAACCCGCATTCATTCTCAGTTTTTTGTTCTGCAAATGTACACTTTAATTTGTAATCTAATAACTCTGGATTATAATTGGTGGTTGAGATGGTGGTGACTGTTTAAATATGCCAGGCGCACATACAATAACCCATAGCTGTTTATTTATTGATGCATGATTCAATGCCCTGGGTTTATAGTTCAGTTAAGATCATTAAAGATTAAATCGCCTGAAGCGGTATTCTCTTTGAGGGGGATCCTGGGTTACTGATCAGTATTTTTAGTGAAGCGTGTATAGCAGACACATTTGAAAAACCTATTAATTAAACTTTACAGTATCTTTAAATGTTAAACCACCAATAATTTTCCAGTTTTATTTGTCCTTGATCGAAGTCATGCATTATGCTTTTTTTTGCATTGGATTTGGTTTTCTAACACGTCCAAAGCAAACTTTTTTCTTCTAACGGGTAGTTTGCTAGATTAAATGGATTGCGAGTTGTACCACTTCATTCTTTGCTTTGAGTTTTGCTCCTGTTCTGCAGAGTTTGGTTTTATAAAGTGCTTTTAAATAAAACATGTACAGTTTGTGTGTCACAAGACCCCATGTGAGCCAAAATCCACTCATATTATTCAGGAGCACAGCTTGTGAAGTTCACGGTGAAGTTAATGGTGGATTCGAAAGGAAAGATGTGCTGTGTCTTGTAACCGTGATTTTGAAGACTACAGGATGGAGTTGAATGCTGGAGTCTGTTTGTGATCCACCATCCTCAGACATCACAGCATAAGGCCATATGAATGTGAGCTTCAGTGGAAATCCTGAGCTGAAATGAGGTGACGAAATACAAAAGGATAGTTTCAAAAATGGCAATAGATAAAAGCCATTTCACAGATGGACAGAGTATTTTTATTCTCTGTATTTCTCAAATATGACAAACATTGTGTAACAATGAGCCAGAGACGTTCAGAATCATTAGAAAAACATTTATTATAAGCATGGCCAGACAGGCAGTAATCAGAAATGGCGTCAGAGATATCCAGGATCAGTAAGAAGTAGAGATCGGGGCAGGCAGCAGAGAATCAGAGTCAGCATAAACAATCCAAAAGGTCAGACACGGAAGGAACAAACACATGGAAAAATGCTCGGAAATGTCAGACAGGCTAAACAAGACTTTGCAAAGATTGAGAGCCCAAACACAGTTTATATAGGGGAGTCGTAATGGCGAACACCTGGTTGTGATTAGCCCTAAGAACGGGATTATGGGAAATGGAGTTGGGATTGGAAATAGAAGATGCCAGAGTCCTGAGTGGAGTTCCCTCTATAGGAGTTCATGGGCACTCCAGCTGATGATAGTGACATCGCTTCCAGGTGCTCTAAACATCTAGGTGTGTGGTAAAGTGGAGACGGAACAGGGGGAGGGATGGAGGGTAAACAGAACCAATAACAATATCTAAATAATTTAATAAGAACTGAGTCATGGATGCTAAGCATGTTCACGCTGCCTCTGTGGGAGGACATTCACACAGCAACAGGCCACAATGTTCTCAAAGAGGAGTGCGGAAAAGATGAAGAGCAAAGGAAAATCAAGCAGAACGGGAAGAGGGGAGGTGCCAGGAGGAGAAGGGGCATTCATGGAGTAATGAGGATTCAAGGCAAACACAACTCTGTCAATCGTTTGCTTTTGTGGAAATGCTGAAATTAATTGCCCCATGTTGGCAGCCAGGATGCCATGTTTGCAGTGCATGACTGGTAGTGCTGGAGTGAGAAGAATGAGTAATTGCAGGGAGGAGAGAGATTATGACTGTTTGAAAGATGAATTTCTGTTTAATGTGGCAAAAAGAGAGTGGAGGGTGTGGCAGAGAATTTTAGTACAGTGAAGCATTGTTCATACTAAGCAACAGTAGACAGTGGAGACTAAAACATATGTCAAAAATCATGACTTGCAGGGTCAAATATATTTTTAGATATTAATGTTAAATGCTGATAACTTTAATAGCTCAATTTCCTATCGCATAATACAAATGAACTCAAATGACATGTCCAGTTATTTATTTAGTTAGTATTCAGCCATACCTGCCACAGGAACTCCTCACACAGTTCTGCTCGGACGTCATTGAGTCTGTCCTGTGTACATCTATAACTGTTTGGTTTGGTGCAGCTACCAAATCAGACATCAGGAGACTGCAGTGGATAGTCAGGACTTCTGAGAGGATTATTGATGCCCCTTCAGCCCAACCTCCAATAATTTTACCCTTGCAGAGTGAGGAAAGGGGCTGGTAAAATCACTCTGGACCCCTCACACCTAGCACACTCCATCTTTGAACTGTTGCTGTCTGACCAGCGCTACAGAGCACTGAGCACCAAAACAGCCAGACACAAGCACAGCTTTCCCCCCAGACCATATTCCACCTAAACAATACATACCTCAGGATTGTACATTTTCATTTCTAAATAGCACATATGCACATTCATAATTCTGTTTACTGATGTTTTCTTTTTCTCTATTTTTTCATTAATATATTGTCTCCATCATCACCATCATCACTGTTATTATTATTGTTTTAATTATTGTTTATTCTCTTTATTAGTTATATTACAGGTTATAAAGTGGGCTGATAGTTTACAACTAGCCGGTCATTTTCATAAAACAAACCCTTCAAGGTCAAACCAGATGAAATATCACCCAGAAAGGGCTTAACTTGAGATAATGACCAGCATACTTAATAATTGGACATGCGACTGTATTGAACTAAACATGTAATTGTACAGTTGAAATTGTATTATGTGAAAAAAAGGGAGTATGCTTTTAAATTAATTAACATTTAATACACACACACACATGCACACACACACACACGCACACACACGCACACACATACGGTGTATACTATTAATAATATTATATAATAACTATAGAAACTGTGCAATGCAAACGTGTACATAGAAATATCAAGGCCTTTTTAATGCTGTTTTCCTGAGTATTTACAGTGTGTTGTTTTCTAATGGGCCGCCTGCCTCGCAGAAGTTGCATTTGTTTATGGTATATATATACACATGTATTTTCCAACACATTTATTTTTCTCATCCATTTCCAAGTTTTTTTTTATTTTTAATTATTATTATTATTTTTTTTTTCTACAGGGATTCCTGGCAGCACTAAACTTTAATTTTACATGGTACCACGGCAAGAGGAAGGGCCCTTTATGCAATTAACTAATTAATCTAATTACTAAGTTTATAATTAATTGTGTCATTAAAACAGATTCCATTGAGATCCCACCTACAGCGTTGATGTGTCGCTGGCGCACAGACTATCAGGAATTGCAGCCAGTGCTTCTATTAAAGTTGTCAACAGGGTTTGATTACTCAAGGCAAATCATTCAATCAGCTGCGTTTTCCTTGATGATATAATTATTCAGTTTGATTTGTTAATAATGCTCTGAGAAAATGATGCTTAAAAGCAGCTTTATTAATTCTGCTACACATTTACAATTTACATTTACATTTACAAGACTTTGTGTAGTTAAAGTAAAGGTTAGGACATTTCTGAGTGGAACTTTTTTTTTTAATGTAGAGAAACAGTAAACAATCAGCCATTTTTAAAATAGTTTACTTAATCTATTAAAATAATCAAAATAGAAATTACGATAATTGTATAAAAATTGTATAAAAAAAAAAATAAAAGAAATAAAAAACCTGGTGCATTGTGTGAAATGTCATGGCATCAAGAATATGTTATTTGTTCATTCTGTGTAACCCTTATTTAATGAACTAAAGTACACAAATAATAAATAATAATAATAATAATAATAATAATAATAATAATAATAATAATAATAATAATAATAAAAACATATAATAATAATTCCAAGGTTTTCACTTGCCAGATTATTTTTTTATTTTATTTTCTTTCCTGTAAATATACACAAATGTCTGTAGTAAACAGTGCTGTATCTTGGTGGATGTTTACAGGGGTGTGAGCATGTTTTATTTAACTTGAGTTTATGAACATGATATGATCTGTATGATGCTATTGTCATTTTGGCTTCTAGTAGGTAAAGATTTCATGAGTGCGTGCATGATGCAGACAGATAGCTGACAGGAGAAGCTGCCACTGCTAAAAGCAAGTGGTTTCGCTATTAATTTACTGATTCATTCATTCTATACACTTATGGAGACACATTGTTTTGCTATTAAACCAAGAAAAAAAAAAAAAAAAAAGCCTGATTGCTGCCTGCATCCACCTACGAATCAAACAGACTGATAATCTATTCGCTAACTATACAAACGTCTGTTTGTTCGGCCAACATGTGCAGTCCAGATGTGAAGCGTCTCTGCCATGATACCGTTCATAAAACAAAATGCAAACAAGCACTTCTGCTTTGTCAACATTTCATATGAGCTTGCAAAGACAACAAACAGCGGCAGAAGTGTGATTGCGCGTGTGTGTGGGTGTGGGCGGGAGAGTGCCCGATGATTTAAGCTCTTATGGGGAATCGTGCTGGTGCGGTGCCATCTCTCGACTCAAACAGAGTAACAGCCTCTCCGCTAAGTGAAAGTCGCGGTTCAGAGTGCACCTTACTCTGATACCCACCAAAGCAAGGTGTTAGGCGTCTGCTGCGGCTTTGAAAGACTTTGCATTCATTTATATTTACATCTTCCATCTCTGCAATGAATAAAGTGGCTGCGAGCTGTTTTCAACCCTTTTAACACTTAATTCAAAGCATTTACTGGGAGCAGCAAGGCAAGATGTTTACTTATGCCGGAGCAGGAAGCTCGCAGGTGAAAGACATAGGCTGTCTGGATGTGAACTGGTGGGTCTGTACCAGTGCACTGTTTGTGTGTGTGTTTTTATGCTACGGACAATGTATTTTTGTGATAGCAGGATTGCGGACTAAGGATGTTGATGCTGAATGTGGAAAGGACAGATTTTTATGTTTTCTAGCATGAAAATGGATGCACTTTTACCATTCATCATTGATGAGTTTGAGAAGATGTGTAATTCCCTCGCCCTGCTTCAGAGCCTGGTATGGTTCACTGGATTGACACACACACATACCGACAAAACATTCATCTGAATGTGCAGTGCATCAGTGTCATAACTCTGTTGACTCCCTTAACTCCAAAGAATTGTTTTTCAGTTCATGATGGCACCATCAACTGTGTGTATGTGTGTATATACAGCGAGTAGTGCTGTGGAGGTAAACCTCACTCCCCGATCTCAAGAGACACACAAGCAACAGACGCTAGTATTTATATATATATATATGTGCACATCAGTGGTGTAGTCCTAAAGAAAAAAGTGGTTTACTATTCCCCAGTCCCACCACAAAAAATCTTAATTTTATGGTTTATTTAATGCTTTTTTTTATTATTTAGGATGGGAATCATAGTTCCTGCAAGGGTGTTTTTCAGCATGTAGGCAGGGCTGGACTGGGGTTCAAATTCGGCCCTGAACATATCCAGCCCACGAGTTCCCCCATGAATGTTCTGCTGGGTTATTGAAGTAAATAAATTAATAAATAAAACACGACAGAAACACATGCATTTTTGTCAGATAGAAATGCACTTGACACTAAAGTAATGATTTTGAACTAGAATGCCAAAAAATTAGGCCTACTTCTAATGGAATCTGTCATCCTTTCCTCACCCTCAAGTGATTGCTACCTGTATGACTTACTTTCTTCGTGAAACACAAAATACAATATTTTGTGGAATTTTACTTAACCATTTTGCTTATACCTTTGATTTCTACTGTATGGAGTTTTTTTTTTTTTTTTTATGTTCCACAGTGGAAAGAATTCATACAGGTTTGGAATGACATGTTTTTTTTTTTTTTTTTTTTTTCATCATTTTTGGGTGAAATATCCTTTTAAGAACTTTATTATTTGTAAATAATACATACATAATTTATAAAAGACACTGATATTTAGATTTAATTGGGCTCTTACAGAATTAACATTTCACTTCTATCAAAATTAATTAGAACTATTGCCACTCCACACTTTTTGCAGTAGGCTATCTGCTTTTTGCAGTTTGGTGTAATTTAAAAACAGTGCTTAATGCGGGGGAGGTCTCCCTCATTTTGGCGATTGGCTCAAAACTCGATTGATCCACTGGTCCAGGAATGTCCCAGTGATCAGGATGGCATTTGAGCAGAGCGCTCTAGCTGCAGCGAGAGCCTACATGATAGTAGATTACGGACTAGCGAAGCAACAAAACAAGTGGGTATACTGAGGGTATACGCAAATATTGAAACTTAGAAGTCGTAATATTCAAATGGCTTTGGAAAAAAGTTAGTATACTGTGTATACTTGTGTATGGCCCCGACTACACCACTGATATATATATACCAGTATTTTTATGTATTTACTAAAGATACAGTAAAAACACTAATGTTGTGAAACATTATTAACATTTATTATAACTGTTTTCTATTGTAATATATTTTAGAATGTAATTTATTCCTGCGATGCAAAGCTGATTTTATTTTATTAGCTTGCCAACAAGCTTAATTGGGTGATTGTGTGGAGGAGTTTTCATCATTTGCCATTTATATCTACAGTCACTTCTAATTAATATAATGTACAAACCTAGGACCTTGATGTTGCATGCACAATGTTAGCACTTACTACTGGCGAACTAGCTAAAACCAGTCTAACCAGTCTTTTTTTTTTTCATGATATTCAACAGAATTTTAAGTTTCCTCTGTGCTATTGGTTTACCAGCCCAATTTCATCCATTCACCTCCAGTAAAGGGTCGTTAAGAGTGAATCCCAAGCCTGCAGTTTATATTACTAAATGGATCTGAATGCCACTGGCAAGACATCCTTCCACTAATTCAATAAACAATGGGTTATTGTTGAGACGGATTGTCAACATAATGCCTTCAAATGCTGCTTTTGTTTTGATTGTGACCGGTGGCAGATGGGCCGAAGATGATGACAGAACCTGTCCTGTAGAGTGGGCAGCAGTGGCAGGCACTGAGCCTGAGGGGCCATACAAATGGTGGGAGGGGGCCAACATCCTACAGGAGCCCTTGTGCTTGAGGGCCAAGTGCTTCATTCTGTTCCTGGAAGGACGTACCAGTGTATGTTTTAGGGACATTTTTCTTTTAGTATCCCTGTCCGCTACTGCCAGATGTGTGTATACATGTTTGGGAATATGTACAGATATTTTAATGTCCAACTCACAATAGTTATACACCTTAAAGTCAGAATATTTTAAGACTTAGTGAGGCCTTTGCCTTCCGCTAGTGTCTGAATAAGTTGTTTCCTTGTTTAGAGTGCTCACGTGAGACTAACTATACCATAGCCAAGCATTTAACTATAACAACTTGTGGTGAAACTGGTTGATCAAGAAAGCTGTGCTGGTTGTTTAAGAAGCCTATTAAGGACACCTGTTGGGTTATACTGTATAAATCTATTCAGGAAACTTTAATTGTGCATACAATGGCCTTACCATTTGACACATACACTTGTACAACTACATGTGACCATTTGACACAGACACCACATGCACATCCACAGAGGTTTGAACCTCTAAACAACTGCTTCATATTGTATAAAGAACACATGGTATATGCATGTCCCGGGTGCATATGTGATGTCACATGGAAGCACGTACAGATGGTGTACATGATTTTGAATGTATGTCTGGAGTAATGGTGGTTAATATGGCAGCCGTGTTTTCTCTCTGGCTCTTTAGAAATTGAGAGCTCTGGGACATAATGGCCTTTAATAGATTTTGGTCTCCAGAGAGCAATGAGATGAGCTGAGAAGTCGCAAAGTGTGTGTGTATGCGTGTGCATGTTGGAGAGAGAATGAGTTGTGAAGATAAAATTGTAACAAGATGTCAGCTAAATTGCTAATGGATGCCTTAAAGAATCTAAATTACCTTGTTATTACCTACAAACAGCAGTGTGTGTGTGTGTGTGTGTGTGTGTGTGTGGATGCAATACTTCTCAATCAGGGGGCTGTGGATGCCATTAATTATTGGTCCAGAATTATTTTTATGTGTACATTTTAATGTTAATACTGTATATTTGTTTACACTACTGTTCAAAAATTGGGGTCAGTAAGAATGTTTTAAATGAAATCAATTAATAATTTTATTCAACAAAGGATGTATTAAACTGATCAAAAAGTGTTAGTTAAGGCATGTGTGTTACAAAAATATTTCTATTTTAAATAAATTCTGTTCATTTGAGCTTTGTATTTATGAAATAGTACTGAAAATGTAATATATGTTTGTTGCATACAATCATTGGGTTCCATTTTTTAATTACAATTTTAACCCAGAAGTTAGGTTGGTCCATATTTGATCCAAAGATTAGAGTGCATTTATGAAAACAAGAAGTGGATGTGTGTACCTGTGGAAATAAACATATGTAGAAGTTTTAAAGGTGCATCTACATTCTAAGGGTCTGAGAGAGGCTGAAAATGGCAACAAAGATCTAAATTATGACAATTTTTGGAGCAAAAAACCATAACTAACGTTGTAAGTGGACTTAATCGGACATATAATGGTATTCAAGTGTACAATTCAGAGAGTTTGAAAGTCAGTACATCATACTGTCAGTCAGTTTAAAGTCAGAGTTTAGTATTTTTTACTGCAGGACATGATCATATACTGATAATCTTGCAGATATATGACATCATGTTACAGTTTAACCACATACATTAAGGTGCTCTTTATTGCAGCACAGAATAGACGCTCCATTGGTTTAAAATGGCTGATCACAATGATAAGTGACTTGAATTTATATCTAACCCAGGTCAGGACTAGCATCTTCTAAAATAAATGAGAGTTATCTCTTGCTTTAGCTGATCTCTTACTGGCAGCTTGTTGCTTCCGCATTAAACGAAGAAGCATCACATCATAAAGCTTTGTTATAGTGAGCAGCTGCCGTCATTGGGAGATTTACTTTATTTCGCAAGCCATTTTAAATATAGTCTAAAAGGGTTCATTGCTATGCAATATGAAAGAGGCCTGTAGATTTCTTCCCCCCTGGTAAGCACATGGTGCAGTGTTGAGAGGTGTGATAAGGAAGAAGCTGGCAGGGGGGCAGAGTGGCAGATGTTAGCCCAGGTTTCTCTGGAAAGAGCACTAATCCGCTTTCACTGCGGCTAACCGAGACCAACTTACCGAGCACAGCCAAGTGCTCTGTCTGAATTTGATATTAAAATTAAATTGTTAGCACATGCATTATGCTTTGAGTGAGCGACTTGAACGCACCACTGGAAATTAAAGTGATACTGCTGGTGTTATTCCAGGGTTTATTATGGTTTATGCAGGAGGATGAAAGAGTATTATAGACAATGATCACACAATTGGCTCACAGTTCCAGTGTATTGTATTTTAGTCTAACTGTTTTTCTTTAAGTACTGATCTAAAAATGCTGTGTAAAAAATATGTGAAGAATTTCACTTTGATTTTGTAAATAATATTGCAGATGTTTTATCAAAAGTGACTTTCTAGATTTACACTTACAATTTGCTAGGGCTCCTGCAATTACCTAAAACCTGGGAATATCATTAAATGTTTGTGAAGTGGAAAATCGATTCCTGAGCAATCAATGCCAACTAATTCAGCACCTTCACTTGGGACAGCGCCTTTGTAATGTCGAATGTAAGATGCAGCATGTTAAAGCGTGTTCCTAAGGGACACTTCAGGGAACACACTTAGGGACATAAACAACTTTGGTATAATATATCTTAGCGCACTAAGACTGAATATTATCGGGGAATTGGGCCCAGATGATTTGACAAATCTGATCAAATTCATTACAATTCAGCAAAATTCATAATGATCTGTCATTGACGAAATCCAAAGATCTGACTGTCAGGGATAGTTCACCTAAAATTTCAACCTGCAAACCCGCATTCTTTGCATCAGCATCCTAAACCACTCAAATGCAATCAGCATTTATTTGAAATTATGGACATCATTAGGCACTCACCTGTAATTTTGGAATGAAATTATAATAACCACAGCTCTCCACCATCAAAGCCTCTTGATTACAAATAATCTGAATGGCAGCTCAGGTAGAACTCTCTATTACACTGATTAAAACTGTCGGTGGAACTCTGTTCCCTTCAGTCAGTGCTTGAAAAAGAAGAACATCCCGTGTTGTGTCTCATTTCAAGTATATTACCGCCAGTCCCCTTTGAAATTATTAAAAAGACAAATAGTCTGCAGTCTAAATTAGGAAATTAATTTTGATGCATTAGAAGGTATAATGATTTGTCGATGTAACAAGGTCAAGGCTGAAGTTAATTAGATCTGCACATTGTCTGAATCTTAATTTTATACAGATTTAGACATGTTTAAGGTAATACGCTAGCACTTTTAAAATATAAGGCATTGTATAGGCCACTTACACTTAGCAAACTGTTAAAAGAACACAAATGATCAGGTGATAATTCTACTGAATACAATACACCCTTAAAAATACATATTCTCACTATTTCCATCACCTGAGAATTCTGGCATTTTGTATATATATATATATATATATATATATATATATATATATATATATATATATATATATATATATATATATATATATATATATATATATATATATAAAACTGAACTTTATGAAACTGTCATCATAGGTTTAATTGGAGCCCTTATTTTAAGAGAGAGACTGTGGGTTGAAGGTGGTGAAGACCAGCAGTAGGTTTTTTATTGTGGAGTTGTTCAATTTTGTTGAAACCCATTGCTGGAGGGTTAAAAACGTTCTTGTACTCCATAGATGGAAGGAGAACATCAAAACATGCTATACACCTGCGTCTGAGAAAACAGCTTTACTTTCTGTAAAATGTATTTTATTGCATTTCCTGGGTGATTTTAACTGGAACATTTGACTGTTTGTGGTCTCTGTTCCACCTCTGGAACTCATTTACTGTATTTACGAAATATTATCAACCCCAATAAATAAATAAATGGCAAAATGATGACAGGTGGATTGAGCAGAGGCCAAGCTGGATGTGCAACTGCCAAAAAATGCAGAAAATGGCTCTGGAATGGTACAGACAGCCGGCGCTGTATCTTTACATAATGTGATGTTAAAACTGTTGTCACCTGGGTTTCATTTGACTCACTGAATTCCATGTTTTCTCTCTTGCTTATTTTCCTGCAGTGGTTTCTCACTCACGGCAGCAACTTCAAGCAGTAATATTATCATTAGCACTCTGTGTGGAAGACACTGAGTGTATGTGTGGCTGGTTTAGCGGTCTCTTCAGAAGAAGCTTACCTTGACCCCAGTAAGCAGATTTGGGCTTCACAGCTCTGTGATGGAGCTTAATCCACATAAACAGGTCTCAAAGAGAGAGAGACATATGGATAAATCACGCATTTACACCCTTAGCTAGAAGGGAATTATGTGACAGGCTTCATTGAGTCACTAGGTTAACATGTACAATATTTTTTTTTATTAATATCGGCAAATGATCAAATTCTGATTAGGTATGGGCCCATTAACATTTTACCTGATTGCAATTACTAAATTAAACCAGTGTTGCTGAATACACAGTAAGCTAGTGTGAACTATCAGTAAAAAAAAAAAAAAAAAAAAAGAAAAAAAAAAATATATTCTACTGTATAAATTTACTAAAACGTTATTAAACTGAATGAAAAGAGCAAGTATTATCAGTTTCCTGTTTTAGAAATGTGGGGAAAGTAGTGGTGGCTAATATCAAAGTTTGAGCCTGTCCTCCAACAAAAAACGTCCATATAGGTTGTTTGTGCAAGTACCTTATTAGGACCTATTTTTACATTTCATAGTTAAGCGGCCTCTAGCGGGCGTAAAAAATAATGACAGTATCGTGCTGCGTCTGTCGTCATGAAATGAAAAACACGTTTATTTAAATGCAATGGGTCTCATTCATGAAACATTCGTAAATATACGAGTAAATATCTGAGTGATTTGCGCGTAAAGAGAACTTTCCGAAAACTCTTCTCCTGATTCACAAAAACTTCGTAAACGTCAGATGTGATAGTGAAATGTGTGTGTGTGTGTTAATGAATTCCAATCAGTCGTAAATGGGACACGCGTGCATGCTCACTCTCAATTACCATAAATCCTGCCTATTAAATCCGACTGACAACTATATATGAGCATCATATTATGACACCAAACGAAGGATTTCAACATGTCTTCTCAAAAGCGACTGAAAAAGAAACATTTCTCAGCTGCAGAAATTGAAGTTTTATTATCAGAAGTTCATTCAAAACGCCACATTTTATTTTCAAGCGTACTAGCGGCGTATCAGGTCCTAAAAAAGAAAGTTTGGCAGCATATTACAGATCCTATTACTGGCTCTCATAATAAAAGTAAAAAGAAAAACCGTATGTAATTAATATATATAATATTTTTTTTTCAAATGCTGTGTAAATATGTACCCGATTAAGGTGAATTAAAATGCAGCCGTATTAATGAGTAAACGCACTATTTACGCATGGCTGGGAGCAGGTATAGATTTCTTTCGTACCAACTAACATTTGGAAAATACGAACGTTTTAATGAATCCGAAAATTTACGCCAAAACCACTTTACACGCGATTTACACAAAAATTTGTTCTGCTCGTGTTTCATGAATGAGACCCAATGTGTGGACTTTTTACACCGATCTCACAGTAATTTGTACATATTTTACTAGGTGGCTTTTTCGTTCAAATGACCACATCGAACACCACCCCTAAACCTAACAGAAATAGAGCATATACATTTTACATGCACGTCCATTCTCTGGGATTGAACCCATGATAGCATGATTACATATCAAGGTACGCAATAATCTACCAACTGAGCTACATGAAATGCAAATCAGAGTGCAAATAAAAGAGTACAAAACATTAAAATGAAAACAACATTTTGCTGATGGGGCGCAATTGTAGTATATGCTCTGATAGGTCGTATTTCAGGACAAACGACCCATACAGGCATATTGGTTGGAGGACAGGTTGCAAAGTTTTATTGTACAAACAGTACCTGTCATAACATTGGTGTTTGGTTCATGGTAAATTTTTGTACATTTTGTTATATAGCATTCAAATTATTGATAACATATTCAGCATCATTACTCCAGTCTTCAGTGTCACATGATTCTTCAGAAATCATTCTAATATGCCGATTTGCTCAATAAATTTAAAACAGTTGCCCAGTTTTTAAACCGTTACTACTGCTTCATGTTTTTGTGGATGCTGTGAAGAATGTTTTATCTTTTTCGGTCACTTTTCATGTATTTATTGCATTCTTGCTGAATACATATATTAATTTCTTAAATAATAATAATAGTAACAATAACTTTTTGAGTGGTAGAACACAATCAGGAGCAAAGTATCTTTGTAAATATTCATCATCTCTTCATTTGTGAGTATTTTACCCACAACTACAACATTTAACTAAACTTGTCAAGATGCCGTTTAGTTTGATATGTTGTTATCTGATGCAGTGGCATTCAACAATTCTGAAGTGTGGCTGAAGATAACAAACACTTGTTCCACTGTATTTAGATTCAATTTTGTTTGTAAGTGTATTTATGTGTACTACCATATGGTTTGTGTTACTTTTCTACCACAGCTCACAGCTCTTACCACCCTTGTAATTGCATCCTCTTGTGTGCTTGGAGCTTGTCCAGTGCCTGTGTGTGTGTGTGTGTGTTTGTGTGAGTGTTTACGTTCAGCTTTAGAAGGCTTCAGTGTGTAGACAGTGGATTTTCTCATCGTATGTTCCCTGTCTCACATCTCTCACCGCCGTAATGTCATATTAGTCCTATGCCCTGCTTAATGTTGTTGTTGTTGTTGTTGTGATGTAGTCAGGAAATAATATTTCATGACAGAATATAACAGGAAATGTGAGACTTTGATGACAAAGAGGCACATACATTTGGGATGCAGCTTTAGAAAGACAGATGTACAGCTAAAAATGTCCAGGTATCATTTTATAAGGGCAATCCATCATGACACATGAGGAAGAGAGTAAAAATAATCGTGTCTAGTGGGGGAGATGGGTCAGTCCATGGGTGTTGTGGGGGTGCGCTGCACCTGGAAGAGCCCATTAACTGGAGGTGAGGAGGGGTGCGGTGAGAACAGAAGGACGGGGACAGATGGAGGGATGACAGGTGGAGACAGAGGGAGAGCAAGAGGTGAGAAGTAATCAAACTGAGCCCACAACTCACAGCTGAGAGGAGCAGAAATAAACATGAGAAATATCACCATTATGCTCTATTATAAACCGTCTTATTATGCTGTCATAGTACTATTAATTACATTCTAAAAATAGATTAAATTAGAAAACAGTTATTTTAAATTATAAAAATATTCCATAATTAGTTTTATAATATAATATAATATAATATAATATAATTATATTATATTATATTATATTATATTATATTATATTATATTATATTATATTATATTATATTATATTATATTATATTATATTATATTATTCCATCAATGGAACAAGAAGAAAAAAGCAGTTTGCCATTAGTGTAGGAAAATACATTTGCCTCATACAATTTGCTGCTCACGTAAATGTACTGTATCTGAGGATTACTAATTGAGTATTTTTTATTTTTGTTATTTATTTATTTTTTGCCATGTGTCTGTGAAAAAGAGAGAAGGAGAGAATGAAAGAGTAAGTGTGAGTGCTGTGAGTCAGGATGAAAGAGGTGAGGAGTGATCAGCAGGTGGAGAAACACATCACATGACAGCCGAGCTCTTACGAACAATAACTAGAACAAACCTCACTTTTACAGCAGTAATAAGAAACTAAAGCGATCAGTGGGTCTCAGATGAATGTCAGCGATCTCACACATGTACAAGATACACAAGCCTCGCGGTGCAAGAGCGGTTTAGACGCCCTCTATGACTGACAGTAGCCTCGGTATCTGTGGAGACAACACATCAATCCCCTGGAAGGCCGAGAGCCACGGCAGCCTGCACCGTCTCCAGGAAATTTCATGCAGCAGCCACTGCTATAAATGCTATTTGCAGTTTATCAAATCCATTGTACAGATGATTTATATTCAGAAATGTATGTATTGTTGTAATGACTGAAAGCCTGGATTCTCCACTCTCTAATGCAGTCCAGAGGCCAAAGTTCAGGAAATTATCCAGACTAAATAATAGTTTTATGATAATAGTTTGTGTAACTGATTTAAAATGTAAAATCTCTCGCCTTGGGCACCAAATAACCTAGAGCCGGCCCTGCATCAGTGTTTGCACAAGTTCTCGTGATCGCAAATGCTGGCTGGTCAGGTTTGGTGATGCTTTCTCCAAACTGGCCAAATACAAACGAGACCGCGATAAATAAAAGATGGTAACAAGAAATATGGCAACGATTCCTATTCCTAGGAGCTACTGAGCTTGCTTGGTGGCGGAAAAGTAAATCAGACGCAACACAACCGCGTTGCGACAGGTTTAGTCAGTCTAGTGTCTATACAGGACATTTGAACTCTGTGTCAGTACCTCACAGACCGGACAGGGGATTTATCATGTTGTGGTGTGCTGCATCCAGTCTGGCATCACTGATTATAATTACTGCTTTATATATATATATATATATATTTTTTTTTTTTTTTTTTTTTTTTTTTTTTTAAGAAAATGCTATTGGAAATTTGTATTTTTATTTTATTTACCTTTTTTCACTGTCAGGTCAGCTAATGTAACAACTGTTTCCCCTTCATAACATTCATAACTTAAGAAAGTTAGGTCTGATGAACATCTTTATAAATAGCTACCTGAGTAATTGCACATCAAATTTTATGGCACTGGTTTAAAAGCCTGAACCTACAACCTTAAATTATGTTTCCATAGGAATTTGAACATATAGCTTTAGGAAAATGTAATAATAATAATAATAATAATAATAATAATAATAATAATAATAATAATAATAATAATAATTAGTGAAAGAAACCTTGACTAACTATAAATGGGGATCATAAAAAATAAAAAAATAAAAAAAGGTTTTAATATTCACATCTGCAATTATTCAAGATCATTTTGGCTGAGGACATCAATGGAGAATCAGCATCTGTTCAGAAACCTTTGAGCCATGTCTTTACTGGCTTTATTCTGCTAACAAACCCACAAGATGCTTCGCACAGCTACTTCCATGGGCTTGAGATGAAAATTCTATTTAATCTGCCCACCTAACCAGTTGCGATTCTGCATGGCAATAATATTTAAAGCCGGCGTGTGGGCTTAAACTCAGCATAAATGAAATTTCAGTTGACAAACTGTAGAGAGGCATTTTAAAAGAAGTGTTAAACAGCTTCTCCAGAGCTGCGTAAGCATTCTCCAAAGACCTTCCTCACAGATCTAATAAATAATGAATTCAATTCTGCCTTGATTTCTTAGAAAATTTCCCTAATTTAGAAGTTTCATGATCTTGTTGACGCATGGTTTTCACATTGTGTTACGCTTCTCGCGCTAACATTTGCAGCTCGCTCACAAGCCTCAAGTGTGTAGCCCAGTAGATTGTCAGACACACTTGATGACAAAAGGAAATAATTTCTTCTTTAGTGCAGCACCCAGAGGAATTTAATTATTGGATGGCATTTCACAAGTTGGAATTAACTCACAAGGTTGTATCAAGGCCCTTTTGCAATCGACGGCTCTTGTTTTGTTGTGTGTGTGTGTTTTGTATATCTGCATTCTGTTGATGTGTGTTTGTTTGTCTACTGAGTAGATTGTGTGTGGGGGAGTCTAGTGTAGGAGTTTATCAGCTTGCGTGTGTTTGTGTGTACAGTATGCTTGTGCATTCTCTTTATAAAATGAAGAATACTGAATAAAAGTTGCATGGCCTTGAGCTGTTGTATTTTCACTATAACACAGTTAAACCATCACAATGCGGGTTTTGAGATATCTGAAGTTAAGAATGATGAATACAGTGTGTTTGACTCAATTCAGCTGAGGAGGGAAATTTATTACTGCAGTATTTAACTATTAACGTAGCTGAGAATTTTGCAAGGCCATCAGATAGTGTGTGAAAGTGCTGTCAATATTATTTAGTTTCGCAGCTGCGGGCATGTTGTATTTGATTTCACGAGTTGTCTGAATATCAAACTGTCACTAGCTGACATGTCATCAATCGATAATCAGTCAAGACTGCTGAATGAAAGATGTGCTTATGTTCATGTTAAGTTTCGGGACAGAAGATACGGCAGTTGTTCATAGAAGTGTTAAGTAAACAGAACGTGAGTCTTGAAAACGGCAGCATTTTAAAAGCAGCAGTGATCATTCTAAGTGTGCTGAGGATGGGTTTAAAGTTTGAGTGATATACTTTAGTCGTACAGAAACATGTTTCGCTTTCTTTGAGGAACTATGAAATAGCTTGAAGTCAAAGTTCAGTTTCATGGGAACTGATTTTACTTCTGTAGTGTGGCATTTAAAAAAATGAGTGAAACACATTTATATATTTTAAAGATTAAGTGAAATAAGTAAAATAGAAAGTGGCTTTAGAAGCAGAGCAAATAAAATAAAACAGTATCAAGGAACCATGCAAGTTCAATTTTGATTTCATGTTGACGTTTAACACTTTATGTGTATTTTCTGTCAAGACCATGTCATTCATATTTTACTTAAAACCTTAAAAAGAAGTTACATTTTGCTTATAGAAAATATATTTTTTACTACAATGCGACATATCATATTTTATTTTTATTACCGCAATGCTATTTTTTTTAAATAACTGCTAAGAAATAAATAAGAAATGAAAAGAAAATTAGCTTTGTCTTTTAGAACATTTCGATTTCATTTTCAGTTCTCATTACATTGCGTATTTTATTTGCAATATCGCAATTAAGTCAATTAACCCTCTTTTTGTTGTTGTAACAACTACTACAAATGTATTAATGAAAAAAAAAAAAAAAAATTATACTCAATATGCAATAGGAGTCTAATAAGAATACCACTGAGGATAGTATTAAAAATAAATAAATAAATAAAACAAGCAAACAAATACTTACTGCAAATAAATCAATCAATAAATAAAGACCCTAAACAGCTTCAGGGCCAACAGTTTATTTATGCATTTTCCTTGTCTTTAGACTTTGATTCAAAATGTGACCTGTCTTTGTGAGATTCACTCATTTTTATAGTGATGCTTTTAATATTCGCATTTGTGGTGCAAAAGAGCTCTCAACCTTTTAGCAAACATATAACACCAGCAGCGAGTGCTGTATGCACGGCCTGAAGATCGCGGTCAGATCTACTCGCATAATGGAATAAGTCTGTGGCTGATGAATCAGTGTTCTGTCATCACCGGAGGCTTGTGTGTTTAAGCTGTGAGAGCACTAATTCTTTCACGCTAGCAGAGTGCCATATGTACCTGCGCTAACATTTCCCACCAGAGGCACTTTACCGCTTTCAAGTTTGACAGAGTTGATCCTGGTATCTTGTTAAACGAACAAAGTCTCCCCCATGAATCACACTCTTCTGTTCAGAGTGACACACACTGCCTTGTACATGATTTACTCTTACATGAACACGTCAAATTAAACAAGTTGCGTTCCTCCCCGCGAGCAGGCTGATTGCTTTCACCAGTGAGCCGGTTGTCTTTAATTTGTCTGAAATAAATAGCCTTTTACTCGCTGTGTGATGCAGTCCACCTCTAAACACAGGTCACAGAAAGCATCAGAGGTGACAAATAACGGCTGTTTGTCAGAAGAAAGCCTATCACGATGCAAAAAAAATCAAATGCATCACATAATGCCTTAAAAGCCTATCTATAATTGCTTTGTTGAATGCTGTATCTCGTGTCCTCGTGTAATGGGGTCGTTCTGTAGTTCTAGACAGCTGACTAATGTCTAACCGCTCAGCGTTTATTAGGTGAGAAAATTAGGAGACCTGAATCCATTGATAAATCACTCTGATTGATCTGATGACACCTTAATGAGGTCAATAAAGGGTCATTTTATTTATGGAATGGCAAAGCCTGTAAAACATTTTAATGCAATTCACATTAAAAACGAGATCTAGAGACCAAAATCTTAAGTAATTTATCACGGTTATTTAACACAAAATAGTTGTTTTTCCCTGTAAAAATATATTCAACAACCTTATGATAATTTATATTATTGATTGATCATTTTGTTGATTGATGATCCAGTGCATGAATTATTTGCGTGATGATAAAAAAAAAAAAAAAAAAAAAAATATATATATATATATATATATATATATATATATATATATATATATATATATATATATATATATATATATCCATTGAGTTATTATACAATCCAGTAAATATTTTTAAATTCATTGGTATTTTTTTTTTTTTTTTAATGTAATAAATTACATAAAATTAAATTATGAAAAGTAAATAAAACTGCCTGTTATCCATGAATCAAAAACAATGTATGGTAACACTTCAGTATAGGGTCCAATTCACACTCATAACTATTTGCTCATTAGCATGTCTATTATTAACATATTGGCTGTTTATTAGTGCTTATAAAGTACATATAATGCATGACATCCTTAATCCTACCCAATACCCTAATCTTAACAACTACCTTATAAAATATAATAAGCAGCAAATAAGGAGTTAATTGAGGCAAAAGTCATAGTTAATGGTTAGTTAATAGTGAGAATTGGACCCGAAAATAAAGTGTGACCCAATGTATTATTGTATATGTTGTTCTTGTTATTGTTGTTATTATTATTAAAATAGTTTAGGGTTAGCATCAGACCATTTAAAACTTGAAATGTATTTATGAGGAATGTTAGTGCTTGTCAGGTGAGAAGCATGTGTTTAGTTTTAGTACTCAACACTGCCCTTAAACCAAATCCAGTTTAACAGTTTAACCAGTAAGCATCTGATTCAGCACCTTTGGAAGTCTCGAGATTGTCCCTGTCTATGTCTTGTGCTGTTAGCAGTCAAATGCTCAATAAAGCACCTGCTTTTAATGAGAATCCAATGAGGTCATGGACATCGGGTGGGCAGCGTTAGCACTTTTCCTCCTGTAGGTTGGTTTTGTTTCTCTCTTTCTGTTCTCACAGTAGGCCTGAAGACAGCATTTGACACTAACCCAGACATCCCAAGTCTCCCGGAAGTTCCGCGAGTCTCCCGCATATTGAAAGCGGCTCCCTGAGACCCGCAGATTAGTTAAAATCTCCCGGAATCTTGACCGAGGGAGCAAAAGCGCGTATGCGAAACAGATACTGTGTTTCAAACAGTGTAGCACGCACGGCAGAGAGGGAGAGGGAGCGAGAGACCTTGCGTGTGTGTGCTAATGTGTGTGTGTACGAAGCGCATGTCAGACAGAGAGCATCCTGATTGGCCTGTTTCTGCAAATCAACCAATCAATTGTCAGTGTGGGCGGGCTTTTATCTCTTTTCCCGAACAAAAATAATCAGTTATGTCTCTCTAGAAAAAGGAGCACCATGGCAGAGGGAGAGTGCCACAAAAAACAAACAAACCAAAAAAAAGTATACAACACATTTTATGGCAGACTACACCAAAGTGTGTGTACCCCTGTCTTATAGATGTAAAACATAATGACAGTCTTGCTCAAGCATTGCCCCTGGCAGGTTATGTGATTGCAAAAGGCATGTTGAGGTGAATTGACAAGTTTAATTTCATCTGCATATTATTCAGGCTAGTTGCCAAGGCTATATGAAAACAACAAACTCTTTAGACCGGCTTAAAGTTGCAATGGAAAATAAATAAAAGCAGTTTACATAAATTGTATAAGCAGATTATATAAATAGTAAAAGTAATCTACATATTTAAACATAATTAACAAATAATTACATAGGCCTATAGCTTATAGAAATTATATTTTATGCTATATCTTTTAGGGACCACAACATGTTAGGGAGGCAAAGCGCAGGGAAGGCTGCTCCAGTATATCTCAGTTCTCTCATTCAGATAGGCAAAGTCTCACTGAGAAGGTGACTACAGCTGAGATGTATTTCCTTCCTTTTTTTGGGGGGGGGGGGGGGGGGGGGGGGGGGTCTTCGGGATACCTCCCTGAAATGACTTTTTGCAGGTTGGGATGTCTGCTAACTCATGAGATCAGTTGAACATTTTGATTTAGAGAAAAAAAGAAAAGAAAAAGAAAGCAGAAGCTTAAGCATTCAGTCATCCAGCACCAGGCATTGCTTTCCACCAAACACCGCATCACAAGGTCTCTCTCTTGTTCTACTCATTTTTTTCCTTTTCCTTTTCCCAGTTTTTTTGTGAAACAAACATGAGAACACAGTAAAACACTTATGCAGCCCACCTGCGGTTCTCAGCAGAGTTGCCTGTTCAGATGTGGAGTTCACGGTGTAGATTCAGAAAGGAGTGGACACTTGGGGAGAAGACAGCTGCTGGGCTGATTCTCCAAAAGCTGAATCATTTCATCATGTCATATTACACATGCTGCCCACAATAAATGAGCAGATATATTCTGGGCTTATATATGTACAAGTATCTTCTGAGAAAAGCCTCATACAGTTGAGGTCTTAGGCTTGTTTCACACCATATTTATATTAGTGCTCATGTTAACAGTTTCAGAATTCACACTCATCATTAGTCACAGAAGAGATTCAGCACTTTAATTCTGCTCGTGTAAATTACGGGCAATTTCCAAATGGCTTTTTTTTATTTTATTTTTATTTTTTGCCCTTGAAGGGCACTTCGGGAAGGGGACACCATTTGTAGGGACATTCCAAATCAAAGTGAACAACTGAATCCCTTCACGAAGGGCCCTTCCAGAAGTCCGTTAGTGGAGGGAACATGTGATAGTCACTTCACGGAACTGATTTCCATTTGTGATCTTTGTTTATGTTAGGAAATCTTGCGATGCTTTTTAAAGCAACGTTGGGGTTGATTTCGAGTTCACATACAAATGTAAATAGAATAGGCTAATTAAATTAGTCTATATTAGTAAATATATGATAAGTCGGTAGTGTAAGCAAATTTAGTTTGAAAACGTTTAATAGTAAATAAGACACAATTAGACAATATTTGAATAAAATAATAATAATAAGAAGAAATATTTATCTGCAAAAAATGATGGAGTGCTGAATGCTGCATGAACTCACAGCGTTGTCAAAGTAACATTTGGTCAGTCATTCCCTTCACCAAGGGAGTTCCAAATGAATCCCCCCTACATTTAATCATAAAAGTTTGTCATAATTATCTATCACTTACTCCCAATAACCATTTATAATTTATAACAGTACAGGAAATGCTTATAATGTATTAAATGCCTTAAAACTCTCAAAAGCTATGTTGTCTAAGGAATAGTTAAACAGGCTTAAATATAACATTCAATCAAAATGTAATATCTTGCTCCATGCATGTGATGTGTGGACATCACAAATTTAAAAGAACACTGACAATGCGACCACAGACAAGATGGAGTTGGCTACTCTTGATTAAGTATTTTTTAATTAAAAAATAAAAATAAAATACAATGCTAAAAATAAGTACCATTTTGTTGCTCTTTAATGTGTCGTGACAGATCGGTGTTGTGCCTCAGTTCAAGTGGCATGTGAAACGATCATCTCTTCCTACTACATAGCATGAAATAAACATGAATGAGTGTTGTTTCAGAGTTCGGCGTTATGATTGGTCAGGTGTCCTGTCAGTCAAACACTTTTCATTGCACACACACTCAAATTGCATACACAGAGAGCTGAGTTTCAGACATTGTGCAAACGCAGACAGTTCTATTTTATGTCTGCTTGCTCCTGAATGGAAACACACACAAAATAATCTCAAAATACCCTTCTTGGCAAATATTCTTGTAAATACAGTCAGTTTTGTTTTAAGAGAAGTGAACATAAATAAATAAATAAACAAATAAATAAATAAATAAATAAATTGGATGTTTTTCATTACATTGGATCTGTGCTTTCAGTCTTAAAGTGACAGAGGCCTATAAAAACTGCTTTAAGAAAGATTTATCTATATTAATTTATACAACAAACACTGCAGTGTTATTTCACCCTTAATTATTACATTTTTGTATCTGAAGACTAATTTAAGACCTTATTTTTTATTTGTAACTTTGTTCTGTTTCATTTATCTGTGCTTGTTTATTTGTTCTTATTTTATTACTGACTGTTCACTTGTCTTTAATAATGTTTTTCAACTTTAATAGTTATGCTACTAGTCTTTGCTGTGATATTGAATAAATACATAAAGCAATCGTTAAAAACAAAAACAAAGATCCAATTCCTGACTCAAAACGCATAATGTGTTTGTGAACCGTATGTTTTCATCCATTTCAAAAAGTCTACTACTTTTTACCATTAAATAAATTCCAGATGGGAAAAATCAAGGCCCTGTCGAATGTCTTTTTTTTTTTTTTTCTCTCTCATCGAACATCCTCTTTAAGCACTGTTTTATGTTTACACATGCAAGTCATCTCGGTATACCATATCATAGGGAATATACAGACGGAATTGTGCTATTTTCTGCTCTGGAACAAATAAAGAGAGGTTGATTTATTTATTATATATATATATATATATATATATATATATATATATATATATATATATATATATATATATATATATATATATATATACACACACATTTTGCCCTCATGTTTTTTGAAACACAAAACAAGATAAAAATGTTGTAGAAAGAAAGAGTCATCTTCACACTTGAATCCTGTACACAGAAAGAGTAAAAAGCATCTTCTCCGTGACATGCTAGGTCATGGCGTGTTGGACTGACTTTGACATTTGTGTGAGTAATAGACCTGGAGAAATTCTGAGAGATGTGTGATGTAGAGCTGCAGAAAGAAACAGTGACCTAATTACACTGTTTACACAAACAGTTGCTTCAGATCAGCCTGAAAATGTGTTCACACCATCACATAGCTAGATAAAGGTTAATACCATTTACCTTAGAAGAGATCTGCAGGAGATGCATTTTACAGACATGAAGAGCGATGGTTTATCTGCCGCTAATGTCCTACAATGCTCATTCACCTCATTCACCTCCATATAAGATCTATTTCCTGTAGTGCGATGAAGATGGATGGACTGTTTACAACTAGAAATGGAGATGCTGTCAGGATGAAATGAGAGACACTATAAGAAATTTGCTTTTAGCAGGAGTGTCATTGATTGTACACAGCATGATTCATGAGTGGAACACATTAAAAACACCACATTACATTTATTTATTGGTTAGATGGTTTATAGGCAACATGAGTTGGTTTACCTTTGCATTGTACTTGCATAACAAAATTTAACATAAAAAAAAAAAAAAAAAAAAATGTTTTATGCAATTTTACATTACAATATTTGGGGCCTTTAAAATTTCATAAAATCCAATTTAGTTACTGAGCTGAACAAGATTCAGACTCATATTTCATATTTCATTGTGAAAGTAGAATTAAAATTAATTGAAATTCAAAGAAATTCATAAAAGTAATTTTAAACCAGAAGATTATCATTTACAAAGACGGACATGTTTGTAAAAATTATATGATTTATCATTATTAAAATAAGCGAATGACAAATAATTTCATAAAAGTAATTTTAAACTAGAAATCACAACTTGTCTAGACAAACTAGTTTAAAATGATTTATTTATTTATTTGAAAAACCTTTCAAAGGGATGCAGATAGTTAGTTAGATATTTAATAGATGTATGGATGGATGGATGCTTACCTCTGAATAAAAACCTCCGGAAAGCATCACATGTTGCAAAGCTCTTCCAGTCAGCCCACATTTTGCACAGCAAGGCCAAGAAAAAGTAAGTGATTTCATGTTGACATTTAGAGCAGCGGATCAGCATGCAAACAGCCTCTAGATACTGTATGGAGTGGATAACCTAACACTAGCATAACATGATGTTGTTCAGGCTTCAATCCAGCAGACCTTTCTACAGTCTCGTGAGTTTGCCGTTTGATCTTTCATTTGCATGTCATTAACCACATTATAGTTTCTGACCAGAGTTCTCCTTCCCTCTCTGTCTCTCGCTCCCGTTCTCTCACACGAGCGAGCTACAGTGTTTTCCAGCCCATCACTTTTGGTCCCTAGTGTGATAATTAATATTCATGTTTGTCCAGTGCCTCAAACGCTGCCTTCAGGCATTTATGAAATGATGATGATGTGGACTGCGGAGCTTTCCCTCGGCACGATTCTCTCGTGGAGTGGGAGCCAATACGATCCCGTGGAAGACAAACATTTGTGCATTCAGAGAGAGAGAGTGAACCGGTGGATATGCTTCCAAATAAAATATTCCACACTGGTTCAGGAGGTAGTGACAGATATAGACTGAAAGAGTTCATGTTTGTGTCTTTACGGTTTGCACCTGTTCCTGTATTTACAGTGTCGTCTATTTAGTGCATTCCCTCCTTATATATTAATATAAATGTAACTCTCACAATGCTTTTCTTTGCTCTCTGGAAAAGCAGTGTTACAGAGCACCTGAATGAGGAAAGCACCAACAGAAGCAGTCGTAGTAATTAGCGTTCTTAGCAAGATGCATTGCCACTCCCTCGGCTGTCTCTTAGACCCTCCCTTCTACCGATTTCCAGCCACCTTGAGCCTCCCCTGCCTGTCAAAACTGTCAGATTCAACCTGCCGGTGTGCGAGAAGCGGGAACACTTTGGAATGCCAAAAGTGGGGTTAATGGATTCCTGGAGCCTTGCGCGCCCAGCTGACATCTTTTGCTGTCTTTGCTTAACTAAATTCCACAACACACTGTTAGCGCTAAACAGATGTTAACATAGCACCTCAACTTGATTTGCATTTCCTGAAGGGGACAGCAGTGCTTCACAGGCAGACAATAAATAGTGTTAAAGTTTTATGCTAGTTGTGGTTTTAGTCTATGGTTCTGCTTAAGTGAAATTACATTAGTTCCTCTGAATCTTGCTAAACTCCGTCCCACACACAACTTGACTGTTGTTGACAGATGCTGCTATAAATAAGCACTGTTTGTAAGTGTGCAACTAAGTATTACCCTGATAACTGATCTGTATGATTCCTCTATGCATAAATGAATAGAAAGTATGTTTATAAAAATAAAATAAATACAAATTAGTCAACATCTCTCCCTCCTAAAAAAAACACAAATGCAAACACTCATGTTGGGTTTCCATGTTATTTGGGGACATTCCATAGACCTTCCCCTCACACAAAACTTTTGGCAGTTTTAGATAAAAAATCAATAATAATAATTAAAAAAAATAATAAAAATAAATAAATAAAACAAAACAATCCCACACAAACGACAACAAAAAACTAACTAAATTATGTATGATTTATAACCTTGTTTAAACATGGGACCCCCCCCCCCAAAAAAAAAATAAATAAATAATAATAATAATAATAATAATAATAATAATAATAATAATAATAATAATAATAATAATAATAAATAAATAAACTTAATAATAATTATCGACAAAGTTAGAATTGACTGATATTACTATACTTACTTAATACGTTTATGCAACAGTGATGCATTAAGTTGTTCAAAAGTGACTTCTGTAATTTCAGTCTTTGTTTCCACAAAAAATGTAATCAGTGAAAACTATTTTCAATATTAATAATAATAAGAAATCAGCTTATTAGAATGATTTCTAAAGGATCAAGTGACACTTAAGAATGCTGAAAATGTAGCTTTGCATCCTTGGAATAAATTATATTTTCAAATTATGACAATATAAAAAATGTAATTTAAATTGAAGTAATCTTTCACATTATTATTGTTTGAATAAATTTTTGATAAAATAAATGCAGCCTTGGTGAACATAAAAGACGTCTTAAAAAAAACAAAAAAACAAAAACCTGTGTGTAACTTTCACATTGTTAATCCAAAATCCACACAATTCCACAACTTTTAAGCAACGAGACTAATCACTATATTAGAAAGTAAGTAAATATTATACATAACAAAGCAGAAACGAGAGGACAGAGAAGAATAGGACTGTTTGTTTACATTACATGTTGAAGTCTTAGCAGTTCAAGGGTTTACCAATGAACTTCTCAGATTTTCTATGACTTTTCCAGTTGTTCTTATGACAATTGGTACAATACTGTATAATGTTGCATACTTAAACACAATCTTATCCAGAAAACTACACAGCACACATTTTCAGGCTTCTGTTTGAGGTTTCTGGCCGATACCAAGTCAGAAGATGTGCTGCATGCATGTGCCAGCGCTGAAATATGTCTTATCTGTGTCTGTACTAACTTACAATGAAGAGAACATACTTGGCAGCACTGTACAATGTGTACACAGACACATACGCTGTAAAGAGAATCAAAGAGAGCAACAGCTGGGGTTCGTTACAAAACACACAATCCTTAGGGGCCTTCTGTGGCTGTGTAAATACAACGCAAAGATTTCCATGACTCCTGACGCAGAAATAGCCCAGCTGTTTATTCCGAAAAGAATCTGTGTCAAGACCGTTGCCCACTGCACGCAGAGCCATCTGGCATTGACACATGCACCGTTTCTTGATGACTCCACTTAGTCGCTTTTGTTTTGTTCTTTGTTCCTTTGTTCTTAATCACTCTTGCCTTCCTCGACGCTTCATTTTGTCTCCGTCTTGTATTTTCAGTGGCTAGTTAGGTCTCTGCTCAAGGTCTTTGTGACGCACTGGAGTATATATGACTGGTTCTAATCAGTCAAACTGTATAAAGGCTTAATTTCCCACAGCAGATTGCTCATTTGGGTTCATGTCCCGGTGTGTGGAAGGCTGGAGCCTGCGGCACGTTGCTACTCTGATATCTCTGTAGAGTCGACTCCCCTCACCATGTGACAGACGCTGACGAGAACCGCTACAGATCTGTGATGAATTGTGCGAGACGTGGCTGTACTAGTAGGTTTTGACCTCTGCTTTCAGCTGGACTGGTGTTTGGAGAGTAAAACATCTGTGGCGCTTTGGATTTGCCCTTGAGTTGAAGCGTCGATCATCTGTTCATGCGGAGGAACTGAAAGCGCGGCATGCCATAACAATGTCGCTAATGTCAAAGAGCTAAAGGACCCACTTATCGAGTAGCTGAACTAGCGCTAAAAGCTTGTCAGCAAATAATTCAGCATTTATTCTTTTCTGTCAAATTAAATTGGAGATGTTTGACTTGTGCTTCACAGCACAAAACAAATTAAATGAACTGTAGTTACTTTACTAAAAACCAGCCTAAGGAGGATAGCTGGTTTTAGCTGGTCTAACTGGTTTGGTTTGATGGTTTTAGAGGGAACTTGTCAGGCTAGGAGACCATCTGGTTGATCAGCTAAACAAGCTGATCCACCTCAGCTATTTTCTCGAAGTAAAACAATCTTATTTTGCATGCTTCCAGTGCTAACGGGGTCATTGAGCTCTAGGGGATATGATACAAAATGTGAATGTTTTATGGATTAAAACAGTTAAATTTGTTGTAGTGAAGACTTTTGAGGTATCTGATAATCGTTTTCTCAAATGAAATGCTGGTGAAGTGACTCTTACAGCAGCTCTGGAGATGAAGTTCATACTGTATGTGTCCATGTTGCCATATAGTGAGATGGCAGATGCTGAAAACACCACGAGCGTCAGTATGTGTAGTAGAACAAAGCACGCTGTTCAATCACACAGACACACGCAGGACCTGCAGACTGCATTTTTCAAGAGCAGTCTATTTGTGGTTTAATATTCTCAGATACTATCACAGTTTGATTAAGTGTACAACTCTTTTTATCTATTCATACAAATTTTGCCAAATCTGTCGCATTCCATGTTCTCCACTTTTTTTTTTTTTTTTTTTTTTTTGCGTTGTGGAAATCATAAGGCCCATAAATCAGTGGTTCCCAACCACGTTCCTGGAGGCCCCCCAGCACTGCACATTTTGCATCTCTCCTTTGTCTGAAACTCCCAAATCTGGTCTTGGAATCTCTTCTAATGAGCTGATGATCTGAATCAGGGGTGTTTGATTAAGGTGACATGGACAACGTGCAGTGTCCGGGGGGCCTCCAGGAACACGGTTTGGAACCACTGCCCTAAATAGTTCAAGTCGGAGAAATATCTTATGAGGTTTTTCAAAGTGGTTTTGTGGGAAATCTCTAGTGTCGAAACCTTGAAGTCATATCAATTACTCCAAAGCACCATCCGCTGCTATAAGGAGGTGGCTTAATTAAATAAGTTCTTTTGTGAATAAATCCCACATAGTGTATTAGTGAGTGCACTACATTCTGTGCATTATTAAATAACTACTTCACTCTTATTTACTGTAGTATTGATTACAATATCTGAACTTCAAGTTTTAGGATTGAGTTGGGAAGTAATATTGGTATTTGGCTCCATGGATGTGGATCTACATTAAAATATGCCCTCAGGGACTTTTGCTCCTTTGTGGATAAAGATACGGATTAATCAAAGGCTATGATTTTATTATATATATATATATTTTTTATAATCTTGTACAGGGATGAGCAGCAGCCGGCGCTGATGAAGGTGGTGGGAGTGATGGGATGAGAGCAGTGTTTTAAATAGTAGTCCATTTAGCAAAACTGTTCTGTCCTAATGTGCAAGTAATAGGAGACTCTCAATCTTAGTTAAAGATAAAAGAATGAATGAAGCCATTTGTGAGAGTGAGATATTCTCCAGGACGGATTACTTAAAGCCATGGGTGGCCTCTGTGCTGTCTACCATTTTTTTCACTTTCAAATGTGTGATGCTTTATGAATTTATCATGTTAATTAATATTCTAATTCACTGTCTTCAGGAGTGCAATACAATTACTTTGATATCTTTCAAGGTACGGCTTATTTTTATTTCCAGATAAAAAAAAATAAAATAAAAATACATTAACCTTTTTATGAGGGATTTCAATCAATTACACACTTACATACTTTAATAAGCATACAAATGCACAACAATTAACAATTTTACTTAAATTTAGCTATTTGTTAAGGATTTCTGTAAAATTTCCTTAGTTTATTATACTGTGCAAGGTAATATTAGATCTTTTACTGATCTTTTACAGCATGCCCTATTTGGCTGAATATTAAGATATTTTTGAATATACATTATCATTTTAAAGGGAACTATATTTCTTTTACTCTATATTATATTAAGTTTATTTAATATATTTCTCTTTCTGAATCCACTATCTTATATGCATTTTGTTGCTGAGCGAATACGAATCAGAAATGTAGTATTATGAGATTACCATCTCTACGAAGCATACAAATAAAAGCATTTAAGGCTCTTATCATGCAAGCAATGCTGACTTACAATAATTATTATTTTAGTTATATGCTATTATAGAATTCATGAACCTTTTGAATTAGCTTTTTTATTTCAGTTTTCATTTTAATTTTAGTTAAAATTTTACGTTTTTTATCATTTTCTTCTTTTGATTATTATTATTATTCGTTAAAAGTATTTCTGTTTTACATTGAATAATTGTAGTACTTAAACTTATTTTATTTCAGTTATATGCAGTTTTTCACCTAATATTTAATTTAAGCTTAGTCTCAGTTAACAATGACAGCACTGCTTATAATTTAGTGAAAGTAATTTTGTGAAGTTGGCTTTGCAGCTATAACTACTGTAATTTTATTGTAATTTTAATATTTTTTAGGTTGCCATTTTAAGTGAATTATTATTTTACAGAGAATATTCAGCCTAGAGAATTCAATAAAGAGGCTGACAGCTAAGTGGCAAGATCTGACATTTGTACTTTTACTGCCCTTGCCGTTAGGTCTGGCATTAAGAATTCACTGTCAGGCAAAACTCTCTGTGTAACCGCGCAACCTTTTTGTCCTTCATTATGACTCGCCTTAAATTTCAGGTCATTTTTTTTTTTTTTTTTGATAATCATAGCTCACTGTGTTTTATTGCACTGGATTTCTGGCATTTCTCCAAAACATCTGACTTGAGCTCCCAGATAATTCATTCAGCAGGATAATTCGTTTTCCTCCTGGTTTTGGAATAATATACAGTGTACCTGAGTCTGAGATCACCAGCACACAGACCCAGCATGGTAATGTTCCCGTCTGCGCCCAGGGTCTCAGATAATGAGCTCTGGCTAGTTGCCTTGTCTTTTAGCGGGGAAGTTAATCGAAAATAACATTTATATTCAGGGATGGAATCGCTCTGGATTCCTAACTGAATTTAATGAAACCACACTGCAAGATGGCAAACGTGAACGATAAGAATAAAAAGGGGAAAATGACTTGGCTGGTTTGAAATCCAATTTAAGATGGGTCCTTATTCTGTGCTATTGTGAACTAAATGTACTTACTATAATTGGGGAATTTAACAATTAAATTAAATAAACATTTGTGCATTTAGTTTATACTTAACTGTCTGCATTAGATAACTAAAAAAAAAAAAAAAAAAAATCTGAATAAAAACTTAAAGGACAAGTTTATTTAAAAATACATATTTAGTCACCCTCACTTGATGTTTTACACAAAATAAAACACAAAGTAATATTTTATTTTGTGTTTTATTTTGTGTAAAACCTCAATTATAAAACAAAATAATATTTTATTTTGTTTTATAATCTGTACTATATATATATATATATATATATATATATATATATATATATATATATATATATATATATATATATATATATAGTACAGATTATAAAACAAAATAAAATATTATTTTGTTTTATAATTGAGGTTTTACACAAAATAAAACACAAAATAAAATATTACTTTGTGTTTTATTTTGTGTAAAACATCAAGTGAGGGTGACTATATATATATATATATATATATATATATATATATATATATATATATATATATATATATATATATATATATATATATATATATATATATATATATATTAGTGCTGTCAATCGATTAAAAAAAATTAACTAATTAATCGCACAATTTTTTAAAATTAATCGCGATTAATCGCGATTAATCACAATTAAAAGACTGAAACTTTTTGGATATGTAAATGTAAAATGTAAATAATTAATGTAAACTCAAGACAAAGAAACTATTTAAATTCAAAATATGATTGTTTATTGGAATTTTTGTTTAACTTGTAACACAGATTTTCTCATGTAAACAACATACCTGCAATAAACCATCAATATCCTCCAAATTAACTGTTGGCTTGAAAGCCATATTTATTACAGAAATAAAAACACAGGCATGTAAGTACCATTTGAATTTCAAAACAATCAATGCCAATAAAAAACAAAAATGATTTCCATGTTGAATTCTAAGTGGACTGCAAAAAAATTCCAAAGTATAGTCATTGCCAGTGCTTTAAGTGGGCCAGTATGCACCAGTACTCAGTACCGCCACTTCCAAATATAGCTCTTGAGCGTACAGCCACCTCTCCGTGCGCCCAGAACGTGCTTGTAGCGTAACGGTACGCTCATCTGGACATCTGTTTTAATAGAGGTTTTAATCTTTTACCTGCACTGCCGATTTTCAGAGCGCCCTTCACAATGCAAGCTTCCTAATTCATCCCACCCAGAGCAGAAACTACATTACCCATTCACCCTTAAGTTATACAAGTGAATAGCGCATGTGTCGCTTTTCCCACTGTTATAAGTGTCAACAACTCAACGTGGCCGGAGAAGGTGTCTGAAACTCGTTGTGAGTTATACTAAAGCAAAATCTTGAGTATTTATTGTCTGATAAACATTAAAAACTGTCTGCGGAGGTTGAGTCGTCCTGCAGCCCCCGCTGGCTGCTCATTGGCTGCAGCATCTTTTTTCTAAGTTCTAAAAAAATACCGTAGACGGCAAGGCACAAATTTAGATATTCATTTATCTAATTAATCTATAGCCTATGCACAAAGACAATATGATCTTTTTGTCCCCTTTTTGTTTTAAGCTTGATGAAGAGGGCGCAAGTTGCTGCAGCTGCGAGGAGGACAGTGATGCACGCGTACAGGAGTGATTGACAGTTCGCGGCACTGTGTACAAAAAATACTCCGCTACACAATTATTTTGTTATTTTCGTTTAAGCTTATTAACGTTTTTTTTAAACAATGACATTTGAGTTCATGATTTTAATGTTGCTGTTTCTTGTGGCAGACTAAATGAAGAGTAATGTTTCTTGCGGCAGACTGAAGAGTAATCCGGCAGAGTTTTATACTGAAACTTTCCGTCTAAAAGTCCTTCCTTGGTCTTATCCATATTTCTTTGCACGTTGAACACACAAGGCCACAACTGGAAATAAAAAAAACTGCAACCGCGTTAATTGCGTTATTTTTTTTTAACGCGTTAAATATTTCAAATTAATCGAATGCGTTAATGCGCTAATTTTGACAGCACTAATATATATATATATATATATATATATATATATATATATATATATATATATATATATATATATATAAATATAGTACAGACCAAAAGTTTGCACACACCTTCTCATTCAAAGAGTTTTCTTTATTTTCATGACTATGCAGTCATCAAGGGCTATTTGACCAAGAAGAAGAGTGATGGGGTGCTGCTCCAGATGACCTGGCCTCCACAGTCACCGGACCTGAACCCAATCGAGATGGTTTAGGGGTGAACTGGACCGCAGACTGAAGGCAAAAGGGCCAACAAGTGCTAAGCATCTCTCGGGGAACTCCTTTAAGACTGTTGGAAGACCATTTCAGGTGACTACCTCTTGAAGCTCATCAAGAGAACGCCAAGAGTGTGCAAAGCAGTAATCAAAGCAAACGAACCTACAATATGATATATTTTCAGTAGTTTCACACTTTTTTGTTATGTATATAATTCCACACATGTGTTAATCAATAGTTTTGATGCCTTCAGTGTGAATCTACAATTTTCGTAGTCATGAAAATAAAGAAAACTCTTTGAATGAGAAGGTGTGTCCAAACTTTTGGGCTGTACTGTATATATATATATATATATATATATATATATATATATATATATATATATATATATATATATATATATATATATATATATATATATATATATATATATATAGTGAGGATGAAGGAAGTCGACGAGTGGCTTCTGGCCGTAAAAGGGCCCTTCCAAGACTTGTGAGCTCCTCATGCACCTCTGGGAAGAAAGAAGCCATGGCAGAAAGCTGTTGTGAGCCTCGCTTCGCACCGAGAAACCAATCATCCGGCCGCGAGCACTTAGGTCTGGGCAGTTTGTTCACCTCCAACCCAATGCACATGGTTGCTCGTGCAAGCATTGTTGTCAACTCTGGCTCCAATCTGGTGGAAGCCACAACACCCGAGGGGGACAGCCCCGCTGACACCACTGAATGCGCTTCCTCGCCAACACCAAAGAGCGTCTGCAGAGGTGAAAGGCTTTGTGTAGTGTAAGCATGCGCTCTGCTCTGAAGCAAATATCTGAATAAGAGGATACACGTCGCCACCTTATATACACGTATGTATGTGGGAGTGGCTTAGCATCCAAATCCATTCGCCAATTCCCATTATCCATTTCTCTTAAATATTAAATATCTACCTGAGCTATGATAGATCAACTTTCCTTTGGATTGCTCAAGGAAGCAACTGTAATAACTCAGTTTTACAATCTTCCTGTTGCCAGCCCGTGATCTTTAGCCCCTGCACTACAACACCTATGCACAAAGTGTCAGAAGCACACAATGTAGGGTTAACATGTAAAAACAGACATGAAGAGGTGTCGGTTGGAGTTGGTGTATTTAGCTGTGAGTTCTGGTGGTTGGGTTTCAGTTTACATAATTTTGTGCGCTGTGATCTCTCAGGTTTCTTCTCAGGATGTAAATGAGTCTGATCTTTATTAAACTCTTCCACCCCACAGTGCCTGGCATGGTGCACACACCAGCACATTCCGATGACTCTTTCACACAAACAGCCTAACCTCTCACATACTGTATGCACAGCGTGCAGAAAATAAAGGAAACTGACAGTATTTTGTCGATTTGTCCTACCCTGTCAGATTTTGCAACCTCCCATTAAAACAAAGGGTCAACGAAAAAATCTACCTGTAAGTTCATGGTTTATTAATGTCTACACCTACCACAACCCTAAACCTACCCTTACAGTAATTCAGATACAGCAATGGTGCGTTAAATTCGCAGTTGTAGCTAGAAGAGATACAGCTATATTTGCTATTGTAAATTGTTTTTTTGTTTATTTTTTCTACATATTAGTTTTTGCTTTATTATAGTTTAGACCTTTCCCAATCCAAAACCTACCCTTACAGTAATGCAGATACATTAAATATTGTTGTTCTGCATGAGAAAAAGGATGTAATATCAATGTGCGCATGCGCAGTAAACCCTGTTAGGAAAACCTGACGAGTCAGGACACTGGCGAGGGGATAAAAATGAATCAGACGCTTTAATGTACACCTCAAACAAACACCTGATGTCGGTGAGCCAGAGATGACAGCATGTATCGTGTTGCCTCTGGACATGACTCTTAGCTCTCACGTTTTATGTGACTTTCTTTAAAAGAAGACTAACTTCTGTGGACCCTGACTTAGTATATTTCGACTCTTGAATAAGATCTGCTCAGTTTTAACCAGTACTGATTCGTGTAACACACACATTAACCCTCAGTACTTACAACAAGACACTATTGAAACAATGTTAGTGGACTTTCTCCGGATAACATGTCAAGAAAAAATTAAAAATCCATGCAAAGAGCATAAATGAATTTTGACTTTTGCATTTGAAAATGTTTTATGCTTATTGATCAAAAACACAGTTAAAAAAAATAGTAATATTATGTACTATGATTTGATAAAAAAAAAAAAAAAAAAAACTTGTATTTATTTATTTCGATATAGTTTAAAGTTTTATTTATTCCTGTGGTGGTAAAGCTGAATTTTCAGCACATTATTCCAGTCTTCAGTGTCACGTGATATTTCAGGATTTCATTTAATTTGCTGTTTCAGAGGAACAGCATTAATTGTAAATATGTGTTCGTTTGTTTTCAACAATATAAATGACTTTACTGTCACTTTCAATCAATGTGATTTGTCATTGATGAATAAAATAATTAATAATAATAATAATAATAATAATAATAATAATAATAATAATAATAATAATTTCCCCCTGAAATTTCTTAATGAAAATATAAATAAACGTACCGTAGGAGCACATCACATTCTTTATAGTGTTTTTATAGTATTATTTATAATTTATTTTTAGTCCCTTGTCTTCACATACTTTGTGCCTGTAATGTCATGTTTTGTGATCCAAGCCTCATTATAAGCATTGCAATGCCAGTGAATCATGTGTGCTGTGCAAATGATGAATAAACAACTTGACGTGAACTAAAACATGTTTTTGAGTTATTTGACATTTGATTGCAGACTTTCGTATCTTGTCAAATCTGAACACAATTTGAGAGGAGCCTGGCATTACAGAAATCAAATTAAAGTCTCAGTGCTCTCTGTGCAACCCCAGCGCTGTACAGGGGAAATAGTTGAGAAAACAAAATGCCTCATTTGACTTTTTGAAACATTTGAACAAAAACTTTGAAAAATACAGTTTTCTCCAGCATAATCTTTCTTTCCCTTAACCTTTTATTATTTTCCGACAAAGCAATACATTGAATGTGGATCAGACCATTTGGTCCTGGAAGAGTTTAATGAGAAATTTTGCAGTTCAAATTGAAATCACTGTCTTTTGATGGCAGACTTGCTATCTTGGCTATATAGATTAGATCAGATAAGTTTAGATAAGTTTTGTCATTTTAGTTGAAACATCTAAAACAGAATTGCTACTCTTTGTTCGTTGCTTACTTGAATCTCCTGAGCATTGACGGAGCAAGCTTTGAGCTGTATAATTTTCCTCTGGCTAGCTTATGGCTATCTCTCATTCCTCTACATTTAGTTTGAGGTAATGTCCTGTAATAACATCCTACCCTGCAAATCTGTTAGCGGCGGTCCTCCATATGGGAGCATATGAGGTGTCTGTCATAACACTCTGCATGCAGATGTTGCAGCATTTACCCGGCACAAACAGTCATTTACGCCTTACAGCTACGGATGAGCGCCGCACCTAATTATTGCGCGAGCCTAGCAGCAGGCTCCAGAAATATGTTTGGCACATGCTAATATCAAGGGTTGAGGTGGTACCACACACAGTACAAGATCTCTGAAAGGTGATACCGGATCCGTCAGCTGCACGTCAGCTGTAATAGCTGCTCTTAACGTACTAGTCAGTGAAAAGGGAAATAAATGATATGCCAGCGTTCTCACCTGAATGAGGTTAAGTGAAACTCTGTGTAAAAAGTAAAACGATGTAAAATTAATGTAATTTCCTTTTTGTGTTCTCTTACATGTCCCCTATCTTGTGTGACTGCATCAACAGGTAAGTTTTTTCTTCTTCTTGTATTTACCAGTGTTTATATTTAGATATTTATATTTATTTATATTTGTTTTATTCAGCAGCTTTACTCCCCATATATAAGTTGTTGGGTTGTTTGTTCGTTTTGTTGTAGTTGGTGTTTTCCGTGAATTTTTTTTTGTTTTGTTTTGTTTATTCTGGGATTATGTCACTGTGACGAGTGGGGCGTGGCCGAGAGCAATGGGAACGGAGCGAGGCCGGTGGAGTGATTGGAAATGAGTCCCGAGTCCCACGGAGGAGATGGAAGGATATAAAACAGTTGCGACGAGAGAGGACCAGGCCTGGATTTTATTTGTGTTTGTTTTTTGTTCGTGCATGTTGTCCATGAGGGGCTGTCGCACTGTTTTGTCTTTATTTTATTATTAAAGTCTTCTTTGATTGTCCAGGCCTGGTCCTCTCTCGTCCTCCACTGTTGTCGCTCCTGTTTTATATCCTTCCATCTCCTCCGTGGGACTCTAGACCAGTGGGTCGAGCAGGTGTCACTCATTTCCAATTACTCCACCGACGTCGCTCCGTTCCCATGGCTCTTAGCCCCGCCCCATTCATCACAGTCACATCTGAGTCAATGCAGTCAATAATCAGGACCAGTGACTCCTATGATTGATTTATTCAGATTCAGAGTCCTATTGGTTTGTCTAATTCATAAATAAAAAACATGTGAATCAAATGATTTGTTTGCATGTTATGTTGACCATGTTCAGCAGGTTGTTCGTTTCTCGAAAAACTCCTTCATATCAGTGCAGAAAGTGCTATCAACCCTCTTAACAGATTAGTTGTTTTTATGTATGTTGGTGTTTTCCATGATGAAAGGTGTCTGGCATCACCTGTCAAGCTGGAATTTGCAATTTCTGTTGTTTACTTCCGGGGCTTTAGACGTGTCAGGTTTGATCGGCCATCTGCTACAAGTCCTGTTTAACATTTCTCTCACTGAATTAAAAAGATACCTGGTATTTTCCCCGACGTCGCCTCCACAGGGTATTTAGCAACTCCATCGTAGAGAGTATAATCTGTCATGACCAAAGAAAAGGTTTTCTATGCTTTTTTGTCTGCGGAAACGCTTGACACATTTGATGGGAAAGGAGATCAATGAGCTGTCAGTCATCACACACTGGGCTTGTCATTTTCCAAATTATGCAAATGAAAGCAGGTGGGCAGATGGAAGCTGCTTGGTTTCTCGATGATCAACTCAAGGTGGTTTAATCTCCAGGCTCTTGTAATGTTGGACATTAGATGAAGGAAAGAATTAGACAAGACTCTTACTAATTAACTAGCGCAGCCCTTTTCTCTGTAGAGTTTTGAGTTCTTTGTACAAACCCTTGACATTTGTAGGATAGTGGGCTTGTCTTCTTTATCTAATGAATTTCCCAGGGAACTTGAGTGCAGGTCTTTAAACAAACACAATTAGAAGTGTCAAAGCACCAGCTCTCATTAAAGCTCAGCCATTACCCACTAATGACTAGCGTGTTTTTAACCATAGTTAGATATGTAATGTGTGCATGAAGACTGTGGCCTCTGTACAGTCCTGTTAAATGCTTTCTTGACCTTCTCCCTCAAGCAGTGCCCACAATGATGATTTGCAGGTGATTGATGAAGTACTAGCCGAAAACAATTTAATTTGTTTGTAATCAGTAAGGTGAAGAGTTTTAATAGTGATTTGCATAAATCCAGCACAATATGCACTGTCAATTGTAGACGTTGTTGTTAAATATACTACAATAATATATGGGTTTTTTTAAACTTCAACTTTGAATGTGATTCCACTTCTTAAACAAATATGCATTGGCAGAAGAATGCAGACTTTAGAAACCGCATTTGATTTGATTTCATTTGATTTCATTTAATTGCATTTCCTTCTAAATAAATGAATAAATAAATTACAGTGTATTTAGAACAACAGATGTGATGCTGATGCAGATTTTGCATTGGCCTATTCATGAGTGAACATTTGTAACTAGTTTTAGCTTTTTGATATAAAAGATATAAGGCTCATTTATTGAGGCCATCGCATGGAAAAGGCTGTGGATTTTTGTGGATTTTTTTTTGTGATTTTATGCATTTGCCAGGATGCATCTTGTGAGTTCCTTTTCACATCCAGAGGCTGTGGGCCATTTGGAGACGCAGTCTAATCCTGTCATAATGCCACTTTGTCCCCTGACATCTGCACTTCTCCCTCTCCCTCCGAGTTCCTCTCTTTCTTTGTCTGTCATCCCTTTACATTCACCCCCCCCAACCTCATCCCTTAAGGCTAGCGACCCACATCCAGCAACGCAATTAACCACTTTGATACGTCAAGTAATTACTTCATTTTTCATGTTAAAATGCACCTCATTTAGTGTGGCGCAGAGCAGCTGAGATAGGGAGGTCGGGAGAGATAGGTCAGCGGTCGTTTGAGATTAACACAAGACACTCACTGTCTCTCATGGCTCAATGGATTCTCTCCAGAGAAAGTGGGAAATGCAGAAGAGGAAGTGGGATGCCATTTTGACCTTGGCAGCCAGCTGCTAACATGCACCAGAGACTTTCCCTCATTCCCCACACGCAAATGTGGCCTTTTGCAAGGGGAGTGCCTCAGAGTTCCTCCCTGGGCCCCTTCATGATTTTACCCCCCATTATTTAATGAGTCGCATGCCTGCCGGGCAAGTCGAATCTGTCACCCCCAGTGGAAGATCAGCATTTCTGAGGATAAGACAAGTGTGTGTGCAAATACGAAATTGTGTGAGGTCCTATTTGGCTTCAGAGACTTTGTTCAAGCTTTTAGTCGGTCTAAATATTTCAGTACCACTTGTGTTTGGACCACAACTTGAAACAGGACAGACTGGGATAGGGAAGTTAAATCTTTGGCAGAGTTATTCTCCGTTCAGCTGGAGATTCATTCTCTTGATTTCCGTAAAGTATTCTTCTGAGGTTTGCGCAGTAATTCAATTTAAGGTAATTGTAGCACAAAACCATAATTAAAAGGATTAAAATGCAAGCCATTTTTAGACGGCTAAATAAAGGGACAAATCTAGTTCCTGTCATCCTCTGAATTTTTCTGTTGTTGAAGTGGATTTCTCATTAAAAAGAAAAAAAAAAGAAAAAAAGAAATAGGGAAAAAATAACATAAATCACAGTGCCTGTCATTCTAGGGAATGAGAACACCAACCATGTCTGTCTGTCTGTATGTCTGTCCATCAGTCAGTCAGTCCGTCTGTCCATCCAATCCCTGGTTGGTGTTCTAAAATGTGTAATAAATATATTACACACACACGCACACGCACACGCACACACACACACACACACACACACACACACACACACACACACACACATATATATATATATATATATATATATATATATATATATATATATATATATATCACATAAACAGTGATATTTACCTACATATATATTTACTAAGGAATTTTATTTTTTTACTAATGCACCAATGTGACTTACACAAACAAATCATAAATTAATCAATTAATTCAAACTGTCAGTTTGTAATTAATCACAGAAATGAATCAAACTGACTGAACTTACTTCATCTGCATTTTTGCTACTGATATTACTGCAGACAAACACAACACAAATCACTGGTGACACATTTCTCTTCTTCCAGATAAGTGGGATTGTCAGTCATATATATATAATTTTTTATTTATTTATTTTTTTTTTTTTTTTTTTTTTACTGTCTCTCGGTGGATCTGATTTATTTTCTCCATGGGAGTCCAGGTAACCTGTACACCCCCGTACGCAGCCCCCCTGTCCTATAGCATATGTCTGCAGTGAACGTTCCTGTCTGCTCTCCTGTGGCTATTTCCAGTGGGATGCAAGGTTGTGTGAGTTGGATGTTCTCTGAGTAAGTGTGTGTTTGTGTGTGTGTGTGAAACTCATTGTTTCTAACCCTGCTCCCTCGTAGTATAAGGGCTCAGCCTCATCCGTTTGTCACGGTTCCCTGGTGATGCTCGGAAACAGGAAAAGAAAGAGAACGGACTGATTCATTGTACAGCTGACAGGGAGATAAAGAAAAGAAGGTGGGATATGTTTTGATGTCCTTGTCTCTTAGGATTTGCCATGGATATTTGTCTTGTTTTCCCTCTGTCAGAGAATTTTTTCTTTCTTTCTTTTTTTTTCAGACTGTATACGATGAGACACAATATAACACTTGGGCTGGACTCATTAGTCTTAATTTATTCTCAATATTATATGTTCACAGACTGTTTTATGCATTCCAACTGATTTCTTTCTGTACAGTTGCAAAAATGATGCGTTGATTCGTTGAAGCAGTTAAATATTAGGAGTGTACATGAGTACATGAGTACCTGAATTCTCAGAAATGACAGCAATGATTCATCATAGGAACTTGAAAATTTATTTTTCCCAATTTTTATTTTTATTTATTTTGAGGACTGGTCACACTGGCATTTAAGGCAGTACTTCACGGTGCAAACTAGTTTTGAGATTAAATGCATTCATTAATTTAATTAATTCTTCCATATTTCCATCCATCCACTCTTAAATCCATCTATCAATCTAATTATTCACTAATCCATCTATCTATTTACAAATCTCTTCATTCATCATCCATCTATTGATCTGTTTATTCACAAATCTAACCATTCGTTATTCATAAAACTATCCATCTTTAGATTAGATTAGAATTCAGAAAGAAACAGCTGTAGGGAAAAAGCTGTTCCTGGGTCTGCTGGTCCTTGTCCGGAGGCTCCTGAAGTGCCTCCTGGAGGGCAGGAGGTTAAACAGTCTATGGTCAGGGTGAGAAGAGTCATTGAGGATGCTGCAAGCTCGACGTAGACAGCCTTTTCTCTGGTGTCCTCAATAGCACTAAGTGGTATCCCTATGATGCGTTGGTCAGTTTTCACCACCCTCTGCAGTGCTTTGCGGTCAGCAGCTGAGCGGTTCCCATACCAATCTGTGATACAACTGGTCAGGATGTTCTCGATCGCACACTGGAAAAAGTTCACCAGGATGGCTGAAGACAGCTGGTTCTTCTTCAGTTTCCCAAGGAAGAAGATGCTCCGGTGAGCCTTCTTGACCAGACTGGAGATCTGTGTGGTCCAGGACAAGTCCTCCGTGATGGTGGTTCCCAGGAACTTAAAGCTGGAGACACATTCAACAACCATCCCCTTAATGTGGATGGGGTCATGCGTGGTTCCTTTCTGCTTCCTGAAGTCCACAATGAGTTATTTTGTCTTACTGGTGTTGAAGAGCAGGTTCTTGTCAGCGCACCATGTGGCCAGGACTTAAAGCATGTTGGCACAGTTGCTTGGGTGAGGGACAGGTTGAAAATGTCTGTGAAGAGCCCTGCAAGCTGCTCAACACATGCTCTAAGCACACGTCCAGGAATGCCATCCAGGCCAGCAGCCTTGTGTGCAGTGATCTGGCTCAATGCAGTGTAGACATCTGTGGAGGTGAGTTTGAGGGGTTGGTGGTGTACTGAGAGTGTGATCCTGGTGTCTGTCTTCTTGCTGTCACTGTTAAAGCGAGCATAAAAGTAATTTAGCTTGTTAAGGAAAGAGACGTCTGTGACCATTGGAGTGGAGTTGCTTGGCTTGTAGTCACTGATGAACTGAATGCCCTGCCACATGCGTCGGGGGTCAGAGTTGGAAAAGTGCTTCTCTACCTTTAGCTAGTAACAGGACTTGGCCTTTTTGATGCCCCTCCTCATGTTAGCCCTGGATTTGCTGTAGGCCTGAGCGTCATCTGATCTGAAGGCAGTGTTGCAGGCTTTCAGCAGGAGTCACACCTCCTTGTTCATCTATGGCTTCTGATTTTATTTTATTTTTTTTCTGTTGTAACACTGTCAATTGTGGTGTTGATGTGTTATAGATATCAATGTCCATGTGAGACCCACAGGCAGTCTGAGAGGCAAACATACTCCAGTTTGTGTATTGAAACCTGTCCTGAAGTAAAGAGTGTGCTCCAGTTGGCCACACTTTGATGGTCCTCACTGACGGCTTCACACAGTTAATGAGGGGTTACTACTAAAAGTGAGAAACAAAGAAAGGTGATCACACTGTCCAAGGTGGGGGAGGGGAGTCACAATAAGCTCCATAAATGTTTGTGTAAACATGATCCAAAGTTATGTCTCCTCTAGTGTGGCAGGAAACATGCTGATGGAATTTCAGAAGCACTTTCTTTAAGTCGGAGTGATTAAAATCATCCTTGACAATAAAAGCAGCCTCCGGGTGAGCAGTCTGTTGTTTACTAATGGCTGTATGCAGTTTGTTCATAACAAGCTTGGCAAACTTGGCTTGGTTCTAATGGTGGAAGTGAACTCCCACGGCAAATAAAAAGGTCTACACCTAACCATGAGAAACTCTAGGTTAGCTGAGCAGTGCCTCCCAACAATGACAGTGGTTGTACACCAAGCTTTGTGAACATGAATGCAAAATCTGCCTCCTCTTGCCTTTCCGGAGTCATCTGCTGTCCTGTCTGGCCAGAGCGTGTAGCGTCCAGCTAGCTCAATAGCATTATTGGGTACATCGCTGTGTAGTCATGATTCTGTGAAAACCATGACACTGCAATCCAAAAGTCTCTTACTGTGGGTGATGTGAAGCCGTAACTTGTCAATTTTGTTCACCAGTGACCGCATATTAGCGTGGAAAATGCTGGGTAAAGACAGCTGGAGTGGTATTATCCATCGCTTCCATCCATCCATCCATCGATCCATCCATCATCCATTAATTTACTCTGAAATCCATCCACCTATCTATTTACTCACAAATCCATTTTTCCATGCATTTATTCACAAATCTGTACATCCATCCATTCATCCATCATCCATCCATCCATCCATCCACATTTTAGCAAATCTATCCATTCAACCATACATCTATATAAAAAAAATAAAATAAAAAAAAGTATCCATTTTTAATTTTCCATTCACCATGGATTTAATTGGCTGTAGTAAAGAACACAAGGCTGCATTGAACATGAATGCATTCTCAGAATACCATGAATAAGGACGTCTTTTCCAGCATGCCCCGACATCACTTGTCAGAAATTGGGAAGAATAAGAGATAAAAGATTTTATCTACAGTACAGATCGCCGTTTTGATTTATAAATTCATTGAATTCCTTTAAACAGAGTAATTAGCCATATGGTCTGTTATATTACACAAAGCTCTTTTAGTTCTCTAAGTTTATATAATACATGCAGATGCTCAAGTGAATCTTTTTTTTTTAATTTTGTATCTGTACTGTTTATGAAACATGTTTAAAGTGAACCGGTAATTGAAAATGAAACAAAAGCAATTACCTTATTTCGATTTACAGCAAACATAATACATTTAAAGATGGATGGATGAGAGAGCTTGTGTGGCTGAATTAGTCGTCCTCATTCCTGGACACTGTTTTTGTTTTGTGCAAAGGACGAACAAACCTCAATGCTTTCTGCTTACGGATTCTACATCAGCACTCCTGTCAAACTGATGAGAGATGGGCTGATGTAGACACAAAGACGGCCTGTACCGACCGATCAGACAATATCAGGAGATACTGTTTTGACGGTGAAGAGAGTACAGCATGCTGGACTGTGTTCCTCAGTAAGATTCCCAAACACCAGCAGTGGACGTTTCTTTATTCAAGCATGAAAAGATGAAAATGCTTTGGCAATGTGTGATGTCACCTTTATCTCATAATTTTAAGATTTTTTCATGATTTACATTATCATTTTCCCCAACAGAGCCATCGATGCCTTGTTATCGCTTATTTTTTCTAGCACATTCATTGCTCGTGTTTGTTGTCCCAGAGCATCTCCAATTATTCTAAACAGAGTGTCACAATATTTTGAGTGGCACTGGTTGGACTACACTAATAAGACAGATGGAGAAAACTACATAATCTTTAGCTCTATTAATGGCCTCTTGCATGACTTACACTTGACAAGAAGGCTGCTGTATTGTTGCTACTTAACGTGAGATAAAATAAAACTAACCATGTGTGGTAGACGTCATAACTGATAAATGTGTTTTAGTGCTTCAAACTCAGTGAAAGATTAACTCACCGTCGCTCAGGTGACCAGGGCCCGGATTTGTTGCTAAAAACAATTTTTCAGGCCCATATATGTTCCTTGTATTAATGTCCTAGTTTATCTGCATTGCTTCTGCAATGATGCCAGTAAAATGTATAGTTGTACAGAAAGGATATGTTGAAAAAGAACAAGTGTTTTTGTGTGGAGAGAGAGAAAGAGTGAGCGAGAGAGCAATGGCCCCTCAGGACTCGCGGGTACAACCTTTCTGATGCTCAGCTGTAAAACCATTGGCCTGTTATCACCAGTTCTTTGGTTGCCAGGGGAAACCATGTTGCTACACTGACAAAAGCTGTAAACATTGTGTTTGCCCCATCCCACTGATACGGTTAAGCACCACAGATGAACCTAACCTTGAGTCGAGTAACAATGTCAGGCCTTTTTCACTCCTGTCTCCTGTTTCTCCCTCTGTCTCTTATTGTTTTTATCTCTGTCTCTTATGGATCATAGAAGCTTTAATATATATATCACTTTAAAAACAAGGCTCTGAATGTCTTAGATTCTCAGTGGGCCTCTTTCATGAAAGCACAGGGAATGCATGTGCAATTCTTTAATTCTTTATTTGAATCTTTCCTTCTTATGTTCTATTTGTATTCTTTTAACACATCCCATAGGAAAGTAAATCACAAATGTGATTTATTGTATATCTTAATTGTTTTACTGGACATGAATGAGAGTAAATGGAAAGCAAATTGTCTGTAATCAAAAATCTAATATTTCTTATCAAATTATTTCCATTCTCTTGTTTTATTTATTTGAATGTAATTGTAAAAAAAAAAAAAAAAAAAAAAAAAAAAACTACATTATGTCTCCTGAGATTTTACAAATGATTTACACACATAATCAGATGTGGCACCCGGGTGCTATTTTTGCTCAAACTAGGAGCACATGTGCTAAAGAGCCAGAATGATCGTACTTTGCCTTTATATTCCTGTTTTGTAGCTTCTCCAGCTATTATTCAACACAAGCAGGTACGTCAGGGATAAGAAAGTGAAGAAGACATTTTCCGAAGAGTCTCAGCTGTTTGAGAGTCTGGAAAAATAAATAAATAAAGGAATTAAATGTGTTGATGTGACTTTGTGTGTCTCCAGATGTGTAGTGATGGACAGGTAGATGTACTAATTCAAAGTAAACTTTCTGATGAACATCAGCGTGGCTGGTGCGAGATGTATTGTACTGTATGTGAGTTTTGCACCAGCTAACAGTGCCGCTCATCACTGTACATACCCACAATCCACTGCATCCCCTGAGATTTGAATCACACCATATGTTCCATACTGCCGCGCAGATTTGAATTATTTATCATGAAACAGATGTCATTTTGCTCTCGAGTTTGAATTGTTAGTGTTTGTTTTTGAACTCCTGATATAGTTTGGTTTGAATTTGTCACATATTTCCCAGAACACCAGCAACAACAGAACGTGACAGAGTCATGATTTTTTAAAGACATTGATAGACCTTTATTTGCTGATTGATTGTTTTGTTATTCAAAATAAAGCATTATTGTTACATCAAAATGCAAAACAAAATAATAATTATAACCTTTTTTGTTTTCAAAAAACAAACAAAAAAAACATTTATATTACAAAGGCATTTTTAATCTGCTTTGTTGTTTTCTTAATCAAAAGAAATCATAATTGTTTTATGTGAAACAATGTAAAAGGAATAGTTCACATATTTGTCATTTACTGATTCTCATGTTTTTCTGAACACTTATTACTTTCTACTTCCTAGCTTAAAAGACAAAAAAAATAAAAATAAAATAAAATAAAACCCTAACAGTCATCGAATGTTATTTGATATCTTTCTTTGAGGAACAGAGTGTAAATTTAAAGGGATATTTCAGAAATTAAAACCCTTTCATCATTTACTCACCTTAATGTTGTTCTCTGTCAGAAAATGTGCAAATATTTTACCTTTAGGGGTACAAAAGTGCATATTTGTACCTAAAGTTATGAATCTTCTAGTAGTAAATAAGGTACAAACAGTTGTAGCACTTTATTTTGATAGTCCACTTTAGACATTCTACTAACTATAAGTAACTCGCACCTACATTTTAATACCAATCATCAGAGTATTAGTAGACTGTCTGCTTAATACCAGCCTATTGGAAGTATGTCAAATTACTCAACTAACAGTCTACTAACACTATAATGAGAGTTTGTTTACATGAATTTTCAAACTGAATGAGAGTTAGTTGACATATAGATGCAAAAATGCTGAGAGTTAGTTGAATGTCTCAAGTGTACTATCAGAATAAAGTGTTACCTAGAGATTTTCCTTTAAGGGTCCTGCCCTGCCCAAGGTCTGATCATGACCCAGACAGACTGGAACTGTGGAATGGTCTGTGTTGTTTCATCCATTTTAGTTTTCTGTAAAATATTAAGCAGGACTGATGTCTGTGAAAGCCTGCCAGGACCTGGAGCTGCGCACATTTCAGAGATACAAACTGCTGTTTGCTGTCAGCATTGATCAGCTGGATAAGTGGGAATGGTCAAATGTGTACAGCGATAGCCCTTCTGCTGTAAGTGAGGATGTGCCACGTCCAAACGGTAGCTATAGGGTACTTAAATTTATAATCTGGCAGTTTTTGGGTAAAAAGCATGCAATTTTTACAATCCAATTAATTCCCAAATGTATACAGTGATTTCTGATTTTCTGAGAATTCTAGGCAATGATATCTTCTTGTTTCACTCAGATGATTTACGACCTAATTAAAATCGGCTGCTAATGCACGCTGACTTTAATCTAATTTGAAAGTTACCATGACCAAATCAATGGTCTGTTCTGTGGCTTTGGGATTATTCTCCTTGATGTTCCTTTGGATAGACATTGATTAAGAAATAATGTGGGGTGAAATTAGACCAGGCACACTGCTTTTGATTGGTTGTTTATCTTCTTACTCAAGCAGTTTTTGTCTTTGTGTTTTTGCCGATATCATTCTTAAGACAAAGCGAGCAAACACCATATGAGCATTTTGATGCTTATTAGCAGTCCCTGAGCTGCTGCTAGCCTTGGTCAATTGTGTATGCTGTCAAGAGCTTTCTTTGAGGAGACAAGCTGTACATGAAGTGCTCTTTTATGTAGACACAGCTGAAAGTACAGGGTAAGGCCACGAACCCCAAAGCAAAAGTTGCAGTCCAACCAATAAGATGACCTGTTGCAAGTATTTGATGTGTGCATGTGTGTAAGTGCCCCTGAATTGGCTTCCATTCCATCTGTGATAAGACTATCAAAAGTTTATCAAAAGCTATCTTACTTTTTCAGACAGCTGTTGGCAACCATATATGTTGGAAAATATTTTTTTATGCTGGTCCAAGCTGCTGATTATATATATATATATATATATATATATATATATATATATATATATATATATATATATATATATATGTGTGTGTGTGTGTGTGTGTGTGTGTGCTCTTGTTTTTGTTACATATCAGGACAGAACTCTGTATAATGACATGGGTATGACACAGGTATTACAAGAAGAGGGTGACTTATGAGGACATAACCCATGTCCCTATTTTTCTAAACGTTTATACATCATACAGAAGTAAAAAATGCACAAAGTTTCCTGTGAGGGATAGGGTTAGGGTTAGGTGTAGGGTTGGTGTAGGACCATTGAATATACAGTCTGTACATTATAAAAAACATTACGCCTATGGGATGAACCCACTTTTCACTAAAACAAACATATGTGTGTATGTGTGTATTATAAATTAATACTTTTATGCATGAAGTATTAACAAAAATATTATAAAACATTAATATTACAAAAGTGGCAGAAAAGTATGTATGAATTTTATAAAATATCTGTTATACATAAAATTATGTTCTTTTAAGAAAGCTATAATACATCAAACATCTCAGAACATTACGGTAACCATTTCTACTTTTCAGTATGGGCAATAAGAAATGTTTCTTGTGCACCAAATCAAAACCTCAAAATTATTTCTGAAGGATCATGTTACACTGGAATAATTGCTGCTACAAATTCAGCTTTGCATAACAGGAATATATATATATTAGATAAATGCAGCGCTAGTGAGCATTAGAGACTTTAAAAAATATGCAGTAGTTGTAATATCTAATTCAATTCAGTATGACAGATCAACGAGTCTAGACTGACTAATGGAAACCAGCCCGGTAAACTTAACGTTGCTTTTTGCAGCAGACTGCTGAATAGTCCCATCATCTCAGCAGTGAGAGCAAGTGCTGACATTTTAACGTTAAATTCAGAGCTTCTGAATTAATGATCAACACTGTAAATTCTTGTTTGCACTAATCCATGATCTCAAATCGCACAGGGGTCTCGCTAAACGGGTGACATCTCTTACTTATGACAGGAACATGACAACTGTGAGCTCACTCAGACTAATTGTGGATGTATTGAGCCACGCTGACATGATGTACAATTTTCCATGTAGAGAGAAATGGAAGGAGGGCAGAAGAACGTCATGTTGGGAAACGGTTTGACAAAGTGTGACAATGATGGAAGCAGACTTCTCTCTTTGCTCTGGGCTTGCTGCGATAGAGGATAGCAGGTTGTTTGCACGTTCGGTGCAGCCCTGACAGGGATTATCAAGGAGAGAGACGAAGGGCGATTGCAAAGAGCTTTTCTTGCAATTCAACTCTGTGCAGCATGTTTTCTTCTCTCTGGCACATCCTAAGCGCTGCTCTGACACCGAAATAGGCCCCGCGGCATTGTGAATGTGTGGATTTTCAGGCAGAGGTGAGCATTTGACTAGAACGTGTATAGACCAGGCTGAGGTTTTACACTGCACTGCCATCGAATGAAAATTTGACACTGTATTTCTGGAAGGACCTTTAGCCCATTGAGTGCATTCATTTCAGGCAGTCGAAAGCATGTGTGATGCTGATTTGAATATTCCAGTGACCTGCCGTTCCGGGCACTAATAGTGTGATGTAGCTTCAGGTCACACTTTCTACTGGCTCTCACAAATAAACCAGAATCATTACAGTTCAGTCTAGATCAGTGTCAAACTCATTTGATGTCCAGGGTCGGATTAGACAAAATAACACCTTACACTAAATAGGTTCCAAATGTTCTAAAAGGGGGATTAAATAGTGATGCCATTGAATAACCAGTTTTTGGTTCCCCAAAGAACATTTTAAAAAGCCATGTTTTCTTTCTGTAAAGAAATACACATTTCTGCAATGCATATGTGACTAAATCTTCACTCTGAGTGACTAAATGATCTCATACTAGCCAATGGCAAATAAATTATCTGATTTTAATTGCCAGTGTGCGATTTGGAGGCTAAGTATAAGTTTAGCACATTTATTTTCACTTGCTGAACACTCTGACTGAGCACTTCAGAGTTTCACTCTCCGTCAAGCGATCCGTGCTGTTTATCAGTTCATCTGTACTGTACTGTAAACTCTAGTGTGAAGGCACACAACTTGCCATCACTTTGTCTCACACACACGCAGAAAGAGAGAGAGATAGAGAGAGAATTGATGTGATACTTGTAAACTATATTTTTTATTGTATTTTCCTGTCAAAATAACAACGTTCCTTTGCAATTCTTCAGATTTTAAGAACTGCCGGTAGTGGGCGAAGCTAATGCGCAAACGGCAATCTCATTGGCTGCCACTCACCTATTATCATCCCTGTTTTGATTTCAGCAAATCAGTTCGAGCGAATGCACAAAACCTGATTAATATTCATGAATCCAGCAGCTCATTAATCCTTAGGAATCCTTAGTGCATTTTATTGTTCTCTTAAGTAGAATTTCTTATCAGTATTATGTTATCCCCCCCCCCCCCCCACAGAAACAGAAACACTGAATCACAGTGCTCAGAGGTAATACATAATTTAGTTATTTAACTCACCTGAGGCTTTTAGATACATATGGAATTGCCAATTAGGATATCAAATCAAAGAATAACATTCTTTAAAGAAAACCACTCACTGTTCTTGCAGTGACTTGAGCTTTAATAAAACATCTTAGTTTAATATTAACACAATGTTGGACCTTAAAAAAGTGCTCTGAAAGTTTCATTTCAGACCTGCTTTTTAGTCTCCAATGTCACTGAATCAGTATTAATGTATAATGTCTAATAATCACTCAGTGGAGACTTGGAAATAAAGTAATAAAGCTGACGTTTATAATTTTATTTCTCTTGTACTTGTTCTACTTTTCATTACTGACTTCAAAGTGTGGTTTAGAATGGTTTGCAGTGGGACCATAGATCGAATTTTATCGAAAAAGCATGATTTCATTGATACGCCAAGGGCCAAATGCTGCATATAATTAAAAGCAAGGTACTACCTCTTTAAGATTAGAGCAGAGGTTTTTGTGTGTAGCTAAAAATAAAACATTATGAACATACTGCTATAAGAAATGTTTTGTAGCATATTTTAGTTTTAATTTGTACCTCAGATCTTACCGTGGGCTGGATCGGACTCTTCCAGGGGCCGTATCTCTGACATCTCCAGTCTAGAAGAGTGTTATCATGGCAGGCTCAGCTAATTAAGAAAACACCAAGGAATTAAACCAGGGCTAAGAAACAAGTTTGGCAGGTTAGCTTTCTTAACTCCTGCTGGTACAGTAGATGCTGTAACTACACCATCTGGTTCTAAAACGCATCTCAGTTGTCAGCTGTTCAAACTTAGTGTGTTCTGCAGTGTATCTACAGTTTAAAAGTTTGAGGTTGGTAATTTTTATTCTTTCTTTATTTCTTTCTTTTTCATGTTGCTTAAAGTCTCTTATGCTTACCAAGGCTGCACTGCACATATTTGATTTTGTTTGTATGTATATATGTATGCGTGTGTTTGCATTGGGAGAAGAACCTGAGCCGTGTCTCCACTCCTGGCTGTCAGAGACAAGGCTGCCGTGCGCTACAAAGACAAACTCAACCTAATAATATTTAATCATAACAGTGCTCAGAGCAAAACAATATTCCTCCACTCTTTTCCTCTTCCTCGCACACTCGTTCTGTGTCAGGTGTGTCAGTGTGCGATAGATTAGAGCTGTGGGACTAGAATAATGGGATTTAGCTCATAATACGATTGCCTGGATTTTAGTGCAGATTACATATCTATATCTTTTACGCAGGTAATAACATCAGCTTTCAACAGGTTTAAGGCGCTTTGGGACTGATTCCCAATCAGGCAGACATGGGATCACATAAGCATGTTAAAAATAATTTAACCTATACCTTTTTTTTTTTTTTTTTTTTTTCAAAGGCCAGTTTAGTCTTTGTCTTAAGAACTAGTCTGACCAACTAGCACTAACCAAGGGGTAATGAATAATATATATATTTTTTCAGATTCAAATTAGACAAATTATGAGTTTTATGTGACTGACTTAAAAAGAAAAAGACCAGTTTTAAAGGGAAAAAAGATACATTAATAATAATAATAATAATAATAATAATAGATAAATAACTGGCAAGACTAAGTATTTTATGCAACCAGCACAAGTTGCTTAAACAGAGCAATTCGCCAAAAAAAAAAAAAAAAAACATTCTCATTATTTACAAATATTGGATTCGATATTTTTTATCAATGTTTTTTTTTCCCTCTTCTTCTTATATATATATATATATATATATATATATATATATATATATATATATATATATATATATATATATATATATATATATATATATATATATATATATATATATATATTTAATGATAATAAAGCATAATGAGATATTTACATTGAAAAGCAAAAATTAGGCCAATTCGGGACAAAAATGAAGGTAAGCATTTGCAACCAAGCAGAAGAAAATCTGTTGTTGTAACAGCATCACACCTTATATGACTCTAAAAAAAAGAGCTTTGTTAATCATTCAGGTTAATAACCTTTACGCTCAACCCTTGAAAGTGCATTTTAAGAAAAATATTGCCATGTTAATGCTCAAGATGGTTCGTGAATGGATGCACCATGGACGGGACATCTGAGGTTGAGACTATTTTCTGCCGATTAAGTGCAGTTTCTTGGATTTTTAAGCCGTACCACATTTCACACACTCTTCTCTGTCCTTGCCAACTTTCCAACACATTAGACTGCCGTTAAATCCCAGGGTTGGAAATTTTAAAGCCAGGCTCCTGCAGTAATTACAGTTCCTGATAATCTATAAATCACAGCTTTGAGGCCATCTCATAAACTCTTATCAGCCCGAGATTAAGGAATACCCACATTTGCACCCCTCCTTCTTCTCATCTCATTTTTAGGAAGAGTAGCCGCTGGAAAAGATTGATTATGCTTTCTTCACAACAAGGCATTAGCTATTAACATGTAATTTCATCACATCCAAATGAGGGCAGGGTTATTTGCGACTGAGAGGAGTTATCATACCAAGACTAGAAGATAAAAGGGTTAAATGACAATAAAAAATGATCACAACAGTTATTAAAGTGATTTTAAAGACCCTCTGAGGTCTGTTTTACATGTTTGGATTTTTAAAGCCAACATGAAAGTGTTTGCAACTCGTTTTTCTTCAGTAATCTACAGAATATTCAACACAAATGGAGTGTTAGAGAGGAGATAATTGGTGACATCAGTCAGAAAGGAAATCTGTGTAAATGTTTGCAAGATTCTGAATGATTTCTCAATCACATCGCTCAATAAAAGTGGTAAATTATATTTGGACAGTAAATATGGTGAGTTACAGTGTTAGTCAGTAACGGAGTAGCTTTACTTCGTTGCTATACTTAAGTACACTTTTCAAGTATCTGTACTTTACTGGAGTAGTTTTATTTGAGTAACTTTTACTTTTAATTCACTGCATTCCAAAGCATAAGATCGTACTTTTAACTTCACTACATTTCAGAAAACATATCGTTACTCCTTATAATTGGCTATATCACATGCTCCGAAACACACAAGTGGTTACTGATTCATGAACACATTTTTTCAATGAACCTTTTAAATCGAATTGCAAATCACACCAAATGATATATGATCCAATTGCAGCTGTTCTAGAGTCGATAAGTCACTATTTCAAATGAACCGTTTAGTGGAAGTCTCAGTGAAGTCCCAGTGATCTGGGAGATCTTTTGAGCGGGTGCGTGTCTGATGCTGTTAAAAGTAAGTTATTAACCTCGAAATTTCGGATTAAAGCTGCGGTAGGGAACTTTTGATGCTCTAGCGGTTAATAACAGAACTGCTTGCGTCTTGCGGAAGAACATCGTAGCCGGAAATACTTCTCTCTGTTTATGTCTATGAAGAATCACAAAGGTACTGGGTTACTCCGCCGCGGTATCCCCGAAATAATCTAAAATGGATTCATGGTGTACTCGCTTATTATATACATTTTTCTACATTTTGAACACAAACAAAGTTCCGGACCGCAGCTCTGATTGGTTGATTTCATACCGGGAGCGTAACTGCAAATGGCAATAGGACACTGGGAGGAGCCAGAGGAGCTTGATTTTTTCACAGAAAATCTGTCTCATATTCTACTGTCAGGACATAATGACAGGTTTAACAAATATGTAAAAAAATATATATTTACAAAAGTTACCTACTGCAGCTTTAATTATTGTAACTGAAAATCATATTTAGGTAAAACATGTACTTTTAAAAAAAGTACATAAAAAATGAATACTTTTTTTTTTTTTTTTTTTTACTTTCACTTGAGTAAAATTGAGAAATGAGTACTTTTACTTTTACTGGAGTAATAATTTATTATACGCTGTTCTTTTACTCAAGTACTTGATTTGTGTACTTCGTCCACCACTGGTCAGTTATGATTTTGTGTTGCCTTGACACTCTAAACTGTATTAAACTGTCTATGTGTTTTAGATGTAGTGTAGAGACCCTTCATGCCGCATCATTGCAAAATTTGGTTGGGAGGCAGACAGATCATCAACTCGATCCATCACAGACAATTTAACACTTGACTGCCTTCTAAGTTGAGACACATTTGTCTGCCTAACAAGCTGGCAGCTCTGTGGCAAAGAACATGACACTCATGATGACTATGCAGGGATCTTTTGTTCTGTTTAAAGCATGATGACATTTCCAGCATTCAGTGAGGTGAGGGATGCTCTCAGGAGCACAATGTTTCTTGTTTGTTTTTTGTTTTGTTTAGTTTTTTTTTTTTTTTTTTTGGCTTTTGATTCCCTGTTCTGTTGTAATAGATACGATGTAACCTTCATGTTTATAGAGACAACAAGTCCATTTTATTAGCTCAAAAGAAATAATTAACATTGGAGGTTTAGGAGTTTGACTTTGAAACTAAATTTTTCCTAGTATTTGATTTATTATTATTATTATTATTATTATTATTATTATTGTAAAATAATAGTATATGTATACCATTTAATATATTACATGAATCTGATACATTCAATTATTATTGTTTTCGTATATGTAAAAAATGAATAAGTGCAATGAATTTTGACGTTTTTTTTTTTTTTTTGGTGTACACTCTGTAGCGCTAAATTTCTGGTCTATTTTTATTAGTTTTATTATATGTTTTTTCAATGTGTGTTTGTTCAGTATTTCTTTTGTGTTTTGTTGCACATTTCAGCCAATCCACTGATTTTGTTTCTGTTTTGGGAATATGTCTCACATAAATCTTTACTTAGTTTGTGATAAAAAAAAAGAAAGAAAAAGGATCCATTCAATGATATGCAAACTTGGTTTCAGTCAGATCAGGTAGCGATATTACAATTATTTTATTTTATTTTATTTTATTTTATTTTATTTTATTTTAAAATCAACCACACAATGGACAGGATTGTTAAAAGAAAAACTAATGAATAGTAAAAAAAAAAAGAAAAAAAGTCAAACACACCCTCCTTTATTATTTTGCTCCATGAGTAAGTCTAGTTTTTACCATACCGATGCATAATTTGGGGTTTTGATGCATAAATTCATGCCACCTATTGCATGGAGATGGAGGGCAATGTTACATACAAACAGCAGCTTCAGAGTGTCTGCAGTGAAAAAGAATCATGCATTGCTATTTTGTCCTTGAACGGAACAAAACGCTTTCTGTATAAATCTACAAAATAATGTTTTCTGCTCCGGGGACATTTAGAGAAAACGATTTTCAGGGGTGTTTAACTGAACAGCTCGGAGCAACACAATACAGATGTTGTACATTATCACAAGTGTTATTGTAATCATAATTTTGAGATCAAGAACGTTACTCAGTAAAGGTGGATTTGAAGTAGGGCTATATCACACATTTTGGGACATCCTTCCTCTTTCCTAAATTACATGCAAGTTAAATTTGATGTTGTCAAGACAATCACTTCGTCTTGTTTTCAAATCAACAACGCAACAAGGCAGCATTATTTAACAGTTAACAGAGTGTACAGTTGCAATTTGTGTATGAATATATTTCTAACTGATTATTTATCACGATAAAATCATGCATGCGCTTTTTGGAAATCGATTCAAAACCACCTAACGTGAACAAAACTCATATTCACAACAAGAACGATAACTGCAGCGATAACAATCACTACTGTATGAAGTAATATAAAATATTCTAATTACAGACAGACGACAAAACTGCAGCTTGTTCTTATAAATATCTAAATGTTATTATGTGTTGCTGTTTGCGCTAATACAGATATCATTACAGTTATCAGTCACACTTTATTTGAAGAACCAGTTATCGCTATTAACTAACTATGACTTTTGCCTCAGTAAACTCCTAATTTAGGATGTTTTCTGGTCCTTTTTGAAATGTGACTGCTGTAGTTACCATGTGGATTATGTGAACATGGTGTTATTCATTATTTGGGTGAACTATCCCTTTCTTTGAGGTCATTATATTTTAAGCCAGACTCTTCTCAAACTCTAGGTTCTGTCTTGTTACTGCAATCAGTAGATTGAAGTCAAGTATCGTCTCTGCTATACATATTTTATAGTGGTTATTAAAGATGGTTAAATATTGCTTCCCTCAGGTAATGTGGATTAAATGATGTAGTTTGTGCAGGTACATTACAAACTGAAATTACAATTGTTATGGAGTGAATATGGGTGGAGGGGGATTATTTGGGGTGATGGAGAGCTCATGGTAATTACACTGCTGAAATAACCAGATAGGGTTTTATTACCAAATTTCTCCAGGCGGCAGCTAATGATCAACACGGGGAAAAAAAAAATATCTGTTCCTCTCAGCCTCTTTTCTAACTATCTCATTCACTAAAATGTAAAGTGTCTGCTAATGTGAATGGACAATGGTTAAAGAGATGGTTTTCCCATTTTAAAGTGTTCTCAGGCTATAGTGTTAAGTGATGAGCGGTGGAAATAAAGAAATGGCCTTTATACTAATCAGCTTTTGTTCACTGTATCATGACTAGTCACTAAACTATTTGTGCATGTGTGTACAGCGTTAGTGTAACATACAGTATACACTATACACAACTGGCCAAATGTTTGAGTCATTGTTGTCTTTTAATTATTTGTGACCCTCGAAAACAAAACCAGTCTTAAGTCGTTGGGGTATATCTGTTGCAATAGCAAAACAAAAAATGCAGGTTTTTATTTATTTATTTATTTTTTTTAATGCCCCAAAACTTTAGGAAATTAAGTAAAGATCATGTTGCATTCATGTATTTTGTACATTTTCTACCATAAATGTATCAAAACTTTCTAAATAGTTATATGCATTGCTATGAACTTAATTTGGACTACTTTAAAGACTTTTTTGCACCCTCAGATTCAAGGTATGCAAATATTTATATTGACCAAATATTCTTCTCCTATCCTTACAAACTATACATCAATGGAAAGCTTATTTATTCAGCTTTCAAATGATGGATAATTCTTAATTTTGAAAAAAAAAAAAGACACTTAAAGGTTTAGTTAATTGAAAAATGTTGTTATTAATGTTGTTCCAAACCCGTGAGACCTTCATTTGTCTTTGGTACACATTTTAAGATATTTTAGATTTAGTCCAAGAGCTTTCAGTCCCTCCATTTAATGTTTGTTTTGAAGCAACAAAAATACATTTTGGTCCAAAAATAGCACAATAATAAATTAACTAATAAACGATTCTCTCCACTTTTGAGCGAGAGCACTTCTCTGCTGTCTTCATGTGCTATTGCAAACTTCCTGTTTCCAGCTTACAAAGTCTTTATGATTACGAGCTTGCTGCATTCTTTTCGGTTAAAAATAACAGTGGACATTGGTTTGTGAATTTTGATGCTTAGCCTAAATAATTTGTTCAGGAGCATCCCCTTGACCCATGATTTGTCTGTATGCGTATTCATATAAATATATATATATATATATATATATATATATATATATATATATATATATATATATATATATATATATATGCATATTCAATGTAATGTGTCATTGCATTGAAAGTCCTTGCATTATTCATTCCTTTCAAAAAGAACATCTTATGATTGTTAGTGTATATATATAAAATGTAGATTATTCAATTAAAGATTACATAAATGTTTTGAAGTCGGTACTGGTTGCTTTAGTTTTAACCTCGTGAACTCCTTGTATTGATTCGTCACCTTTACACTCGGTGCCACAAACCGCCGACAATGCGTTCCCTGACAAGCTGATCTATATTACACACAAAACTAGAAAGCAATAGCAGATAACTGCCAGTTCCAATCTGATGATGATGGATTCACTGAAGTTTCCTGGAATCAAGTACACCTAATTGGTGTAGCAATTGAGAAAATGTGTTCTTAGAAAAAAGAAAAAAAAAATCACAGTGGACTTGATAAAGTTTGCAAAGTTAGTTGCACCAAATCTTTAAAAGATATTCAGAGTTATGTTTGGGGTATTGAGGTTATATTTAAGGTATTTGAGCTATTTGTTTAAAGTAAGAAAAATATATTGTGAACAGTATATTCTCATTTGTTTTATGTCCTAATATGTGCTAATTACTTTTGTATATGTAAAATATATCTGCATAGTTCCAAATGTGACATTAATTTTACAGAACACTTTAATAAGCAAGCAAATAATGTGTTATATTTTAGACACAATGTTGTCAGTTCTGTCTGTTTTTGCTCAATACCACTGATGAAATAGTTCCATACAAAGCCACAGCAGAACTATTGTGCTTTTCTGAGCAACACACAGCGCTGTTTCATCACCTGACTGAATCCATGTTTGGAATGATTCAGTGACTCATTTATGAAGTCAGTGAGTCTGAACAAATCAGCTGTTTAAATTAATAGTTGAAGGAATGACTCACTCAATAAGACTCATTAAAGGGTTAGTTCATCAAAAAAAAAATCATAATTATGTTGCTAATAACTCACCCTCATGTCGTTCTACACCTGTGAGACCTCTGTTTATCTTCAGAACACAGTTTAAGATATTTTAGATTTAGTCCGAGAGCTCTCAGTCCCTCCATTGAAGCTGTGTGTACGGTATACTGTCCACATCCAGAAAGCTAAGAAAAACATCATCAAAGTAGTCCATGTGACATCAGAGGGTCAGTTAGAATATTTTGAAGCAACGAAAATACATTTTGGTCCAAAAATAGCAAAAACTATTATTTTATTAATCACTGTCTTGCAGTTTGTGATATCCGGTTTGCGAAGGAATTCAGATAAACGGAGGTCTCACGGGTTTGGAACGACATGAGGGTTAGTTATTAATAACATAATTTAGATTTTTCGATGAACTAACCCTTTAAGTAACTTTTCGACACCTACTAGTGGTTTCATTTTAACATTTTTAGCATATTTTGTAATAATGCCAATTTAAAATGCATTAATTTCATGTCATTATTTATAAAATTCTAATTGCAGTGTAAAGGCATTCATGCCACCTCTGAACAGTCTGTCTATATATTACCCAAAGTGTAACTTCAGATGTAGTTTCTGAAAACAATGTTATGGCCACATTGCATCCTTAAAATGTTCAGTGTTGAATCAAAATGTATCTTTCTAAAGCTACATTTTTTGTAATCTATTGAATGATTTTCTAATTTACTATAATACATTTTCAGTTTCCCGTACTACAGTAACCATTTCAGATAAACCCATCCCTAAATGTCACATAAAATAAAAATAAATTGATCTTCATATGTTAGCCTGCCTGACGTCTTTTCCAAATTGAACTGAAAATCTTAAGTATATCAGTAAGTCTGGTTGCACTCACTCGTGTTTACCGCATCCACACACACACACACACACACAGAGAGAGAGAGAGAGAGAGAGAGAGAATCATACAGCTTAAGTAGAGCCTCTGTTCATTCTGCGCTACATCTAGAGCTGGTGTGTGAATTTTCTCCTCCCGAACACAGTGACACACACACATTTACATGTGCACATTTGCCTGTTCCCTGGAGGTGTCTGACAGCAGCCAGAGGGCTGCTAAGAGGCCTTAAAATTGGGAATGATGTGGCTGGAACATTTCCTCTCTTCTCTCTCTCTCACTCTCGATGTCTATCACAGATGTGTGCACTGTCCATTCTCACACAATGCCAGTTGTTCAGTCATTGTAGGTTGTCTCATGTCTTATGGGCAAATAAGCACATGAACCAGCTGAAAAGTTTTTTTTTTTTTTTTTTAAGCAGCACATCTGTGCATGTTCGAGTGGCTTTGCGTGCATTTGTTTGGATGTGTGCATATGTTTGAAGTGAATCCATGCCCCCCAGTCAGCTGAGCTGAAATCAGCCTAATTAAATAACAAAAGGAGGACAGGCGGTCTTCTCTTTCACAGCCTCATGCTATTCTGCCTGATGCACAGTTGCTCTTGCAGTACAGCTCACATGAATTACTCACAATCACCAATGGACTTTATGAATCACTTAAAGGGGCCTTAATCTACATTTTTATTGCATGTCTAAAAAAACAAAAACAAAAAACAATCAGCTAAAGCTATATAATCTCAATTATTTACTTGAATAATCCCTGAATAATGTTAACCTTTTAAAATGTAATGAATTGTTGAATATGCACTTGTGAAATATTTCGGTCATTATAATTAGCATTTTACATAAAAAAAATAAAATAAATGTAAAAATGTATAATTATAGCATTTTTTATATTTCATTGAATTCAGTATTAAGTCTCATGAATTTCCTGCAGTTTCCTCAAAAACGCCCAATGGTTCACAAACCCCCTTTTGGGAAACCCCATTTTAAAGAATATATCTGTGAATGACTGATGATGCGCTCATGCAGATGTACAGGATAATAGGCTCATTCATAAAAGGCAGGAGGTGAAGTAGTTTTATGAAATGATGCATCTGCGTGCATCAGGTGTTGGGACGCAGCTCAGTTCATCAATATGTGTGTCAGCAGTGAGAGATGCAGCTGTATGCAGGGTAATGTAGTCTGTTCCCCAGCCAGGAGCACAGATTACACATGAGGGAAGAGAGAAGGCTGGAATTAGTTTATTCTTGAAAATGAGCAGATGATCCCAGCCTGTGTGTTACACAGACCACACTATCATGCGACCACCTGCATGAAGATGATGCAAGACTTCAGTGCATCATAAAATATGTATGTGTTTTATATGTTTGTCATTTATTTATTCATTTATATATTTACTAGTGCTTAAGACATTCATGCATTGGTGATGCAAAAAACAATTGAACATTTATTGGATACTTTTTAGATTTTCGTCTCTGTATGTTATGTGGCATTCTCTCTGTGGCATTCTGATGGAAGATAATCACTTGGTGTGAGTTCGTCATTTGTCATGCATAGCTCTGTGTGAATGATATCCGTATAATACCAGGAATCTAGCTTGTTTGCATAATCCATTTGTGTAAATACAGCATTAGTGATCTGAAAAGCCTAATTGCATTCATATAGGCGGCGACTGACGAGAGTTATTCCAATCAAATGTCTTGGGGAAATTAGCAGGTAAATGAATATTGTGAGGATATAGTTTCAGTTACCAAGAAGGTGTTATCCTGTCACAATGAGATGTCACCAAAAATAAATAAATAAATAAATAAAAAAGTCCAAAATAATTTCTAGATTTTATTTAAACTTTTAAAATACGAATAACTGTTGATTTTAGTTTCATATTTAAGTTTTAACTGAGAATACGGACTGTGCATTTTAGCTTTGTGTATGCATTTTTTTGTTGAGGGAGATGAGCCATAGTCAAGGTAACAAAGGTAGTGCTTTTTAGCGTTTATTTTATTTCATTTCATTTCATTTTACTTTATTTTATTATCTTTAAGATTCTTTGTTTTACACTTAATGTGTGTGTGTGTTTTAAAAGACTAAGTAAAAGTATATATATATTCTTAATTATTATTATATTTATGTTACTGATTTATTTTTCATCCACATGCATATTAAATAATAAAAATAAATATTAAAAATATTTTAAAGTGTTTTAAAATTAAATTAATACAAATAATACAAATAAAATAATAATACTAATATTTTGAAGATTATTTATAAAATAATACAGTGAGAATATTTATTTATCCTTTAGATGAATAATTATAAGCATAAAAAAAGATTTTTAATGTTTTACATGATTGTCTCTGCAAATGTTCAAACAGGTTTTATTTTGATGTAGAAATGTGATTCATCGACATATTACTTTATTTGCTTTAAAGGGGGGGGGGGGGTGAAATGCTCGTTCTCACTCAATATCCTGTTAATCTTGAGTACCTATAGAGTAGTACTGCATCCTTCATAACTCCAAAAAGTCTTCAGTTTTATTATATTCATAAGAGAAAGATAGTCTGTACCGATTTTTCCCGGAAAAACACGACCGGCTGGAGGCGTGACGTGTGGGCGGAGCTAAAGAATCACGAGCGCCAGTAGGCTTTTGCGTTGAGAGGATGTAGAAGCTGTGACATTATCGTGAGGGAAAAACCATCATCCCAAACAAACCATGGCTTACAGTCAGATTCAGCGTTTATTTATGATACAGAATCAGATCCAGAGGCTGAAACTGAATGAGAGCAGCATCAGCAACGACTCGCTCCGAGCGGGGCTCGAACCCGGGTCTCTGGCATGGGAGGCAGACGCACTAACAAGGAGGCAGAGATATTTTAAGCAGTTTTACGCCTTGTTTGTAAAACAAGCATCTTCGAAATGCAGGGAACAAACACAAACACTTGCACAACTCCGTTGATGCTCTGTAAAAATAAACTCCATCCACTGCTCCCTTAATGCTGTTTCTCGTTTGGTAATCTGTGCAGGGTTGTCTTGCCCTGGCAACCAAAAACACACTCCTTTTGTGACATTTCGCGACGCTCTCGCTCTGATCAGTGAAGTCTGTTTTGCTCTCAGTGCTCTGCTCTACGGGAGCGTGCGCTCTTCCGGGAGAAGTGCCTCAGGACCCATATAAGGAAATTCCGCTCCATCTAACGTCACACAGAGCCATACTCCAAAAAAAAAAAAAAAAAAAAAACTTTCCGAAACTTGTGACAAACCGGAAGGATTATTTTGGGAACAAAAATACTCCTTCAAACGTACAACTTTATTTTTGAAACTTTGTCCATGTTTAGCATGGGAATCCCACTCTTTAACAGTGTAAAAAACTCAGTATGCATGAAATAGCATTTCACCCCCCCTTTAAAGTAATTGTTTGTAGAAAGCAGGAAATTATTCAATCATCAGACATTTTGAGGAGAATGGATTGCAACAATAATGCATCTCACCTAATGAACATCTTGAATGCATTTTGTGGCACTAAAAGGTTTTTGAGAAAAATAGAGAAAGAGCATGCTATTTTATACAAAAATTACAATTTCAACATAATTCTGATTCCCAAACTTCCTAGGCCTTAGAATGCAGGATGGCCTTATTCTATCCTTCAGACAGACTTTTCAGTCGCAAAATTGAGAATATTATTGGAGGAAAATAACTTCTCTCAGGGCTTTGGCCATGATGCCTGGTTGCAGCAGGAAACAGTGTGTTTTGGACTCTTACATCTGAAGATCCCCTACCTTTTATATATTTGCCGTAAGGGAAATGATGATTTGCTACTGATAACAAGAAAGAGCTGGCAGGTGTTTCTCTGAGAGATGGAGTGTCAGACTCCAAAATAGGTGAGGCGGAGAGAGACAGAGCAAGAGGCATTTCTTGTTGAAATGTACTACGGGTAATATTCTCACTTTTGATTAATGGTCACATACAGGGAAAATGCAGGCTTTCTCCATACCTCTATTGCTTGACGTAAAAGCCGTTTTACTGTGGCCTTCTTTCATCTGTGTCTTGGGAGTACTGTGCCTCCACGGCCCGAGAAAGCCTTGCTTAATCACTTTTAATGGTGGCTGGGTTTACAGTCTACTTATGGAAATATCAATACCACAGCTTTACAAGAAAGCCTTTTTTATCAGGCCCATTTGTACGACTGTACGCTCATTTAACCGGCCACGACATCTGCACTTTGTTTTGGCTTTTAGAAATTGATAATCAGAGCGCTTTGAAATGGTGCACAGTCAAATTTGCACCCTCACGACCACAGAACATGGGTGGGAATAGCATCAATAATGTTTAATGAGTGCAAAAACACTGAATTTATTGCAGGTGACACAAGTTCATGTTTAGCATCCATACGGTTTACGATCATGTGAGGAATAGTTTCAGCTCTAGCCTTCTGTTCAAAGGAGCGAGTATGTTTAATTGATTTCTCAGGGACATGATATCACCATTATGTCAATCTTGTCTGGTTTCATTTTGCTTTTTAGATGAATACTAGTATAAATAGGATACACGCATCTTTGGCCATTAGAGGACTTGTTTGAAAATCTCCATCTAAAAGTTCAATACAAGCTTTTCAGTTGCATCAAGCCGAATTTTCAGACTCTATAAGTGCTCGGCCAGAAGGATAATTACCTTCGCCGATTGCAAAGCGATCCTTCTAACAAGTTGCAGCCTTCCATTTGAATTTCAGCATCGACTTCATAGCGCTTTACTCGTCTTTGATTTGGAAGAGAGAGAAAACAAAATGAACCCCCATGGTGATTTGATTTAATTTACTGGGAAATATTCCTTGTAAGCTGCATGGTGAATCTGGAGAGGGGGAAGGACTAATGCATTTGAAATGATCACCTGCGCTTGAGCATTTTGAAGTCGTTCTCTTTTAATTTCTTACTGTCTGGGTGTAAAATACAGTTTTATCCTCATGTCACTTTGTTTTGGCTTGATTGCAGTTAGCATTTATATCCTTCACTTCAAGTGTACACGGGCATGAATTAGCAACACAGTGAGTTAAGAGTAAGTTTGATTAATGTGTCCTTCCATGCATTCATTTGTCCATTTTCTTTCATTTACTACTTCTGCGATTTTGAAGTTTGGAACTGGATGCTTTTCTCTCCCACAAGGCCGACAGTGCATGGCAGAAAAACATTAAATATTTAGTACCTTATGAGCTCATTTGAGTGAAAAACTGTTCTGTTTCTCCCAAAATAGAATCTTATTTGTTTTGTGTCAATCTCCCTTTTTTCAGAATGCGATATATCCGCTCAAGCAATCACAGCGCACAATTCCACACACTGTAAACGGTAACAACCAATCACAGCGCACCATTCCACACACTGTAAACGGTAATAACCAATCACAGCGCACCTTTCCACACACCATACGGTAATGGCGGCGGTTTGAATACACTCCATATCTTTCTTTTATTCCTCCTGCTTTGTACTTTGTGATCAACAAACAAGGGCTGCACAATAAATTGCACATGCTTTTAGATGGAATGACATTTAATGCACGGAGCTGTAGATCACTGACAAGCTGGGCTATATCACGTTCATTCATCACATTCACATTCGATTATGAACACGATATTGCATAGCTTCTCAGTTTTAGCATTTTTATTAATGCCATTTATGTTTTTGCTAATACAGAACATAGCACTAGTCAACTAAATGAATGTAACATATCAAATATGAATGCACTTTTGGAAGTTGAATGTAAGCAAAATTACATTTTGGAATTTCTGTGGTCTAATCTGATATTGTTGTTCATGTTCTTGTTCACAATGAACATTTATTTTATTGCTGTAATTAATAAAAAACAATCATTTTGGAAGGAATTTATAGCAGGTGATGGAGAAGCAATATATTGGAAGCAGGTAATGGAGATGTACTACTAATCACGGAACCATATATATATATGCACAAAAAAACTACATAGCATGGTAAAAACACATCACCTTGGCACTGTGACGAGTCAGCTGCCTCCTCCCTGATTGTCACCGGCACCCCGTCCTAAATCGCCGCCCTTCACCAGGCTCCCGACTGGAGTAGGTGTGTGAGAGGAGGGGCGCTAGACGAGTCAGGGCTGGCGGCGTGTGATGGGGCACACCTGAAGGAAGTGGAGCCTCATTACCGCCGCTGGTTAAAAGCCCAACGCGCCTCTCCTCAGGAGACCGGTCTCTTCCCCGTGCATGCACGCTGGTGTCCTCGTGGGTCCAGGAAGGGTGCGTTGAGGGACTCCCGCGCCACAAGAGACGTGAGCAGCCGGACCCGCAATCCGGAGGAGAACCGCACCCGTTTACACGGCCGACGGGCCAGGATGCCGGGCCGTCCATCCCCTACCAGCGCCGCGGCCGACGAGAGAGATGCGGCCGCTAGAGGAAGCCGCCGCCCCTCGCGCCCCGGACCAAGGAGGGGAGCGCGTGCGGCCGCCGGACTCCGCCCCTTACCTGGACCCTTCCTCCATGAACACTGCCTGACCCACACGAACCCAGCAGCACAACGAGGACACCAGATTCCCTGTTATTTTGGACATTTTCCCCTTTGGCCACTTTTATTCCCTGTTATTTTATGATTTCTGTTAATAAAAGCCTCTCCGAGGCCTGACGCCACGCCCACTGTGTCTGTCTTGTGCTCCTCCCGTGACACTGGTGGAGAATGCGGGCAAGGCGGAGCCTAGACAGCGCAGTTGGGAAACGTCTGGTGACGTCACTCCCTCTCGCTTGCAAACGTTCGTGAGAACCCAGACTGGGACGGAGGAAAACTGGGGACAGCCTCCCAGCCACACAAGGGGTAAGTGACTTTTCCATTGTCATTTTACCCTGTGGTTGGTTGAGGCTGTCACTAAAACCTGGTTTCTCTGTCCCTGTTCTGGTGCGCTGCGAGAGGGAGGACCGCCCGGAGAGGAATCCCCGCCCACTCCGACCGTTTGGAGTCTGGTTGAGGATGGTAGCACTCCCGTGTGGGTGGCGCCCTGGGGACGGGGATGTCGCTTGGGAGGGGGAATGTGACGAGTCAGCTGCCTCCTCCCTGATTGTCACCGGCACCCCGTCCTAAATCGCCGCCCTTCACCAGGCTCCCGACTGGAGTGGGTGTGTGAGAGGAGGGGCGCTAGACGAGTCAGGGCTGGCGGCGTGTGATGGGGCACACCTGAAGGAAGTGGAGCCTCATTACCGCCGCTGTTTAAAAGCCCAACGCGCCTCTCCTCAGGAGACCGGTCTCTTCCCCGTGCATGCACGCTGGTGTCCTCGTGGGTCCAGGAAGGGTGCGTTGAGGGACTCCCGCGCCACAAGAGACGTGAGCAGCCGGACCCGCGATCCGGAGGAGAACCGCACCCGTTTACACGGCCGACGGGCCAGGATGCCGGGCCGTCCATCCCCTACCAGCGCCGCGGCCGACGAGAGAGATGCGGCCGCTAGAGGAAGCCGCCGCCCCTTGTGCCCCGGACCAAGGAGGGGAGCGCGTGCGGCCGCCGGACTCCGCCCCTTACCTGGACCCTTCCTCCATGAACACTGCCTGACCCACACGAACCCCGCAGCACAACGAGGACACCAGATTCCCTGTTATTTTGGACACTTTCCCCCTTTGGCCACTTTTATTCCCTGTTATTTTATGATTTCTGTTAATAAAAGCCTCTCCAAGGCCTGACGCCATGCCCACTGTGTCTGTCTTGTGCTCCTCCCGTGACAGCACCCATATCATTGAGTACCATCTGCATGGGCAACTCACATTTTCACCTTTTTTTTGTTTCTTTTTAACGCATTTTTTTTTTTTATTATTATTATTTTTTCATATATATATTTCTGCTTAACTCCGAATACTACATAGAACAAAACATCCAGAATAGACCCATCAGACAAAAGGAAAATTCAGGGATAACAGTAATAACAGGATCTCTGGCTAGACCTTTACATCTCATCATCACCCAAAACACTTCCCAGACCTATCAAACTGCCATGAGTCCTCGTGGCCAAGTCATAAGTGTCTTTTTCTCTCATTCTTGTACTGAGTGCAACATTTGGCACTGAACGTAAAAATCCCATTTACTTCCTCCATAGAGAAATAGATTTTTAACAATAACCTATAAAACTTAGATGACAGGACTACAATGAGCTCTGGGATGTTAAGCGATGAAGCTTCTGTAAAGGCTGTTTATATATAGTGATGAGTTGGCTGCCTCCTTGAGATACCGGTTTCTACCCCGTGCATGCACGCTGGTGTCCTTGTGGGTCCAGGAAGGGTGTGTAGAGGGACTCCCATGCCGCCAGAGACGTGAGCTGCCGGACCCACGTTCCGGACAAGAACCACACCCATCACATGGCCGTCGGGCCAGGATTCTGGGCCGTCTAATCCTTTCAAGCACCATGGCCAGCGAGATGGATGTAGCCGCTGGAAGAAGACTCCCCGGACCGAAGAGGGGAGCGTGTGCGGTTGCCAGACTCCACCCCTTACCTAGACCTTCATTTCTGAACACTACCTGTCCTTCACATACCCCGCAGCATGACGAGGACACCAGATTCCCTGTTTATTTTGGACATTATTCCCCTTTGGATACTTTTATTCCCTCTTTTGGTCATATTTCTGTCTGTCGTTTGCTCCCCTTGCCACATTGGTGGAGAATGTGGGCAAAGCGGGGCCTAGACAGCATAGTTGGGCAACACCCTCTTGCTCGCAAAAGTTCACGAAACCCCGGACTGGGACAGAGGATCAACGGAGACAGCCTCACAAAAGGAGTAAGTGACGTCGGCTGCCTCTCCTCTAATTATCATCGTCACCCCGTCCCTTAATTGTTGCCCTTCACCAGGCTCCTGACAGGAGTGGGTGTGTGAGAGAGGAGGGGAGCTGGAAGAGCCAGGGCAGGCGGCATGTGATGGGGCACACCTGATGTAATTCATCTCTGTGGCTATTTAAATGCTGAGTGCGCCTCTCCTCGAGAGATCGGTCTCTTCCCTGTGCATGCACGCTGGTGTCCTCATGGGTCTAGGAAGGGTGCCGAGAGGGACTGCCACACTGCAAGAGACGTGAGCTGCCAGACCCGAGGTCCAGAAGAGAACTGCACCAGTTACACGGCCATCGGGCCAAGATGCCGCGTCGTCTAGTCCAAGTGCCATGGCCAGAGAGGAGGATGCAGCCGCTGCCCCTCACGCCCTGGACCAATCTCCAAATGAAGCCCTTCAGGGTGGATGACTACACATTATATGTTATAATGTATCATTTGTAATGTTTAATGTTATTTCTTGTTGTCAGTAAGTGTTTTTGCCTGTTGCCAGTGTTTTCATAAAATACATTTGGCTCTCCGTGTCTGATGCCAGTGGTCGTGAGATACCGAGTCTTTGCTGGGTCACCCTGAGCATCACATTTATAGAGCCTGACGTAATGTTGGCATGAGCGCTGGGACCATTTGTTCTCTATGGATGGGTGTGTGCCAGCCGGAGCACTGGTAATGGGCTGGGTGGCAGACGGAGACTGTGGGTGCATGAGCACTTGAGGATTTTTCCATTCTGACTAAAGCAATGATTGTGTCTCCAAACAAAAGCTGGAGGTGGACCAGCTGTGCTTCCGTAAAGATCTCCTTTCACAGAATTCAATTCAGTCCATGTGTGTAAACAGTATGGCTGCTCTCGTAAAAAGGTGTTGCATGACAAAGCATTACTTTGCTGTTTGTGGTACATAGTTTTGTGCTGAAGTGAACTAAGGCAATAACAAGACTAGAATGTGTTTCTCTCTCAAGTATCATTTTAGTGAAATGGTTAATTTGGTTTGTTCATTTCAGTTAAATTATTCACTTTAGGAGTCACTCCAGAATGTTTTCAGATTTTATTGATTGATGGATTGATTAATTGAAGTAAAATGGTTACTAATGCTGTTAAATACATCCGTTTATGACTATAAATTAGGATGTAGCGTAATTTAATGCAGTTTAATTTAGTGTACATAAAGGTTTTGATGGCACCACTATTTTTATTTTTATATATATGTTTTAATAAAAAATTTAAATAAAACATCTTGAACGCTCTTTAATATTTTATTTTATGTTTTATTAATTAATTAATTTAATTAAAATAGGGTTATCAATTAATTATTTTTTATTGATTTGTAAAGCAGTTTGTATTATTAAATGATTCATCATTAATGATTATTGGAAATTTTGTCTGCCAATGAAATCGTAACTTAACCAACTTTATTTACATTACTGATATATTATATTACTGAAATATTTACCAACTTTATTAAAATATTGCTGTTCATGCCTATTACCTACGGTTTAGGATTATTTAATTTAGTGTACATTAATGTTTTGATGATATATTTTTTTAAATTGTATACAATTTTATGGCTAAATAAATACTCTTGAATATGTTGTTAGTTTTTATGCCAACAAAATAATTTGGTAACACTTTAGTTTAGGGGACAATTCTCACTATTAAGTAGTTGCTTATTAACATGCCAATTATTAACATATTGAATGTTTATTAGTACTTAGCACATATTCTGCATAATCATATTTTATATCCCTAACTGTACTCCATATTTAAACTTAACAACTACTGTACTTTACTAACTATTGATAAGCATCAAATTAGGAGTTTATTGAGACAAAGTCATAGTTAACGGATTGTTAATGAGGATTTGACCTTAAAAAAGTCTGTAGAATTATTATTATTATTATTATTATTATTATTATTATTATTATTATTATTATTATTATTTATTTATTTATTTATTTATTTATTTATTTATTTATTTATTTTTTATTTTTTTTATGGGTCAGGACAATGAGGGTGAAAAAAGACACTGGGACAAAGTAGGTGGATTTTATTAAATAATTATAATGATGGATTTAGGAAACAAATTAAACTATTTTTAATAATGTGTTTCATGTAGTTTGGCAAACTAGAGTCTCAATTATCTTCATCAATACCACTTTCTCCAAACCACAGAGAATTGAGTTGATTCTTCATTAGTGCTTTCTGTAGCAGCGTTAGTGTGCCTCATCAGTTTGGGAATGTGTGCTGTAAACGAGCAGTGCACAATGACTCATTATTCACGACTTTACGATGAGAGTCAACAAACCGAGATCAGCATGTCGCTTATGCCGTGCTAGTATATGAATGCATGTCAGTGTGTTACTCCAGACTGAAGGCTGTGTTGCTGTATGTTCTTTATTAGCTGTTTATCAGAGTAAACTTAATGAACCTTGCCCTTGGCTTGACTGTTCTATTGTTGATGTACTGGAGCGAGGGACCATCTGATCACTACACCGTCTGTACAGCACTCCAACACATTTTGTCAACTGTGAAGTGTGCATCTGCTGTGAGAGTGTGTGGATATGCATTTCAAATGTTATTATAGTTTGCACTCTATAGGCTTCTCTTATAAAACAAGCAGTAGGGAATTCAGTCTAAATCAATATTAAAATCATAAATGGTTGAATGGAATTGAATGCATATATAACATAAATATTAGATCATCTTTGTTTTCTGAAGTCCAAGGTCAAGACTTGACTAGTTAGCCCAGCTGAGCAAGTGTAGTTGAGTTGAATTAGAAGTCTAATATATAACTTTCTTAATTATCGATCTTGTTGGTGGTAACTAAACTGAATAGCTTTTGTCCTTTAACAGTGTAGCTTTTAATTGTGTTTCAAATCTGTACAACACCAACATGTTTAAAAGAGGGTTAAACAACAACCCTTAAAGCTTAATAAAAAAAGTGGATTCCATATATTTTATTTGTTTTAGTTAATTTATTGGACCTATCTTCCATTTTCACACAGCAAAAAAAAAATAATAATAATAATAATACAAATAATACAAATAATACAAATAATAAATAATAATAATAATAAAAATGGGACAAAGTCATTAAGCCTTGTGAAATTATTTTGTTTAGTGAGTTATTCATGCAATAATCCATCTGGAATAATCAGATGAAATGATCCATCTAACCGTTCATCTACTAAAGCAATAATCAGTTCACACGTAAGCAATTACTGCAACAGTGTCAGTGACATCTCTATAATTATCATGTGAGACAATAAGAGACTCAGGTGCTGGATGAAGTCAGTGGATTGTATGCCTGTATACAGAGGTTTTACTGACTCTTTGTTTTCTCAGTGAAGAAATTATGAATGGTTCATTTACAAACAAGGAAGCCTGAGATGATGGCAAGAAGAAATATTTTATTATTATTATTATTGTTATTATTATTGTTATTATTATTATTATTATTATTATTATTATTATTATTATTATTATTATTATTATTACACTGAGCAAAATTGGAAACGAGAAAACCAGTCAATATCTGGTGAGATCACCATTTGCCTCACGCAATCAGGTTTTTGATTGTGGCCTGTGGAATTTTGGTCAACTCATCTTCAATAGCTGTGCCAAGCTGCTGGATATTGGCAGGAACTGTAACACGCTTTTGTATATCCCACGATCCAGAGTATCCCAAACATGCTCAATGGGTGACATGTCCGGTGAGTATGCTGGTCATGCAAGAACTGAGATGTTTTCAGCTTCCAGGAACTGTGTACAGATCCTTGCAACATGGGGCCGTGCATTTTCATGCTGCAACGTGAGGTGATTATCGTGGATGAATGGCGCAACGATGTGCCTCAGGATCTTGTCACAGTATCTCAATCAATAAAATGCACCTGTGTTTGTTGTCCATAACGTACACCTGCCCGATCCACAACGTTGACATTAGCAAAATGCTCACCCACGCGATATCACGCGATGCACCTCTCCAAAGTGCCAGACACCATCAAATATGCATTTGCTCCACTCGCAAACTTGCGAAATCTGTGGTATTGTGCTGTGCGATGAAACTGCACATTTTAGAGTGGCCTTTTATTGTGGTCAGCCTAAGACACACCTGTGCAATAATCATGCTGTCTAATCAGCGTCTTGATATGCCACACGTGTGAGGTAGATGGATTATCTCGGCAAAGAAGAAGTGCTCACTAACACAGATTTAGACAGATTTGTGAACAATATTTGAACATTTTTTTTTTACTTTTGTGTTTATAGAAAAAGTTCAGCACATGAAAAATGGGGGCAAAAACAAAAGTTTTGCCTTTATAATTTTGTTCAGTGTATATTTATAATAAGTTTTGAAGGGTAATTTACTGCTGTCACACTATTGACCTGTGTCTCTGTGTGTGTATGTTCCTATAAAAAGACTTTGTGTTTCTGAAACAAAAGACTCACTCCCTCTCATTACAAAGTTGGCAGTACACACACAAACATGCTTTGATTTCTTTCCAGCATCCTGCAGTTCAGCCTTTGATTACCGCACAAGGTGACATGTGCCGGTTGAGGGGTGCCATGCTGATGCTGGTGTGACAGGTGCAGTCATCAGACTGACTGGAGGTCAAATAGAGAGGCCAAACAGAAAGCCAAAGCAACCCAAACTAGGGCAGGGCGTCATGGCAACCAAGCACCTAGATGACAGGGTGTCATGGCGATGGAGTCCAGACACTGTGACAAAGCCCGTCAAGGATAAGAGAACGAAACAGTTTCAACAAATAACAAAGAGAACAGCACAATGGAACTAGATTTTTGTATTTTCTGAAGAAAATGTAAGCATTGTCCACACAGAAGTAATGGGCGTTTTTGTTGTTTATCCTGTTTCTGTGAAGTTGCTAGGGTGTTTTGGGTGGTTACTAGCCAAAGCCAAGAAAACATCCCAAAAGTCTCTATGATAACATATGGCTTTGCTTGTTCCAGACCTGTATGAGTTTATTTCTTCTACTAAACACACACACAATATATAAATAAATAAATCAAATCTGAAGAATGCTGGTAGCCAAACAGTTGACAGTAGCCACTGTCTTTCATGAAATGGTACACAAATACTATAGAAGTCAATGGCTAACAACAACTGTTTGTTTAGTTACCAACACTTTTAGTTTTGATAACCAACATTTGTAGTTTGAAGAATGTTAGTAACCGAAAGGTTGATAATATCCATTGACATCCCTGGTATGGAACAAAAATACTGTGGAAGTCAATAGCTACCGTCAACAGTTTTTGTCATTTTTGGGAAACTATCCCTTTAAAGGCAAAAAAGCAATGGCAACACAGGCTTATTATACTGTCTTACTATCTCCAAAGTCAGATGATACTTCTGTAAAAGAATCATCTAATTAACCGTTAATTGATATCAAATTTATCCAACAATAACTTATTGATGAAGCGAGTCTGCAACGTTAATTGCTGTTATCTGGCTTGTCTTTTCATTACGAGAGATGTGCATGAACGAACACATCTTTATGAACAGGGAGATGTCAAACGCAATGAAAAACAGGTGGCATGATATTCCCTAAGCTTTGCACACTATTGTATTGTAGTCTGAGTTGCCTGCCATGTTTGACACAAAGACTAAGCAACACTGCTAAATTTCAAGGAAATCAAATGGAACAGTCATATGATTGGAAGAATGAGCCAAGCTGTGATACTGAACAACAGAAAGCATTTCAAGGTTTCATACCTCTTGTTATTCACAAGGGCGATAGAGTTTACTTTCAGTAAGTCGCTGCATCTGAGAGCGATCGTTATTCATGAAACAATGCATCAGTTACACCACTTATTTGTGAACATGATATTTTGGAGGGGAAAAAGAAAGGACAACCAGAGCAAAGGAAAGAATATGCTTCCTAATGACACATCTCTGCTTCCATGTTTCCTTTTTAATAAAAGTCTAGCTGGAGCGTTGCTTCCTCTGGCTTCTGATTGTATTCACCTTGGATGCCATTACCTTGACTCTAACATAATAATACTGTGGTAAAAGAGTATTACACCAGGATCCTTTGATTGTGAGAATTTTTAATCCATGTCCATGCGGCCATGAAAAAAAACAAAAACAAACAAAAAACATTTGCCACTTCTCAAATAGAACTCAAGACAACAGTTCAGATTTCACAGAGCATAAATCAGTTGGTAAATCAGCAAAAGTGCCTAATTATTTTCAGATGCATGGAGAAAACAGCATGGCACATGAATATCGGAGCTGTTGGTATTTCCTTTAAAACAGATTCACTTGTCTTGTTATGATCATTTTAATTTGTGAGCTGCTGTTTTTTTTTTAATTTTATTTTTTATAGTTGACATGAAATGTTATCCTGAACTTCCATAATGTGATTTATTGGTGAATGTGCCTTCGCAAAAAGGCACCCCAGACTACAGTAGTGCAGCAGTATATAAAATGTCATTTTGATCTTTTGTTAATCAGCTGTACAACCATGAATGCCAAAACGTGAATTTGAATTTACAGCAATAGAAGTGAATGGAACTTAATACAATAAGCTAAAACGTCTCAGGTTACATATGCAACCATGGTTCCTCAAGGGAACGAGACGCTGCGTCAAACACTAGGGGAAGCGCCCTCTGCATGACCACATTCTGAATTGCATTTGTAATGAGCCCAATGGAAAGGTAAGACGTCATAGGCAGGTGACGTCATCGGCCATGAAGCTTAAAAACACATGCGGCAGTGCTGGCGTCAGCCTCTAGGAATGAAGCAAGTGCTGGCAGAGGTGCTGGGAGTATCTCTTTGAGACACAGCGTCTCGTTCCCTCGAGGAACCATGGTCAACCAAAATGTTGCCTAGTTGCAGGGAGACCCTCTTGGGAGGAACATGACACACAAGCAGTTGGTCTGACTTTCTCCACAGGGCAGGTCTGTGGACATATGTGTCCGGCATTCGAACTGTACACATACAGTTAAGCTTCTTCTGGTCGGGCTCACAGAAGGGAGGAGGGCAGAAGGCCTGCAGCACCATCGGTTGTGGTGTGACAGAGGGAACATTTGGAACATAAGCCACTTGAAGGTATAGAAATGCTTTGGCCATGCCAGGTGCAAAGTCAAGATGAGTATGGACCACTGAGAGGGCCTGAAGGTCTCCAATTCTCTTCAGAGAAGTAATCGCCAACAGGAAGGCAGTCTTTATAGTCAGATGTCGATCTGATATCTCTTGAATCAGCTTGAATAGAGCATTACAGAGAGCCTCTAACACCCCAACCAAGTCCCAGGAGGGAACAGCGCACCATGGAGGAAACGTGTCACTAGGGTGTGTTTTCCCACTGACTTGGCACCAAGGGGGACATGATAGGCCACAATGGCAGCCACATAAACTTTTAAGGGGGAGTGAGTAAACCTTGCAGAGAACCTGGCTTGTAGAAACTCCAGAACTGTACAGACTGGGCAGTTAGCTGGGTCAAGCTGGCGGTCTCTGCACCACAAGGTGAAGAGTTTCCATCTCATGGTGTACAGTTTCCTCATTGAAGGAGGTCTGGATTGGAGGATGGTCTCAACAACCTCGGTTGAGAGACCAGATGCTATGAGCAGTCTCCATAACTCTGGACGGGGGTGAATTATCATACCCTGCGCCTGTGAGAGTAGATTTCTCCTGACTGTACGAGCGAGATCAGATCTGAGAGCCAAACTCGGCCAGGCCAGAACGGGGCTACTAATAACAGCCAAACCCCATCCCGACCTACTCTCGCCAGAACTTCCGGGAGTAGAGCAGTAGGGGAAGAAGCTTACGGACAAAGCCTCGGCCAAGTCTGTACCAAAGTGTCCAGTCCCAGAAGAGCTGGATGAACTAGAGAGATCCAGGGGGGACAGTGCAATGTCTCCTGGGTCACAAAAAGGTTCACCTGAACCTGGCCAAAAACTATCAATATCTGCTTCACCGCTTTGTTGTGAAGTATCCATTCCCCGGGAATCAGCCCCTTTATCAACAGGTTTTCTGCTCCCATATTGAGATATCCAGGAACGTATACTGCTTTGAGTGAGAGGAGTTTGTCCTGGGACCACACAAGGATCTGTTGTGCCAGCTTGTACAAGTGTCGCGAATGCAGACCTCCTTGCTGGTTGTCGTGAGAAACCCATGATTTTTTCGGTGTGCACTAACAACACATGGTGACCTCTCAGGTCTGGGAGGAAGTATTTTAATGCTGGATACATGACCAGCATCTCCAGACAATTATATGATAGATATGCCATGTAAGATGGCAAACACTCCACAGACCACAGGCAGGGTGGCCACTCATGACCACACCCCAGCTGGTGAGGGTTGTGTCCGTCGCTAGAGTTACACAGCAACAAGGAGCTCCCAGCACCGGGCCCTGATTCAAGAACCAAGGTTTCTTCCACATGTCTAAGTCATGGATGCATACATTTAAATAAATAAATTTAAATTTAATTTAATTTAAATGTATGCATTTAGCAGACACTTTTATCCAAAGCGACTTACAGTGCATTCAGGTTATCAATTTTTACCTATTATGTGTTTCCGGGAAACCCCAACCTTGTTAAAGCAATGTTCTACCACTTGAGCTACATGAACAGGATGCCTCGCTGCGTGGCCTCGATAGTTCAAAGTGGATTCCCTCTCAGAGAAAATCCCTTGATCTTGAGCCACTACTGTAAGGGCCTCACACCCAAGAGGTATCACGTTGGACACAGCTGCCATTAGACCAGCAGTCTCTGAAACAGTGAGTGTTTGGCCTTCTCTGAGTCTATTGACTGACCTGAGGATCGACTAGATATGAGCAGGGGACAAACGTGCCTGCATTGTGGTCGAATCCCACACCACACCTAGATAAGTGGTCCTTTGTAATGGAAAATGTTCACTTAGTCATTTAGTCTCAAACCCAGCTCCCCCATGTGGGCAAGAATGACTTCTCGATGTCAAACCACCATCTGCTCTGATTGAGCTAAAATCAACCAATCGTCGATATAATTTGGTATGCGGATGCCCTGCAGTCACAGTGGAGCCAGAGCACCATCCACACACTTCATAAACGTGCGGGGTGAGAGTGCAAGGCTGAATGGAAGTACTCGATATTGGTATGCTACGCTACTGAAAGCGAACCTCAGAAACTTCCTGTCTTGTGGAAGGATGGAGACATGGAAGTATGCATCTTTGAGATCTATCATTACAAACCTGATTTGAGATACAACATGCTTGATGGTGAGTATTTTGAACTTCGCATGACTGAACGTTTTAACTGATGCAGATCTATGATCGGACGCAACCCCCCATCCTTTTTTGGAACTATGAAATACCGGCTGTAAAACCCGGTTTAACACTATTTGTAAGTTGGGAAGAATGAGGCAGGAACCGGCAAACATTCAAATTAAACTTTAATGATAAAATAAACCCAAAACAGCTTGACAGCTCCTCAGCAGCTCTGGCAGGGTTGGCAGATCGACTTCCAGAGGGCACTGAGGAGAGACGGACAGTGTGATGCGGTGTATGCTGCTCTACCCCATTAGGGGCTGCCCTCTGAAGTCCTAAACGACTTTTTGTCAGGACTTTTTGGCAGAGGGAATCCTAGCCTGAAGTACGGTCCTCAGATCCAGCTTAGTCTGGGAAGTCCCTGACCCAGAGCGACACCGCTCTGTTTTTGAGTCTCTGCTGCCGCGTACACCCTTACCCCTTGCTCACCAGTGCTGACATTGTATACAGTGGCTTGGAGGACAGTGCTTTCAGGGACGATGTTGCGCAGATGATGCTTTTAAATTGATATTTGCCAGTTATTTCCAATATCTACATTGTCTTAGATTAATCTCAGCTGGACAATCTTGGATTTGTTGCATCCAACTCAACACAAGTCCTCATGGCAGGTTGATACACAGTGGATAGGACATCTGTTTGAGACAGGTCTCATGGAGCTCCAATTTGCACGTTAATGGAAGATGCAACTCTCTCAGTGGAATGAAAATCACAAATTAAAGGACAAAATGAGAAGAGAACAGGGCAAGAGTAATTTAGTTAACATGGCTGGAGTAGAGGGTCATTCGACATGATCGATCTCACTCTGAATTTGAAATTATATCATTAAGACAGAGGAAGCTGGGAAATAGGTTTGAAATGCATTGATCGAAGAGGCTGGGGGAGAATTGATATCACAGTTTTGACCTAAGATTTCCTTGGTTGAATTGAATATTGTAACACACTTCATGGTAAAGGTCATTTTTGTAGTTCCATTATTCTTTCACTCTTACTCTTTCTCTTAATCTGAATCAAAAGTATCTATGAAATTTGGATAAGTGTTTTAGAATGCTACTCTGATGTTGTTGGTGGTTACTCTGATGTTGTTGGTGGCATAAGCGGTACGAAACCGCCTAGCAACACTGTAGCAAAGTCCTAGCAATGTCCTAGCAACCATAGGATGCAACATGTACAATCCACATGTTGACATAAATATTAAGTATTAATTGAGAAGAGCCTAGCAATGAGCAACAAGCATCCTGGCAGTGATTTTTGCAGTGGCAAATACCATTCACATTCCCTTCAGCAAATTATGTAAAAATTGTTTCTCTCTTTTTCTTTTTATAATTATGGTCACTGAGCACAGCACTTTATATTCAGACCAGTTGAGTTACCTCAGGTGTTTGATGTACACTCTTTTGAACAGGCAACTCATTCAGAAGAGGAGTGTTTTTAAATAAAGGAAATGCATTACATCGGTGGAGTTTGAGGGTGAAATTGTTTTCTTCTGTGAAGTTCGTGCTTCCACCCTTTCTCCATCTTTCTCCATTTACTGTGGTGCACAAGGGTCGTCTGTCAAAAATCAGAAAATCCTCTCAAATTCACCATAAAGTTACTGTGGTTTGAAAGCTCTCACACACATTACGCACTGTTAGAGGGGGGGATGTGGGGCAAGTTAAAAAAGAGACATTCTCTCTCTCTCTGCTCTGCTCTCCTTCTCTGCGCACTCTCTCTTTCCAATCTCATTTGTAAAATTCATTTTCCTGTCACCATGACTCAGTCTCTAATTCATCCCTCATGATTCCTCATGTCAGTCCCATAATGCCAAGCTCCCATGCCTCCTCAGAGACCATTAGAGGAATGATAGGGATGGACTATGTCAAGCTTAGCGACGTGCAGACAGTTTGTGGGGAAGGGGAAAGCAAGGACTCACAGATCATCAGTGTACTGTTTAATGAATATAGTACGCAAAATTGCCTTTTCCAAATTGGTAAGCTTCGACCTGACTGGCTGGTTCAGTTACCAGGAGTCATGGTGCTGAGGTTTTAGTATTCTTCCAAGAAAACAAAGTTGTGTTGATATGTTCCCAGGTGGTTAAAATGAACTAAGTATATTAGAATGATTTCTGAAGATTATTTATTAATTTATTTTTTGTGTGTATCTTTTTTTTGGGGGGTGGGGGGTGGGGGGTTTGCAAGAAGTGAATACTTTTATTTAGGAAGCATGAATTGATGAACAAAAAAATGACAGTAAAGATATTAATAATCTCTCCCTCTCTCTCTCTCTCTCTCTCTCTCTCACTATATATATATATATATAGACATTTTATTGAGTAGCAAATCAGCCAATTAGAATGATTTCTGAAGGATCAAAGATGCTGAAAATTCAGCTTTGATCACAGGCATAAAGTACATTTTTTGAGTATATCGAAAACATTTATTTTAGATTTAGATATTTCACACAATTATGGGTTTTACTCTATTTACTAATTCATAGAGACAAGAGCTCTTGTGGCACTGTATTAATACAACAGAAATCTGGTACTAGCACCACAACCAGGACATAATACAGTTTCCTCAGTCTGATCAGAGGAGGTAGCAGTAGTAATTAAACCATTCTGACTCCATCTGGAAGACAGAAATGCTGAATGCCTACAGGAGCCTGAGAATTAAAGAGTGGCAAAAATAAACTCTTTCAACATCACCATCATGTTGTAATAAACACATATGTCTCAATGCAAGGAGGCTGTTCTTTTCTTCAGTTAGTTTATTTTCCCTTGATATCAGACAGGGTGACAGGACTCCCTTCGGGGATAAATATTTAAATTCACATGGAAATAGGACTGGCTTCTATAAATGGCACGAGTATACCTTGTGAAAAAAAAAAAAAGTAATAAAATAAATAAAATAAAAACAGCGACAAAAATCTCTGAACAGTAGTGCACATAGTGGATTCATTATTATTTGTCGCTGATGTAATCGTTGCTGCATTATTCCACATTTTTATAACACATTATGTATGTAAATCAGACTGTGTGACATTATTTGCATTGTGTTTACTCACACAAACATGTCAGAGTGATGGAAATATTGATTCTCTAACAAGTATGGCGCTTTAGTCCTGATGAGAGATGAGGGCCAAATCTAACACTGCTTTTTGGGATGCAGAAACACCAAATGGCCCATGTTATTAGTCTGATAACGAGAGGAATGGAGCTGCCTTGTTAGGAATAGATTATCTCCAGAGGAGGGTTTGTCATGGAGAATTGCTTCTTTAGACATATTTCCTTTAATTTTAAATTTTAATTTGAGTATTTTTCATGATGTTTGGATGTATTCATGAATTTCTATATTCTTCTGTAGATGTAGATGGATCAATATTCAGACAGGACCCACTGTTATAAAAGGAATAGTTCATCACCAACTGACTAGTACGCTAAAGTATATTTATAGACATTTTTCCCTAAGAGTACTGACATTCGCTCTAGCTCTCCTTGGTGTGTTTATGAGAGTTCATGTGAGAAGTTTAAGAGAAAATCATTCAGATATTCACTAAGCACTTCACCAAACCATTCTGACTAGTGGCATTTCATTTGTAAATAATTTTGCGCTCCAAGACTCATAAATAATACAAAAGATGCACTCTTATGGGCACCTACAGAAATCAGCAGTGGATGAAGTACACAAATTAAGCACTTGAGCAGAAATACAGATACTCTCCTCTCCACCAATAAGCTGGTGTGTAGTGAGCGTTCTGGCGCAATATGGCTGCCGTCGCATCATCCAGGTGGATGCTGCACACTGGTGGTGGATGAGGAGATACAGCCTGACAATGTAAAGTGCTCTGAGTGCTTAGAAATTTCATTCAGTGCCTTACAAAACTCACCCTTTTACAACATATATACTTCAAAAACAGATGACAGTTGTGATCAAAGTATGATTTTCATTTACAATAATAAATCCTAAAATTTGGCTTTAGTAACTTCTCCTGCCATGAGTCATGCTCAGGCTCTGAGGATCTCACATTCTCTGCACATTTTGATTCAGATTTGTAATTTACTGAATTGTTAACTGGAGACTAACTCATGTCGCTGACTTGGAAACAGCTGCAATCTGATCAGTCCAATTTGAGCGATTTGTAAATCGATTTTAAGTGTTAATTTAAAAGAATCAGCTGGAGTGGGTGATGATTTATCCAGTTCAAAATAAAATAAACTGGTGGAAAGTAGTGGAGTAAAAACAAAAACATTATGCTTTGGAATGCACTGAAGTAAAAGATGATTTCATCAAAATAAATGTAATAAAAAAATAAAAATAAAAACATATAATTCTGATAAAGGACAGATACTTGAAAGATGTATTCAAATAGAGTAACGAAATAAAAATCCTTTGTTACTGTTCACCACTGAATTAATCGGAGTTCAGCTCAATTTATTTTGATTCCCATCCATACTCAAGAAAATCCAATTAAATGAAATTACAACAACAACAACCATTGAGAATGTCGACATGTCTTCTTAGGTTAGAAAAAGAACGAACCAATACAAAACAAATGTTGTTTTGTGTTGGGTCTCGCTGTGTTCTTATTATGCTGATCATGCTATAAGTCATCAGTCCTTTGTCTCAATGTATTTTAAAGAGATGCCATAAATATATCTTGCTTCTGTGAGTTTTCCATTCCCTGCGGTAACTCTGGCAGTCGCTTAAGCCTTATCACACCAATTATGTAGAGACATGGCGCTTTGACTTTTTCCCCTCATCTTTTCCCTGTTTATTTATTCGTCGGCTCCATCCGGCTATGTCATGTGGCTCTCATTCATATACAGATCATAAATTCTCGCAAACACAAATCATCGATTTCTGATATTCCTCTACGATGCAATTTGTTCATTGCAGGAAATGCTAGAAATGTTAGTTGTTATGGTGAAAATTAGAGGCAGGATTGAAACCCTAGTGCTCCAAACAGTATTGTATTACATGGAATGTATGAATAATAGATGCCTTGTGTCTGGGATTCACAGAGTGGTGTGAAAATGAAAGTGTGTTTTCAACAGAACCGTATTATATTACAGCATTATGAAAGTGTTTTGCCTGAATACAGGTGGTAACGACATGTTCAATGTTCAATGTGGTGTGCATTCGGGTAAGCTTTTTGTTTGATTTCCGGTGTGACAGATGTGAGTAAAATAAGGAATGAAGGGATATTCAGTGTGTTGCTGAATCAGAGCTCTTCTGTGTAGAGATGAGGTGCTTGAGTTAATCTCACACCACTTTATATTTAGCAATTCAAGCTGCTTTCAAATCAACTTTAGGTCCAATTTTTCGCACTCAGCAGCTGGTTAGAAAGTGTAGCTTTGTGAAAAGAGTGTAGAGAGTTAAGGCTGATTTATAATTCTGCATCAGACCTATGACGTAGCCTTTACGCCGTAGGCTATGCATCAGTTTTCATTTATACTTTTGTGTTGTTCGGTGGCAGAGCTAGAGTTTTATACATGGGATGGCCAGAGGGTGGCCAAGGCTAATTCATGAGGTCCATGACAGAAAACAGTGTATAACTCCAACCTTGTATTAAAAAAAGAAAATAATATAAACTAATACTTTTATTTAACATATATGTTTTAAATTGATCAAAAGTGATGTTAAAGACATTTATTATGTTGAAAGATTTCTATTTCAGATGAATGTTGCTCTTCTGAACTCTCTATTCATTAAAGAAACCTGAAACAATTATTATAAAATGTTTGTCAACAAACACACTTATGAAACTCTGTTGCTGCCCCAGAAAACAATCTGTATCCACTGTTTACATATGCAATACTGGGTTCTTTAGGAAGCTGAACAAAGTTATCTTTCCCTTAAAACCAAAAATACACTTCTTTGGAGACATTTTTCCCAATAAACTCCCATGCAGTAATGTCGCCGAATGAAACTCATTGTTGGGTGCGATCCCGCTCTCATTCTGGTTGATGCTTGATGGGTGCGTTTTTCTGGGATAAATGCCCATATAAAGAGTTCCCCCTCATCTACATTATGGAGAGCCATGATCTTAAAAAAAAAAAAATAATAAATCTCTGAAATCCGGAAGTAAGATTTTGGGAACAGAAATACTCTTTCACTCTTTTTTAAACTGTGTCCATGCATAAGAGTTCCCCTTTAAATGACTCCTTGATGATTATCTTCATTATCCTCTTGATCATATTTGACAATTCAGTTGAGCCGATGATACCACATCGATACCCACAGTGCACTTTGTGTTCTGATGTGGGTGGAATCTGTGCTATTTATCAATGTATTCAAAATCAAATATAGGACTATTTATCTTTATTTAAGGTATTAAACAAATACAAGCTTCCTGAGAGATCTGAAGTCTCAAAGTCACATAAATTATTTTAGTATTTATTTTTAATGATTACAACCAATTAGTTTCCTCTAATGCAGTCTGTTCTGGGTTGTTTGGGAAAATGTTAAAATAAATGCATTCCTTCTTGCAAATAACAAATAATAATAATAATAATAATAATAATAATAATAATAATAATAATAATAATTCAAGATGTATTGCCATATTATGGACTTTATTAAATATATATATATATATATATATATATATATATATGTGTGTGTGTGTGTGTGTGTGTGTGTGTGTGTGTGTGTGTGTGTGTGTGTGTGATGTGTCCATTGCATTCAGCTTTTTATGTCACTCTATGGTCTATGCTTGGGTTATGACCTTGGCAGACAATTCTAAGTCATTTTGCTCTCTGTTTCCCCAGATGGACCTTTAGGACCAAGAGGCTTAGTTGAGGCCACAGAGATGTGCACCCAAGAGTGTCTGGTGTTGGGCCATTCCGACAACTGTTGGATGCCGCCAAGCCTGAGCTCGTACCCTTCGCCCAAGTCCCCCATTTCCTCTTTCAGCAACCAAAAGGAGTGGGCTAAAGAAAGACTGCTGAATGGGCACACCCTGACCCGCAGCTGGAAGAGTGAGCGTGGAAGCCAGGAGCAGTTTGGGGACAGGAAGACCTTCGGGAGCTCGGACGGACATTTCATCAGCGGCGGTCACATGACCGACATACCATTGGCCAGCTTGAAATCTTACCAGCCCATCTCTGGCACCGACAGTCCTAAAGAACAGCAGCTTTAAGAGTTTTTTCTTTGTTGTTTTTTTTTTGGAAGGGGGTGGGGGTTGTTCTGTGTCCGTCTTCTCTTTTAGATCATCCCAGCAACTTTTGAGAGCTTTAGTCCATTCCTCTTTTTTCCTTCTTTTCTTAGATCGATGCTAATGTGGTGTGTTAGTTACATGTATGGAGTAGACCTTAGACTTTATCTCTTATGCAGGACAGTATACTATGCGAATCCAGTTCGTCGACAACCCGTCTCTGGAGATCTTCTCATGCAAACCAATAACTGCCCTTAAACTCCCATGGTTTGCTGCAAATTCACATTAAAAGGAATCATTGTATACTTCGTCTTGAACAGAGACTGCGAACAAACATTCAAGAGGAAGAAAACAAAACAGGGCTGTGCTTTATGTATCACGGTTATATATATTTAAAAAAAAAAATGTAACGGCTGACCAATATATACAAATATTGTGGCGTGGGTGTTTTTGAGCTGTTTTGGGACTATGTTAATCTACACCAACTGAGAAAATGGAATTTACAAATCGAGAAAGCATTGTGCTAATAACACTGTTAGTGGAAACCGTTTAGTCTGTCATCGTTGAAGTGTTTGTAAATAGGACTTAATACTAACTGATTTTATGTACTTGTAATAATCTCATGGAATTGATCAATGAACATGACAGCTGTCTTTTATCATTCATTGTACAGGACACGTTATTTTTATCGGCCTTTTGTCATTAACCTTATTGTCTTTTTGAACAGAAGACCACATTCTGGATCTGTAAAGCAAACACACACACACACATACACACACGTTAATATGCACCCACAAACCCTCTGGCAGAGAATGAAGGAACGAATTTCAGATGATAATGTCAGTCGGTCATGACATTGCACAATTGCCCCGTTTTTTGCATTTACTGAGTTGATGAACCTGGCAAACTTATTTTTTCAAAGCTATTTTGTATTATTGATGTAAAAGCTCAATTTCTACTTACTGAAATGGAAAGCTAGATGTCTTTTCCTCAAAAAAAGAAGGACAATGTTATAATTCAACAGCAATATGTTTGTAAATTCTTGACATCTGATTTCAAATGTCATTCTTGTACATTTAATTGAATTTGTGCTTTAATTGAGAGTAATATTTGCAAACTTTGAGAACCAAGTCCTTTTTTTGTTTCATAATATGTTGTCTATGCCCACAATTTTTGACATGCAAGAGCAGTGTGTAGTTTCCATATCTATAAATTCATGACATATGCTACGTATTGTACCGATCTACAGGTTTTACGAAAAACAATCGCAGCAGCCCCTTATCTCTGAATGCCAAACACAGTAAATGTATGTCAGGCGCCAGTCATTCCAGAGTAAAAAATAAATACAGAAAACATACACTCAAAATGTAGGGGGTATTAAAAGACAGAAAAACAATGAACAGAACATGATCAAAAGAGCATGTGCATAATTCAAGGACTGAGATTTGGGTTTGATTTATGTATTTCCTTTAAATGTTGGGGTCGTTCTTTTTCCCTTTTTTGTCACATGGCATGGCAGCCAATTCAGACAATGAATCTGCATGCTTAACAAGACGAAATAGCTTTAAAATCACTTAGTTTCACTTTCTTTTCATTCAGTTGATGATTATTGTTTTGTGACACAGTGAGGTCTTTCATTTTGTATAGCACCTTTATGTTGGTTCACAATATTTAAAGTACAAAAAAGGGTATATATATAAAAAAAAAAAAAAACAATTAGTCAAGAGTGGTGTGAGTTGCTTTCAGCAGTATGTTTATTGGTTGTGGGGACATTTGCCATTATTGATATTTAAACAGTTACTCCTTGTTACTGCTCTACAGGTATACCGCTACTGCAATAAATGTTTTAAATTCATGCATGTTTGTGCCTTCTTTTGTTACTCACTGGACTGCCTCGTCTTCAAACGCCAAATTTATACAACCCTGTTGATTCTTTCCTTTTTACACTATCTCTCTCTCTCTCTCTCTCTCTCTCTCTCTCTCTCTCTCTCTCTCTCTCTCTCTTGTCACATTTGGTCTTCAGATGATTGTAATATCCAGTTGAAATGTACTGTACATTGTAAACTCTTACATAATATTTTTAATTTAATTTTTTATGTCTAGAACTATCTAGTTTTTACATAAATGTATCTCTATGTGCCTTGGTACATCACAACATGGCTTCTTGACAATCTCAAAAATACTAAAGCACAAAAGCTGTCTTCATCAGTAGAGATAAAGACTACAAACCGTTTCCTACACTTATTTTAGAAGAAGCTTCTATGGAAATACATTAAAGTGTGCTAAAGTGTGCTGATAGTACCATAAGCTTAACCAATTTAGACAATGTATTTGTTAATACAAGAAGTCTCCATTAGGTATTGAGACTTGTTAATAATAGCTGCTTATTAATATTTAAATACTGTAGGTAGTTGTTAAGTTTAGGTATTGGGTAGCATTAGGGATGTAGCATATGGTCATGTAGAATATGCGGTTTGTAACTACAAATAAACAGGCAATATGTTAATAACAGTCATGCTAATGATCAAATTGTTAATATTGAGAATTGCTTCCTAAATTAAAGTGTTACCATTTGATCATAAGAATAAGAATAAAGCATTAATATGCCCTTTATAAGTACAAATAAACAGTCAATATGCTAGCGTTATACCATAAGAATTGGTACATATAACATAAAGTGTTACTGTTTTTTTCATTTTCAAATTAAAATAAGCATTAAACTTTATAGAAATGTTTCATTGATAGTTTATCTAATGCATTAACTAATACTAATAAACTGAACCATATTGTAAAGTGTTACCATTTTTTTTTCTACACAGGGGTATGTGGAATGTGAGATATCTGCGGCTGTTTCTTCCTACACAGATTCCATGTGGTTCTGGTCATTACAAACAAAATACTGGCAAACACTTTGTGACCTTGGTTTCCAGTGACTACTATTCAGAAGACAGATCACAAGTTGGTGTGGGCCGAGCACATTGTGGCATTCTCATTTAGCTTTCTCTCCTCGTTCACTCTTTCACCATGTTTTTCAGTGGTGGCATTTTGCCCAAGCCGTCAATAGAGTTTTTGTTTACAATGTCTGGTGCTTGTGCTTTGGCTCCGAGGCAAATTGCTAGGAAGTGAATTTAGCATGAAACTGATGCCCAGTAATGAAGGCCAAGCATACAGGCGAGCAGTTGGAGTAATTATATTTCTTTTGCTCTCCCCCCTTTACTTCTTTCTCTCTCTGGTTTCTCCTCCTTCTGTTGATATGTTTATCTAGCCTCCCCCAGTGGACCTGCTTAAATTCGTATTCTCCACACTAGCTATCGACTTGGGCTAGAATAGCTTCTGAAAAGCTTCAAAGCTAATTGCCTTGGAAGTGCAAGGGGAAGCAAATTAGTGTCACACCACAAGAAGTAAAAGAAACGTTCCCATTTGCTGTTCACATGGCTTTCTGAGAACAATTTCTGATGTGCACTAGGCCTCTGCTGGGACGATGAGCAGCCCAACTGAGATTTGGTCAAAGAAAGTCTGAAAGTTGCCAAATTTTCCTGAGTGCTGATTGGACGAGGCAGAGAAATGGAACAGATCTGTCTTGAAACTTTGTGTAATATCAATAGGGCAGGAAATAATGAGCAGGTTCATGTCTTTGTGTGGAACAGGAACGAAAGATGTGATCATTGGTTTGTGTGGATTCATACTGTTGTCGAAGATACAATACCAAAAGCAGTAGTTCAGCGGAAAATTAAAAATCTGTCATTTTGAAATTCCTCATGCGGTTACAAACCCCATATCATTTTCTTTCTTCCATTGGATTTTCACAGAAGGTTCATGCTACACTTTTCCATAGATTTGAAGAATATTGTGACTCAGGGCTTATATGATATTCACATATCATGTATTCCAAGTCTTCTGATGTGATTGCTTTTTGTCAGAAACAAACCAAAGCCTTTCACTATTTTTTTTTTCCTGCCTGACATATACACTAGACTACCATTCAAAGTCTAAAGTCATTATTTCATTCATTCACTCATTTAGAAATTAATACTTAGTGAGAAGGCATTAAACTGGTGACAAGAGTAAGTAAATTAAATTAAATGTAAAATTAAGTTTATGCATTTAGCAGACACTTTTATCCAAAGTGACTTACAGTGCATTCAAACTAACAGTTTTTATATATATATATATATATATACCTTACATTTGTTCCATGAGAATCAAACCCACAACATTGCACTGCTAACACAATGCTCTACCACTTGAGCCACAGTAACACTGTAAGTAAGTTCTGTTTGAACATTTATCAAATAATTATTTTGCCATCACATAAATAATGTGACATTTTAAAATGCATTTATACACACACACACACACACACACACACACACACACACACACACACACACACACACACACACATTCACCGGTCACTTTATTAGGTACACCTGTTCAATTGCTTGGAAAAACAAATTGCTAACCAGCCAATCACATGGCAGCAATTCAATGCATTTAGACATCTAGATGTGGTTAAGACGACTTGCTGGAGCAAAAAAAAAAAAAAAAAAAGATGAAGAAATCAGAAGAAAGATGATTGAAGTGACTTTGAACATAGAATGTTTACTGGTGCCAGAGGGTTGGTCTGAGTATTTCAGTATATACTGCTGATTTGCTGGAATTTCCACACAAAACCTCTCTAGGGTTTACAGAGAATGGTCCAAAAAAGAGCACATTTCCAGTGAGTGGCATTTGTGTGGACGAAAATGCCTTGTTGATGTCAGAGGTAAGAGGAGAATGGGCTGACTGGTTAGAGATGATAGAAAGGCAACATTAACTCAAATAACCACTCGTTACAACCAAGGTATGCAGAATACCATCTTTGAACCCAGAACACGTCGAACCCTGAAGCAGATGAGCTACAGCAGTAGAAGCCCACTAAGAACAGGAAACAGAGGCTACAATTCACACAGGTTCACCAAAATTGTACAGTAGAAGATTGAAAAATGTTGCCTGGTCCGATAAGCCTCGATTTCGGACTCATCTCAGACTGGTTTCTTGAGCATGACAATGAGATCACTTTACTCAAATGGCCTCCACAGTCACCAGATCTCAATCAAGTAGAGCACCTTTGGTGTGATGCTATCATATCAATATGGACCAAAATCTCTCTGAGGAATGTTTCCAACACCTTGTTGAATCTATACCATGAAGAATTAAGGTAGTTCTGAAGGCAAAATGGGCTCCAACCCGCTACTAGCAAGGTGTACCTAATAAAGTAGCAAGTGAGTGTATATATACAATGAACAAAATTACAAATTCAACACTTTTGTTTTTGCCTCCATTTTTCATGAGCTGAACTCAAAGATCTAAGACTTTTTTATGTGTACACAAAAGGCCTATTTATCCCACATATTGTTTACAAATCTGTCTAAATCTGTGTTAGTGAGCACTTCTCCTTTGCTAAGAAAATTCATCCACCTGTAACGGGGCTGTTCTAGGTGGGGATTGAACCCGGGTCTGTTTGGTCCGAAGTCACTGAATTAATGGATTGAGCTAACTCCCCACTAAATGAATCCAAGAGCAGGGATGATCAAATGGCCAGGAGTCGTGGGTCTTCAACAAGACAAAACTTTACTAATGGAAAGTGCAACAAAACAAGAGAAGCTGTGCTTCCAAAAAACAGTACAAATGAAAATAGACACAAGGGTCCAAAGACTTAAACTTAAACTTTGGCAGACTTAGCTTGCAACAGGTAACATAGGCTCAAGACTGAACAATAAGGCATGGCACAAACACACTTAAATAAGGCAAGACACAGGTGTGAGGCATCAGGCATAATGAGTGGTAGGGTTCAGCAGGAGTCTGGTGAGGGTTGCCACCTGCCGACCAGGAGGAAAATAGCAGTCCTGTTAAGGATTCCTTACAGGAGTCCCCCCTCTAAGAACGGCTCCTGACGTTCACTTGGTGGAGTCTTTGGGTGCGACGAAAATCCGTGATGAGCATAGGGTCCAGAATGTCTCGAGCAGGCACCCATGAGCGCTCCTCTGGGCCGTAACCCTCCCAGTCGACCAAATACTGTACTTTTCCTCTGACCTGACGAGAATCCACCAACCTACGCACAGTGTAAGCTGGTTGTCCATCGACAATCCGGGCAGCTGGGGCGGTCTTGTGAGCTGGGGACAGAGAAGAACAAACAACAGGCTTTAGCCGAGAGACATGAAACGTTGGGTGAATCCTCATGGACCTGGGCAGCTGTAGGCGGTAAGCTACTGGATTTATCTTCCTGAGGATCTTAAAAGGACCAATATAACGTGGAGCCAGCTTGCGAGATTCCACCCTCAGAGGCAGATCTCTGGTTGCGAGCCACACCCTCTGACCCGGACGAAGCACTGGTCCCAACCTCCGATGCCGGTTTGCATGCCTCCGCTGTTGTTGAGTTGCCTTCAGTAAAGCTGTCCGGGCCTTCTTCCAAGCCTGTTGACAACGGCGAACTAGTTGAGCAGCAGCAGGGACACATACCTCTGGCTCCTGACCAGGGAACAAAATGGGAGGGAAACCGTACTGGCACTCAAAAGGGGACATGCCTAAGGAAGAATGGTAGAGAGTATTATGTGCAAACTCTGCCCAGATTAATCGAGAGCTCCAAGTGGTCTGATTGTCTGCTGCCAAACATCTCAAAGTTTTCTCGATCTCCTGATTCACCCTCTCTGTTTGCCCATTAGACTGGGGGTGAAAACCAGATGACAGACTGATGTCAGATCCAATGAGACGACCAAAAGCCTTCCAGAACCGGGAGGTGAACTGGGAACCTCTATCGGAGACAATATCCTGGGGGAATCCATGAATCCTGAACACATGCTGCATTAGGAGCTCTGCAGTCTGGCTAGCTGTGGGAAGTTTGGGTAATGGCAGGAGGTGACAGGCTTTAGAAAATCTATCCACCACCACAAGAATGACAGTATTACCTTGGGATTCAGGCAGACCTGTGACATAGTCCAGAGAAATATGCGACCAAGGATGTTTAGGGATAGGTAGAGGATGCAGTAGTCCTTGAGGGTGGGTTCTGATCTCCTTGTTCTGGGCACACACAGTGCAAGCGGCGACAAAATCACGGACGTCCCTTTGCAACTTTGGCCACCAAAATCTCCTCTGGATGAGCTTGCAAGTTCTAGAGGACCCAGGATGACCAGAGGGGAGGGATGCATGTGCCCACTGCAACACATCAGAACGTAGGCGGTTAGGGACAAAAAGACGTCCTGGTGGACCATTACCTGGATCCGACTGATGCCGTTGGGCCTTCTTAATGGCTGTCTCAATGCCCCACTGGATAGCTGCTATTATTTTGGTGGTGGGAAGGATGGGTTCTGGTCTGGCCTCCTCTTCTGGGGAGTCAAACTGCCTCGAAAGTGCATCTGGTTTTGAGTTCTTGGAACCTGGGCGGTAAGAAAGAACAAAGTCAAACCGGTTAAAAAACAGTGCCCAGCGTGCTTGGCGGGAATTCAGTCTCTTGGCCTCCCGAATGTAGGTTAGGTTCCTGTGGTCGGTCCAGATGAGGAACGGGTGCTTGGCCCCTTCCAACCAATGCCTCCACTCCTCCAATGCCACCTTTACTGCCAACAGCTCTCGGTTTCCAATATCATAATTCTTCTCTGCTGCAGTTAGTCGTCGAGACAGATAGGCGCATGGGTGAAGCCTGTTGTCGACCCTGGCTCTCTGGGACAAGACTGCCCCTACCCCTACATCAGAAGCGTCAACCTCCACCACAAAGGGCAACTCTGGGTCTGGAAGGGTTAAGATAGGGGCAGATGTAAAGAGTCTCTTGAGCTTGTTAAAAGCTTGATTGGCCTTCTCAGTCCACATGAATGATCGGGCAGACTTCTTGGTGAGTGCGGAGAGAGGTTCTGCAACAGAGCTGAAGTTTCTAATAAATCTTCTATAAAAGTTTGCAAACCCAAGAAAACGTTGTACCTGCTTCACGGAATTAGGTTGAGGCCATTCCTGCACTGCTCGCACCTTGCCAGGGTCCATCTGGATGTTGCCCTTGGAAATGATGAAGCCAAGAAATGGGGTTGAAGACACATGAAATTCACTCTTTTCCAACTTGACGAAGAGGCTGTGTCTAAGTAACTGGGAAAGGACCTGTCGAACATGTTGGACGTGTTCTTGGTAGTTGCGTGAGAAAATAAGGATATCGTCAAGGTAGACAAAAACAAACTTGTTCAGCATCTCCCGCAAGACATCATTAATCAGTGCCTGGAAGACAGCTGGGGCATTGACCAGGCCAAAGGGCATTACTCTGTACTCATAATGGCCCATCGGGGTGTTGAAAGCGGTCTTCCACTCGTCCCCTTCTCGAATCCTGACCAGATGGTAGGCATTTCGGAGATCTAATTTGGTGAATATGGTGGCGCCTTGCAGGATCTCAAATGCAGAGGTCATCAGGGGCAGGGGGTAGCGATTCTTGATGGTGATGCGGTTGAGACCCCTGTAGTCGATGCAAGGCCTGAGGTCACCATCCTTCTTCTCAACAAAGAAAAACCCTGCTCCAGCAGGTGAGGTTGAAGTACGAATAAAACCATTATCCAAGGCTTCCTTGAGGTACTTCTCCATAGCGGTCCTCTCAGGGGCAGAGACAGAGTAAAGCCTACCCCGCGGTGGGCATGCTCCAGGAACCAAGTCTATAGCACAGTCATATGGTCTGTGAGGGGGAAGGGAGGTGGCTCGGGACTTGCTGAAGACTTCCTTGAGGTCAGCATACTCTGGAGGAACTCTGGACAGATCAGGGAGACACACAGGAGGCATAATACTCTGGGTTTTTGAAATGGGAAGCTGCAGTGCAACCGTGGCCTGGGGAACTTGAGGCGACTCAGGGTGAAATGCTGTGCACTTCGCGGTGGCAGATTTAAACTGAGATACAGGTAGCTCTTGAGTATCAGACCTGTCTGTTTTGAGATTGGCAGGGCACCTGGATAGTCTCGAAATTGGCTCTGGGTATACCTCCAGTTTCTCAGTAGAATGGCAAAAAGAAAGAGCAGAAACACAACAGTTAGTTCCCCAACCTTTAACTACACCTCTAGACCAGTCAATATTTGGGTTGTGACAAGTTAGCCATGGAAATCCAAGAACTAAGGGGAGTTCTGGTAACTGGATAAGAAAAAACTGTATTAGTTCCTTGTGACCCCCAACTTCAAACTGAATAAACGAAGTGCAGTGACTAACCTGTCCCGACCCCAGAGGTCTGCCGTCGAGAGCTGTGATGGTTAGAGGTTTCTGGAGGAGCATGGAAGGAATGCCCAAACGTCTGGCCACATCAAGATCTAAAAAGTTCCCAGCAGCCCCAGAGTCGATGAAAGCACCAAGCTGGTGATTCTGGTTGTTGTGGAAGATGGTGGCTTGGATAGTAACTCCAGAGGTTGTAGGATGAGGGAAGATATTTACTCTCGTTCCAGTTCCCCCTTTCCTGGACGAGAACTGGCTTTTCCCGACAATTCAGGACAGTTGGAGCGGAAATGGCCAGACCTTCCACAGTACAGACAGCGTCGCTCCCTCATCCGTCGATCCCTTTCGGTCTGGGTTAATCTTGTTCGACCCAGCTGCATGGGTTCCTCCAGATCACTGGGTTTCCCGAGTGGTTCAAAAGTATTGGAAAATTCCTGAGGACGATACACACTGGTTTCCCGACGTCGTTCCTGTTGTCGTTCTCGGAGACGATGATCTATTCGGATAGCCACCTCAATTAAAGATTCCAAATCCGGAGAAGGGTCTCTAAAAGCCAACTCATCCTTAAGTTCCGGAGACAAGGCCTGGTGGAATGTGGCCCTTAAAGCTCGCTGGTCCCAGCCACTCTCTGAAGCTAGGGTACGAAACTCAATGGCAAACTCTGCCACACTTCGAGTGCCTTGAGAGAGTCGAAGCAAACGGTAATCCACATCACCTGTGCTGGCTGGATGGTGGAAGACTTTCTTCATTTCAGAGATGAAGCTGCTACTGTTTGCAGTGAGTGGTCCCTGTTGGTCCCACAAAGCCGAGGCCCAGTCTAAAGCCTTGCCAGTAAGAAGGGTTATGATGTAAGCAACTTTGCTACTCTCTGTGGGGAAGCTGCCAGGTTGTAACTGAAATACTAGGGTGCATTGAGTGACGAACCCACGACACTTCTCAGGACTGCCATCAAATCGTTCTGGTGCTGGTAGTTTAGGTTCTGACAGGGCGGCTACCACTGCTTGAGACGGATTACCATGTGACAGCTGAGGCTCTTGTGACGAAGAAGCTGGAGCCTGAAGATTTAAACGTTGAAGAATCTCAGTAAGAATCTGCTCATGTTGCTGAATGGCAGCCGCTTGGCCTGATATGGCAGACAGAATGCGATCCACATTAGATGGTGGTGGACTCTCCTCCGCTGGATTCATGTTTTCTGGTTCAGTCTTGCTGTAACGGGGCTGTTCTAGGTGGGGATTGAACCCGGGTCTGTTTGGTCCGAAGTCACTGAATTAATGGATTGAGCTAACTCCCCACTAAATGAATCCAAGAGCAGGGATGATCAAATGGCCAGGAGTCGTGGGTCTTCAACAAGACAAAACTTTACTAATGGAAAGTGCAACAAAACAAGAGAAGCTGTGCTTCCAAAAAACAGTACAAATGAAAATAGACACAAGGGTCCAAAGACTTAAACTTAAACTTTGGCAGACTTAGCTTGCAACAGGTAACATAGGCTCAAGACTGAACAATAAGGCATGGCACAAACACACTTAAATAAGGCAAGACACAGGTGTGAGGCATCAGGCATAATGAGTGGTAGGGTTCAGCAGGAGTCTGGTGAGGGTTGCCACCTGCCGACCAGGAGGAAAATAGCAGTCCTGTTAAGGATTCCTTACACCACCTGACAGATGTGGCATATCATGATACTGTATAGACAGCATGATTATTCAACAGGTGTGTGTTAGGCTGGCCACAATAAAAAGGCCACTCTAAAATGTGCAGTTTTACTGTATTATTGGTGGGGTCCGGGGGTGGGGGGTTTAGGGAACCAGCCAGTATCTGGTGTATTTGCCTCACACAGTGTAACACATTTCCTTCACATAGAGTTGATCAGGTTTTTGATTGTGGCCTTTGGAATGTTGGTACACTCCTGTTCAATGGCTGTGCGAAGCTGCTGGATATTGGCAGGAACTGAAATACGCTGTCATATATGCCAATCCAGAGCATCCCAAACATGCTCAGTGGGTCTGGTGAGTATGCTGGCCTTGCTAGAACTGGGAATTTTTTTTTTTTTTCTTCAAGGGGTTGTGTACCTATCCTTGCAACATGGGGCCGTGCCTTATTATGTTGCAACATGAGGTGATGGTTGTGGATGAATGGCACAACAATGGGCCTCAGGATCTCGTCAAGGAATTTCTGTGAATTCAAAATGGCATCAATAAAATGCACATGTGTCCGTTGTCCAAAACATATGCCTCTGTAATGGAGGTCATTGAGTAGGTGCTCTGCAGGTAAACCTCACTCTCCAATCTCAAGACACTCACTAGCGACAGATGCTTGTGCAGGGATAGGCAACTCCGGTCCTGGAGGGCCACTATCCTGCAGAGTTTAGCTTCAGCCCTCATAAAAACTCACCTGTCTGTATCTATCTAGTAATCCCGAAAACAATGATTACCTTGTTAAGGTGTGTTTAATTAGGGTTGGAGCTGCAGGATAGTTGCCTTCCAGGACTGGAGTTGTCTATCCCTGCGCTAGTGGCTGCAGTCATTTAGCCTCCTTGTTAGTGCATCCACCTCCTATGCCGGAGACCCGGGTTCAAGGCCCACTCAGAGCGAAATCAAGGTGTGGCGGCGAGGAACTGGGAGAGAGGAGTTACACCTGCCCATACCATAACCCCACTGCTACCATGGGTCACTCGATCCACGACGTTGACATCAGCAAAACGCTCACCCACACGACGCCATACACGCTGTCTGCCATCTGCACTGTAAAGTGAAAACCAGGATTCATCAATGAAGAGAACACCTCTCCAAAGTGCCAGACACCATAGAATGGTCTGCAGTTTTGAGGCAGTTGGATGTACTGATAAATTCTCTGAAACGCCTTTGGAGACGTCTTATGGTAGAGAAATTAACATTCAATTCACAGGCAACAGCTCTGGTGGACATTCCTGCAGTCAACATGCCAATTGCACACTCCCTCAATACTTGCTAAATCTGTGGCATAGTGCTGTGTAATAAAACTGCACATTTTAGAGTGGCCTTTTATTGTGGCCAGCCTAAGGCACATCTGTGCAATATTCATGCTGTCTAATCAGCATCTTGATATGCCACACCTGTGAGGTGGATGGATTATCTCGGCAAATGAGAAGTGCTCACTTACACAAATTTAGAAAGATTTGTGAACAATAACTAAGAGAAATTGGAATTTGGAGGCTGAGACGCTGGAGGTGGATACCCAGGTGAAGCCGAGCAGACGGAATGCCAGGGTGACACCAGAGTTCCTGAGAGCTAAGGTGGAACTGACGGCTCTTACAAACGAGAAGCGAGGTGGGGATGGGACCCGGAAGACCATTGTGGAGCAATGTACAGATGGAGGGACAGATATTCCAATATGGTTAATAGTCACATTTACCATTGTTATGCTTATTCAGTGGCAGAATTAAGCTTCCATAGATTCAGTCATCAATTTGGCCTTTCCTTGTGTGTGTGTGTGTGTGTGTGTGTGTGTGTGTGTGTGTGTTTTCAATACACTTTTTTTTTCTTTCAGAAATTCATATTAAATAACATGCAACAGATAAATGCATTGATAAATTAAGCAGGGGTTGCACTTTGGTGAAGTGTAGACTCAGCTCACAGATGTTTGTACTCTTAGAGTCAATGATTCATGTCAATGACATGCATTTGCTTAGTGATTTACAATATAAGTTAACATTCGTCGTCTGTGATCTTTATTCATGCTTTCCAGGGGCTTTTGTGTAGTTTGTGTACAAGGGCATAGATATATTTACTCTCATTCACACATTCTTAATTGCCTATTTACCTGTTTCCCACTTAAGGCCACTTATTCCTTTACAAGTTTAATGAAATGATTATTCAGCCTTATGGTAGTCATAAATAAAATCCTTAACCTTAATATGTAATCCACACCAGTGCACCAATTCAAATCGGAGTGTAACTAATGGGACTAATTAACACAGTATGTAGTGTAGCCTGAACAGAGAATTTCTGCACAAAACGGTCTTCTGGGATGTGCATGTTTACAGATCTGATAAACTGATTCAGACTAGGATGCAAAATTATTTTAAAATAAATAATAAATAATAATACAATTAAAAATAAGAAGAATAAGCATTCGTAGGACCACTAGACCCCCAGCTAAATAATATGCTTATTAATTTATTCAATTAACTTCAGATAGATATAAATTTGTTGTCTGAGATATGCTATTTTACAGTCTATCAGCAGATACTGAAGCTCTACAGCAACAACACTCTGTTTGACATCTTTAATCTTGCAAAACAAGTCAAATTGAAGTTGAATGCATATCAAATTCAATATAATATAAATACAAATATAATATAGTTACAAATAAAACAAAATATAGTAAAACAAAGACAGTTTTACAGATAATCAAATATTTGCTTTTACAAAAAGACTTGGAAAAAAAAAGAAAAGAAAGAAATATATATATATTATGAGAGCTTTTATAAAATTGTCTAAAGCAATATTACAGATTGTCAATAAAGTTAATTTAATTAATGCCTATAATAATGCTAATGTTAATGTTACTACTACTACTACTACTACTACTACTACTACTACTACTACTAATAATAATAATAATGATTATTTTGTCCCAAGTATAAATAGTCACAGTGATTGTTTAAAATGTATTTATTCATTTGTTAATTCATTCTTTTACTTGGTTTAGTTCATTACTTTTCTTTATCATTTTGCATTAAGTTAAAAGTACTTAGTACTATTTAAATGTTACTACATTGCACTTTGTCTAGCTGCTTTTGATCACAAGATCAAAGAAAAAAAACACTATAGTTGAGGTCAGAATATGACTAATTTAGTCACAATATAGAGCCACAAATATCCATTTTAACAATTAGTTGTGTTCATTATTTTATTATTTTAGGAAGCCTTGCTATACTACACAAATCCTTCATTTTTAGACAGTATTTTCAAGAAAGGTTTTAAATTATGTCCATCGATCACTGTATGATGCTATGTGGTGAGGATATGTTAGTTAATTCTCAGAAGATATGTCAAATCATATTCTTTATCCTGTCTGAGCCGTAAAGTCCCTTGTTTGTGTTTTATGCATGACTGTGTTAAACAGTGGCTAGATGCCGAGCTTGTCAAGAGAGGTAATTAACAGCACAGGGTAAAATCACCTGCAGTGTTTCCTGCTTTTTAAGACACATTGAGTCCAACAGACAGCATGTATAACCAGAGCGGAGAGGAACCATCATTAAAAAGAGCTTTTGCATCGTGTGTGTGTGTGAGTGTCTGTGTGTGTGTGTGTGTGTGTGTGTGTGTGTGTGTGTGTGTGTGTTTCACAAAGGAAGATAAATTAAGAGAAAGAGAGAAAGAGATCAGTTTATTAACATTCAGAAAGCTTCAACACCATGACCCTGAAAAAAAACAAAAAAACAAGACAACACAACTGTGAAAATCCATAATATAACAAGGCATACATTTTTTTTTTTTTTACAATTTGTTTTTAAATAGAAAGTAAAGTGGAATTACTATCTTACTGGAGTCTTCAATGTCACATTATCCTTCAGAAATCATTCTAATATGCTGATTGTTGCTCAACATACTCTTATTATTGTCAGTTTTAAAAACTGTTGTGCTGCTTAATATAGCTGTGATGAGTTGAAAGATCAAAAGAACAGCATTCAATTGCAACATTTATAAGTGTCCTTATTGTCACATTTGATCAATTTAATGCATGCTTGAGGATAAAACGATTTGATTACCTGGCAAAATCTTGCTGACAAGCAATTTTTTGAATTTTTTTTTTTTTCAAAAGATCAAGAAAAAATATAATTCCTTACAAAACATGTCCTTTAATCCACGTTAACCTGTTTCCATCTCTCTCTTTCACACACAAATGCAGAGGTGGAAAGTAACGAATTACATTTACTCGCATTACTGTAACTGAGTAGCTTTTTTTGTGTTCTACTTTTTAAAGTAGTTTTAAAATCTCTAATTTTACTTTTATTTAAGTATATTTTGTTAGAAGTATTGTACATATGTTTCAAAACACATTAATTACTGAGTAAAATATAAATAAATAAATAAATATCACTCCCTGGAAACTACTGGGCAGGAGAACAAACTTGCGCTAAAATCACAAGAAAGATGCAGACGGACAAGACAGGTCTTATGGTGCAGACCCAGCTGAAAACAAAACCCCCTTCGTATTCTGCTGAATTTGAAGTTGAAGAAAATGAAGTGAAGCGCTGGCCATATTTAAGCTCTATTATGGAGTGTAAGTTGTGTTTTCCTAGAAAGACCAAGCAGTTCATAAAATCTCAAAATCAACCCTTTGCAAGCATGTAGAGGTAAGGTAAATACTTGCATTGTTGCACTGGTGGTTAAGATTAAGTTTTGACAGTTTAGCAAAAGGTTTTGCACAAATTAGCCAAAAAGACAGTGGTGCAGGGTGTGTGATATATATTGTCTGTGATAATATCGTAATTGCTATTGTTAATTATGTGTGATTTGACATTATCAGTATTTTGCCAAAAACATAACGAAACTCCTTCAGTGCCGTGAAGTCTAGTAGATTAGACTAGTGTGTGCACATTTAGAGTGCGTTCTTTTACTGCATGATTCAGTCTGTTAAAATGCATTTAGAATGATCGCAAAATGTAACATTTAGTGGCAGAAAATGCATATATTTCCATCATTTCATATAGTAAACCAATATCACATGAAGAGTGCCATTTCTTCCTTCAAAAGTCAGCATGATTACACACAGATTATTATTATTATTTTTACAGCAGTTCATAAACAAGAAGTTAATTAAGAGACTTGCATTTTAGACACCATATTGCCTGATTTTTGCTCTCGACAACAACAAAAATGTATTCCAAACTCAGCCACCATAGCACAGTTTTGTCTCTCTCCACAATGACTTGGTTCCTCAATGAATCACCAGTTTATATGATTCGGTTCAATCGCAATGCCTCACTTATTAACAGTGACTTTCTGAGTTTCTGACTTTCTTTTAATTTCACATTTAAAGTATCTTCTGATTTTATTATTATTATTATTATTATTATTACAATAATAGTAATAATAACAAATAAGTATTTAACATTTTATGTCTTATCAACACATTATTTCTGCATTTGTAATTGCAAGTTAAATGCATTCATGCCCTGAATTAAACAGTGGGTAAATACATCGAAATCCCACTTCCGATGAAGCCTCTGTGTTTCCTCTGCATTGATTTTTTTTTTATTTTATTTATTTTTTATTCTAAATAACTGATTCCTTTAATTAAAAGCCACTGCTTTGAAATGTATAGGCCTATAGGGGTGTCAAACTTTGGTGTCAAACTAAAAGTTCTTGGAGGGCCATAGCCCTGCAGACTTTATTTGCAACCCTGCTCCAACACACATGTAGTTTTCAAATAAGCCTTAATGATTAGATTAGCTGGATAAGGTGTGTTTAATTATCGCTCTTGTCCTATCCCATTTGTGCCTCCCTCTCACTGTTAAAATGTAACTTAAGTAAATTTTAAATTAGATACTTTTTTACTTTTACTTGAGTAGATTTTTAGACTGGTACTTTTACTTGTACTTAAATAAAATTTAATTAATGCAATTGTACTTTTACTTGCATAGAATATAATCATACTCTTTCCACCTGCACAAATGCATATGCAAAACATTAATACAGTACCAATTTGTGTAAAAGTAGGGATCTGAGCATTAAGTAAAGCATTACAGACAATCATCTTTTTTATTTCCACAGGGAAGCGTGTTTGATTTTCTTGAGCAGCCACAGTTCATCCTGAAAGCCTCTGAGCTACGTGCAAATACACGCTAAAGTGACTCTCAACCTAAAACAGCTGCTCTCATTAGTTATTTTTCACATCTTCTCTCTTTTTCACACCATCTCTAAAGGTCCACAGCGAGATGTAGTCCAGATATGTTACAACCAAAATCTAGTGCAAAGTGTCAGCTCCAGGTTCAGGTTAAATTAGAATTTGAGCATAAATGTGCCTCAAAAAAAAAAAAAAAAAAAAAAAAAAAAATTCCCACTGTATCTGAAAACCTAGTGAGCTGCCAAACTAAAAACAGCATTTCTGGGTACCATAGGTTTATATGAGGATATTGACTCAGATGCCAATCAAACACAATCACAGATACATGCCATTGCATTCACACACCTCAGAGTATTTATGTGAGGAAGCTGGCAAGATGAAACTTGTTTTAGGATGCAGAGACTTCCCATTACCAGACAGAAGGAGGCAGCTGGGACAGGTTAACCCATGAGATCTTTGGAGGTCAACTGATCAGCAGGGTCAATAATGGCCTGGAACATCTTCAAATTGCCACTGGACATTTACCCTCTCTCTGTTTCTGTTAGCTTGTTCTTTTTCTCATTTCTGTCTGTTTTTACAGATGAAATGTAACAAATAAAGAGCAAATCAACCCCACAGGAGAATGGAGGTCGATCTTACATTTTCAGATGTCAAAAAGCATGTACACAGTACTCAGAAAAGCGAGTCAGTGAAGGTTTTGCAAGCATGATGAATATTCAATGCAAGACCATCAGTAATTAAATCAGCGTAAAAAGGCATTTACAGAAATAAAAAAGCCAACTGTTCTCATGGTTTATTTTTTATTTTTTATTTATTTTTTGTCATGTCAAGTAAATGTATTGGATAAACTTAAAATGTTAAGTTGCTAGATCTGTCATCATTATGATTAATTTAGATCAAGACGGCAAATGAGATTGAGCTATAAAACAGTTTCTTTCAGTATAGGCCTATTAAAAAAATAATAAAAATGAAACTTTAAACCAGTGTTTATATAATTCTATAGATGTGCTAATTTATTTATATTTTAATATGTAAATGACCAGTTATGAATGACCAACCTCTTTGCAAGTAAAATTAGCAAGAGTTTCTTCCGGTTTAACTTGATTAATTGTTAATAGCATGCATGACAAAGGTCAAAATAATGAAGTCAAGTAAAACACATAATTGAAGCAATCAAACATTCCCCTGTTATTAATTTTATTAAAAAACTTCAAAATCCTCTACGATTTAAACATGAGTCTCAGTCCACTTCTGCTAACCATCAGATCACTCATCACTGTTGATGATACTTTATAATATTGCTGCCTTTGAAGTGCAAAAACAACATTAAATGCAGTGCAAATTATGTTATATCTCTATTCTATAGTACCTAGTTAGGTAACATTAAGTAAATGTCTTCTGTCCTTAAATCACATATTTGTAAAAACGGTTTGCTTTGAAGGAACAGTTAACCCAAAAATTAAAAATTGCTGAAAACTTACTCATCCTCAGGCTATTTGGGATGTAGGTGAATTTGCAGAAAAACACTTTCAAACACTTCCTCAAAAGTGGATCCTCTGCAGTGAATGGGTGCCGTCAGAATGAGAGTCCAAACAGCTCATAAAAACACCACAATAATACACTCCACTCCAATCTTTGTGAAGTGAAATGCTGTGTTTCACTAAGTAACAAATCCATCAGGTGTTTTTAACTTCAAAAGATTGTTTCTGGCTAAAATACGAATTCTATACACATAATATTACTCTCTCCAGTGAAAATAAATAAATAAATGTGTTGTCAGAATCAGAAGAGAAATATGAAAAGATCAAGCACCATTTACATGGCAAAACAGTTCTGAACAAATATGTGTGTGGATTTTGATGTGAGAGGATGGGATGATTTATTATTATTATTATTATTTTTATTATTATTTTAATGGACTATGGATAGGTATTTTGGTCAGAAAGGAGGTTTAAAGTTAAATGATTGCAAGTCTTGATGAATTCGCTTACAAATATGCAGCTTTTTTTCACTTCATAAGATGTTACCTATAGTCTAGAATGGGGTGGATTACTTATGATGTTTTTATCAGCTGTTTGGACTCTCATTCTGACAGCACCCATTCACTGGAGAGATGTATTTATTTATTTATTTATTTATTTATTTATTTATTTATTAATCAGTTTGGTATCTATACCTTTACCCATACCTTTCACCTTCAATTGGCTGTATCTAATATATCTTTTATTTTATTTTTTTCTCTGGCTTTAGCATCAGCAGCATGATATGTGCTTTCACTCATCAGAAGAGTCTGTGAAAACTGCATCTGATTGAAAACCTGTGGGAAAAAAAAAAAGTTCTGATAGTTCAATGCTTACTACAACTATTTATTGTATTTATATTTCTCCATTGTTTTACCGAAGAAAGAAAATAACACAGGGTCAGAACAACTTGAGGATGATTAAATATTGGCGAAATCTTCAGTTTTGGGTCAGCTGTTTAAAGGTTTTCCATTTCTACAGCATCATGTATTATTGAAATCATATAGTAGTTGCCAAAACTGTGCTCTTCAGAACAGCCCAGCATCTCACTGCCTTTTGGAGATTTAGCCCTAACTCTCTGAAGAGTAATTGAAATCAAAATTACATTTTCAGCTCCAAAGCTATAAAATGTTCCCTGTCACTTCACCTTTCCACTGAATTAAAATGGAATTAGTGGTAATTGCCAGAGCTTTAGGGATTATATTATTTAAAGGAAGCCTTTTGAACACCTGAAAGACTTTCTAGAGATAAAATATTTCCATTAAAATCCCCCTAGACAAGACACCAAAGGAGCTCTGCAAAATAAAGAGCCTTTTAAACCTTCATATGCTAATAATTAGACAGGGACATACAGTTCTTCCTATGTGACAATCGATCAGATGACTGATTTATTAAAGCACAATTTCTTTGAAGGCTGCAGGACACATAATGGCCTTTAATTAGCTGACCGCAGGGGAATTGTTGAATTGAGTTTGAATTGAGTAATCGTGCTTCCTCATATGCATGAAAACCAAAAGTGAAAAAAATAAAAATAAAATATATATATATATATATATTTAAGATAAAACAGTGGAGAATATGATACCTGACTTTTAAGGATCTTATTTAGTTAGTTAAAACAGAGCCATGCCTGACACAATTTCACTTTACCAATGAACTGCATGCAAAAAGAGAGTCTTATTTGATTACTTTACTGTGCTGATATATTGTGATGTGATGATACTTTAAACTTCATTCACCTGGTAATGCCCTACACAAACTTCGAAAGCTTGCTGAAATCATGTTCTTTGATGGGATGGGGACATAGCCTTCTCTCAAACTGCTGCAGACCACTGATTCATTCCACATGTCCTCATCCTTTGCTTTGATGGAAGATTACGTCAACTTTTGTAATACAACATTGAAAGTGGGATGTTCTGTATCATGTGTGTGATGAAACGGCGGAGTCAGTTAGATCCATCTGCAGCAGTTTATTAATACAGGTGAGTAAGCAGAGAACAGCTGACATAAACTCAGGCTGGCAATGAAAAGGAACTCAAGCAGACGTTCGTAGAGAACTTAGATAAACTCCTCAATAGGGTTACAACGATCAGAGATACTAACAATACAGACCAGGGGTAAATCAAAACTTCACAAAATATAAAAGGGAATAGCAGTCAATATAAAGGGGAGAACACAAGGTGCAGGTGAAAATACTAGAAGGTAATCAAGATAATTAAGCAGGGTTAGACGGGGATGATTGGGGAGAGGGACACTGGGAAATGCAGTCCTAATATTCAGGAGAGAGGGATCTGATACCGCCAGAGGAGGGCGTAGCAGAACGTTCCATGACATAGCCCCTCCTCTGCGAGCGGCTCCGGAAGCGAGGACCAGAACGTCGGTGGGGTCTTCCTCGGGGTCTGGGAGCAGGTCGGTCAGGATGGTCACGATGAAAGCTGGTAAGTAGAGAGGGATCCAGAATGTCCTGCGACCTGACCCAGGACCGTTCCTCTGGACCGTACCCCTCCCAGTCAATAAGGTACTGTAAAGCCCCACCACGTCGTCTGGAGTCCAGTACTGCTCGCACCCGGTAGGCCTCCGCACCGCCAACCTCAATGGGAGGATTCTGCACCTGTGTGTTCCCCTCCTGACCCTCCTCTCTCCTGGGGGTGACTGCGGGTCTGAAAAGAGACACATGAAAGGTAGGTGAGATTTTGTAATGAGAGGGAAGAGCCAACCTAAATGAGACCGGGGTGATCTGGCGCAGAATCTTGAAAGGACCAATGAAGCGAGGGGATAATTTCTTGCTGGGTAGTTTGAGACGGAGATCTCGGGCTGAAAGCCACACCCACTGCCCGGGACGGTACCGGGGACCCCCGCGTCGCCTGCGATCCGCGTAGTGCTGATATTTGCGAATGGCCCGCTGTAAATGCACATGAGCAGCATCCCAAGTGGTCTCGCTGCGCCGAAGCCAGGAATCTACCGCCGGGAGATCGGAGGGCTCGCCCGCCCACGGGAAGAGCGGAGGCTGAAATCCCAGGACACACTGAAACGGTGTCAGTCCAGTGGCGTGCTTAACTAACGAATTCTGCGCGTATTCAGCCCATACAAGGAAACGACTCCACTCCTGCTGATTTTGATGGCAATAGGTCCGTAGGAAACGAGTTAGGTCCTGATTCAACCTCTCAACCTGCCCGTTGGCCTGAGGATGGTAGCCCGAGGTGAGGCTTACGTTAATATTGAGCTTTGAGCATAGTTCCCTCCATACACGAGAAGTAAACTGAGGGCCTCGGTCAGTTACAATGTCCTCAGGAAGGCCAAAAAGCCGAAACACATAATTGAGGAGGGCCTCGGCGGTCTTCAAGGCTGTGGGAAGACCAGACAAAGGGATGAAACGGCATGATTTTGAAAACCGGTCTATTACCGAGAGGATGGTGTTGAAACCCTGGGACTGAGGAAGGTCCGTGACAAAATCCACGGCGATATGGGACCAAGGGCGTTGCGGTACCGGCAGAGGCTGTAAGAGACCAGCTGGTTTCAGGTGAGAAGACTTGACCATGTTACAGGTGGAACACTGATGAACAAACTTGATCACGTCAGTTCTAAGGGAAGGCCACCAGAAGCGATTGGAGACTAGCTGAGTGGTGGCCGTGATACCTGGATGCCCCGCGCTGGGAGTGCAGTGAACCCATTGGAGGACACGGTCGCGGAGCTCGGGAGGAACAAAGAGGCGGTCCCCCGGACATTCCGGTGGTACAGGCTGTTTCTGCTGAGCTGTAGAAACCTCCGTGATTAGATCCCACTGTACTGGTGCGACAATGAGAGATGAGGGCAGAATGGGAACTGGTTCAGAACACTCGTCCTTACTGTCGAACTGGCGTGAGAGAGCATCCGCCTTGCCGTTCTTAGAACCTGGTCTGAAAGTGACTCTGAAATTAAATCGGGAGAAGAAGAGAGACCAGCGCGCCTGGCGAGCATTCAGACATTTGGCGGATTTGAGATACTCCAGATTTCTGTGGTCCGTAAGCACAGTGAAAGGATGACACGCCCCCTCCAGCCAGTGCCTCCACTCTTCAAAGGCAGCCTTCATCGCCAGAAGTTCTCGATCGCCCACATCATAGTTGCGCTCGGCTGCATTGAGTTTACGGGAATAAAATGCGCAGGGGTACATTTTAGCTGGACTACCATGACGTTGTGACAGAATGGCACCCACGCCCGTGTTAGAAGCATCCACTTCCACAATAAACTCTCTCTCAGGATCTGGGTGATGGAGAATGGGTGATGTGGTGAATCTCTTCTTTAAACTCTCAAATGCCGCAGTGCATTCCGATGACCAGCGGAAACGTCTTCCTCCTCCTTGGAGTAAAGAAGTGAGAGGAGCCACAATCATGCTGAAATTTCGAATGAATCGGCGGTAAAAGTTTGCGAAGCCCAAGAAGCGCTGAAGCTCTTTTACTGACGTGGGACGAGGCCAGTTAACCACAGCTTGTACCTTTTTGTCATCCATCACAACTCCGTCTGCGCTGATGATGTAACCCAAGAACGAGATCCGCGTCTGATGAAATTCGCACTTCTGTATCTTGGCATACAACTGGTGCTCGATGAGGCGTTTGAGAACAGCTCGCACATCCTGAACGTGCGTTTCAAGGTTGTCTGAATAAATCAGGATGTCGTCAATATACACAATTACACTCCGATTGAGCAGGTCTCTGAAGATCTCGTTGACAAACGCTTGAAAAACTGAAGGACTGTTGGAAAGGCCGAACGGCATGACCCGATATTGATAATGGCCGGTGGTTGTTGAAAACGCCGTCTTCCACTCATCACCCTCCCGAATACGAATAAGGTTGTAAGCATTTCGTAGGTCGAGCTTTGTGAAATATCGGGCCGTGCGGAGCATTTCAAGAGCAGCTGGGACCAGAGGAAGAGGATACCGGTATTTAACAGTTATCTCGTTGAGACCCCGATAGTCTATGCACGGTCGGAGACCCCCATCCTTCTTCTTGACAAAAAAGAAACCGGCAGAAGCAGGAGATGTGGAGGGGGTAATGAAGCCTTTGGCAAGCTGTTCCTCTATATACAAATTCATGGCCTCGGTCTCTGGCTGAGATAGGGGGTATACACGACCGCGTGGTGGCATGGTACCCGGCAGGAGCTCAATAGCACAGTCAACAGCACGATGGGGAGGTAAGTGTGAGGCTTCCCGCTCGCTGAATGCTTGGGCAAGGTCATGGTAAACAGCGGGGATTTCCTGTAGATTAACGTCCACGGAGGGGCTGGCACTCAATTCAGGACCCTGGACAGCGGGCATGCATTTATTCAGACACGACGAAGACCACTGGGTAATCCTCCTCTCAGACCAGGAAATTTGCGGGTTGTGTCTCTCCAGCCACGGAAACCCCAGAATCATAGGATGAAGTGGTGAATGAATAGTGTAGAATTGGATGGTCTCCCTATGTTGCGAGCCGATGCTGAGGGTGAGAGGTGGTGTGATGTACTGGCGCTCCCCTGTCCCCAGGGGGCGCCCGTCCAAAGCTGTCACTGTCACAGAGGGTTCACAAGAGCGGAGAGAGATTTTATGAGTTCTTGCAAAGGTTGCGTCAATAAAATTTCCAGCAGCTCCCGAGTCTATAAAAGCCCTCGATTTTATAACCTGCCCATTAATAATTAACGAAATTGCCACAATGAGAGCTTGGGAAGAGAGTGAACGTGGACTCACCGCAGCGGGGTTCCGAGAAGTGGGTTTCACCGGGCAGGAAGCCCTGAAATGACCAGCCAGACCGCAGTACATGCATAAACGATTGCGCCTTCTCCTCTCACGTTCCGCCTCGGAGAGCTGGGTGTATCCAATCTGCATGGGCTCGGGCTCTGAGGTGCATACCGGGTTGAAATTCAGGCTGGTCCTGACTGGAGTGCGGCGAGCCCGGATGAGATGATCGAGCCGGATGGCAAGTTCCATGATCTGACTGAGAGTCTTTCCATCATCACGACAAGCAAGTTCCCCCTGCAGCTCCGTATTCAACCCCTTCCGATACAGTAGTTTGAGAGGATCCTCCCCCCAGCCGGTCTGAGCGGCGAGCGTACGAAAGGAGAGAGTGTAATCCGCTGCAGTGGAATTCCCTTGCCGCAGGGCGAGTAACAGTTCCCCTGGATCCTTTCCTCCAGCTGGGTGCTCAAACACCTCCCTGAATAGGGTGACAAAAGCATCATAGGAAATAGACGTAAGCTGACCTCCTGACCATAGTGCCGTTGCCCACTCCAGCGCTTTTCCCGTAAGCAGGGTGCAGATGAGAAAGATGCGGCCCTCATCGGTGCGATGTTCTGGAGCCTGCTGGCTTAGATAGAGCTCGCACTGCAACAAAAATCCCTTGCAAGTGGAGGGTGAACCGTCATACTTTTCAGGCAGGGATAATCTTGGATTGTTTGAGATCGTACTCACGACTGGCAGCGGAGGGACAGGTGCGGTGGGTGCTGCGGCCTGATTAACCGCTGCAATCTGCGGGGTTAGTGCCTGAACAGATCTGACAAGTTCCTCTGTGAGCGAGGTTAGTTTTACCAGCTGCCGCTGATGTGAAGCGAGCACCGCTGCCTGGGATGAAACCTCATTGGCGAGGTGACGAAACTCTGCTGGATCTTGAGTTGGTGAAGTTTTCTGTGATGAAACGGCGGAGTCAGTTAGATCCATCTGCAGCAGTTTATTAATACAGGTGAGTAAGCAGAGAACAGCTGACATAAACTCAGGCTGGCAATGAAAAGGAACTCAAGCAGACGTTCGTAGAGAACTTAGATAAACTCCTCAATAGGGTTACAACGATCAGAGATACTAACAATACAGACCAGGGGTAAATCAAAACTTCACAAAATATAAAAGGGAATAGCAGTCAATATAAAGGGGAGAACACAAGGTGCAGGTGAAAATACTAGAAGGTAATCAAGATAATTAAGCAGGGTTAGACGGGGATGATTGGGGAGAGGGACACTGGGAAATGCAGTCCTAATATTCAGGAGAGAGGGATCTGATACCGCCAGAGGAGGGCGTAGCAGAACGTTCCATGACAATGTGTTTAATTGCCAATGTCTTTATATTCATATTCTGTCACTGTCTAGACAGCGATCAGCGCTGCTACCTAAGATGACAATGCATAATCAGGCTGCCTTATTGTTTACCCAGCATCCCTCTGTGTCTTCCATTTAATCATTAGCATTGAAATGATGTTCCAGTCGCTGTAATGAATCGGCTTATTTTCAGTATGAAACTAGCTTCTTTTAATAACGTTAATGGAAATGACTAAACTCTGTTCATTTGAGATAATTTAAAGATGGGTTTAAGAATGACTTGAATGCCTTTAGAGAAATGAAGTGGATCAGAATTATTCTCCCTCCATAATTGCCCAAGGCATTTGCTGTATGTGTGTGTGCATGTGTGTCTTTTTTTATGCTGTTTTTATTAGTATGTAATGTTTTATATTTATAATATTGCTTAAAAACATGCATACTGTAAAAAAAAAAAAAACACAATATTAATAATAATAATAATTGTAATTGTAATTGTTATTTGTATTCATTTTAAATGTATTATTATTATTATTATTATTATTATTATTATTATTTGTGATAGTAGTATTAATAATAATGATTGTTATAATTTGTCATCTCTTACTGACACTGTCATTCCAATGACTTTCGTTCTTCTATGGAAAACAAAATATTACTTTGAACAATATTTCTGACAATATCTCAGTTCCATGTAATTACTATAAATAGGTTTAGAAGACTAGACATGCAGTTGCATGTAATTTTATACAACTTAAATTGCTTTTATGACACTTATGATGCATTTGCATCCTGTTCAAAACTTGTAAGCATCAGTCTTGAATCATCATAATTGCATGAAAAAGTGCTACAAGCACATTATTCAGAATATTTTTTTTTTTTTTTTTTTTTTTTTTGTATTCCATAAAGAAAGAAAGTCATATGAGAGTGGAAAACAGCTGAGTAAATGGTAACCATGACAAGCTAAGGAAGAAAGCCTTAAATTAAACACAAAATGTTTTGCCACTTTTAAAACTCAAGCATATAATTACATAATCAGTGATGACAATCACAACTCAGCAGAGCGAAGACACTGCGTGTCCTTTGAGGATGCTGGAAAAACACTTCTGCATGCTCAGTACTTATGTATTCACTTTCTAAAAGCAGTGTGAAGATGGGAATAATGGGCCGATGGCTGATATGTAATAACGTGTCTTTAGAATCTCCAGAGGTGGTTATATAGAACAGAAGTTTGCGAAATTGATTGCACTTAGTAGATGAATTTATTCTTCTAACACAGTCTTGCCGTCCGTGTTAGAAAGACAAGAGGCTGGTCATGCATACTGATGTGAGGATCAGAGAGGAAAACTATAATATCTTACATTATGGAGAGACGCTAATGGCACCATGCTGATAAACCCAATTTATGTAAAGGACATGCACAAGGTCTTCTGTGTAACAAATTCAATTTCACAGGTGGGTTTGTATATCAAATGAAATCAAAGTGCAGCCCATTTGCTGTGGCACATGAATGTGAGATGCTTCACTTTGATAAGGGTTTTTATGTCTTGGTTTGATTGCTAGCTCTCGATAAAGACAACATAAAAAAAAAAAGAAAAAGAAAAGAGAGATAAAAGGGTATCTTATGCACGTGTTACATACAGTAAAATACAAAATAATATATTTCAATATAAATAATACATTAATAATTGGATGTAAAAATAAAAATAAAAATAAAAACAAAAACTTTATATATTATAATATTATTCATTTACAGTTCTGAATAGTATTTATATTCTGGTTGGCAAAATTGAGCAAAATAACACAATATTAACTTCTTAATGAACTGTGGTATAAGATGAGCAACTTATCAAATTTGGACTCATTTGATAATGCACTTAGCCTACAGCTCATGTGATATTTCTTAACTATGTGATGTAAATATGAAACAAAATTTCAAACCGGGGCATTTTGCCCCATACCTTGAGTTTTAGGGATATTCTCTAGGCTCCATCACACAGTAAGTTGTTGCTCTGCCTCAGATTAGTCATCAATCGACTGTATGAAATGGCAGATGATCCACATAGGGCTGGGGTGGCAAGTGCGTTAAATGCATTAATAATTTAAATGCGTTGTTTTTCTCCGTTATTAATATTGCAGATTTAGATAAATAACTAGAATTTACCAGCAGATGTTTTTGAAAGGGAAACCATGTTGGTAATAGTTTTTTTTTTTTTTTTTGCCAGCACGCAGCAAACTAAAAGTTGCTTTCACAAGATCTTTCTTGAGCAGTGAACCATGATATGTGGATATGAAGTCAGTCATGAAGAAACCGCACGCAGCAAATTGCACCACTATAATTTTAACAATTAAATGGCGGCAAAAAATTCTACATCAGTACAATATAAATAATTAGCTGTTCATATGAGAATGTGCCTAAGAACATCCCTATATATACAGGTGCAACTCAATAAATTAGAATGTCATGCAAAAGTTCATTTATTTCAGTAATTCAACTCAAATTTTGAAACTCGTGTATTAAATAAATTCTATGCACATTGATTGAAGTAGTTAAAGTCTTTGGTTATTTTAATTGTGATGATTTTGACTCACATTTAACAAGGTTGGGGTCAAGGCATACATACGTGTCTAGGAATTTGGCTACAGTTGTTGTATTCCTCTTGTTAAGCCACTCTTGAACCACAGACAACGTCAGAGGCGTCTTACCTGGGCTAAGGAGAAGAAGAACTGGACTGTTGCCCAGTGGTCCAAAGTCTTCTTTTCAGATGAGAACAAGTTTTGTATTTCATTTGGAACTAAGGTCCTAGAGTCTGGAGGAAGGGTGGAGAAACTCATAGCCCAAGATGCTTGAAGTCCATTGTGAAGTTTCTACAGTCTGCGATGATTTGTGGTACAATGTCATCTACTGGTGTTGGTCCATTATGTTTTTTGAAAACCAAAGTCAATGCACCCATTCACCAATACGTTTTGGAGCACTTCATACTTCCTTCTGCTGACCAGCTTTTTAAAGATGCTGATTTCATTTTCCAGCAGGATTTGGCACCACACTACCAAAAGTACCAAGATTTGGTTAAATGACCATGGTGTTTGTGTGCTTGACTGGCCAGAAACTCACCAGATCTGAACGCCAGTGAGAATCTATGGGGTATTGTCAAGAGGAAAATGAGAAACAAGAAACCAAAAAATGCAGATGAGCTGAAGGTCACTGTCAAAGAAACGTGGGCGCCATACTACCTCAGCAGTGCCACAAACTGATCACCTCCATGCCACGCTTAACTGACACAGTAATTAAAGGAAAAGGAGCCCCTACCAGTGATGTGCGGGTCAGTGTATAAACAACCCGCACCCGACCGATGTTTTCAACTAACCCGTCTGCAACTCGGACTGCAAAAATAAGAAAATAAAATATTGTTCTCGACCCGCTTCCTGACCCGTATTTTTTTAAAAGTAGTAAATGCGTTGCCACTTTATATTAATATAATTACATAAATATATATATATATATATATATATATATATATATATATATATATATATATATATATATAAATGTATGCATTTATCCAAAGTGACTTACAGTGCATTCATGCTATCAATTTGTACCTATCATATATTATATAATATATATTTACAAAAGTATTGAGTATTGATAATTTCAAATTTCTCAACTATGTTTACAACCCAAAGTTTGGTGACTTTTTATATATATATATATATATATATATATATATATATATATATATATATATACACATACATATAATATACAATTATATGTACAATACAATAATCAATACATTTGCAAATGTAGTAATTGATAAATAATATGTTGTAAGTAAAGTTTATTTTGAAATGATTTTGAAACAATAGATATACTGTTCAGATGAAGACAAATAGCATCTGGATGTTTTCTGGTTAGTAGGACATAGTTAAATAGTTGAATTAAAAGTTAAAGCAAAAATAAATTTTATAAGTGCAATTATTAATAAAATTGTTCAGCGTTTTATTTATTTGATATGTTTTTGTACATGCACACAAACAATTAAAATGTACTGTACTTCACAAATGTTATACTGGAAAACTAAAAAAAATCTTACACTGATAATCTGAATGTTATAGTTTTAAAAAACTAAACAGTAGAGTCCTGTAAAAACTTACAATAGCATAATGTGAAAAACACACTTATTGAGCAGCGAGATGTCCTTTAGACAGATTCTAGCCCTCACAGTCCCTGGTGAAGCCCAACAGCAACTGAAAGTCAAGGTGGCCATTTCCAGAGAAACACCATCTGAATTTGAATAATAATGGCCTATAATTCACTCTCACTCATGCCGGCTCTCAGTCAGAGACTCTGCGCCTGAAGAGGACAAAGCTCGTCCTCAGTTTAATATATTTATTTGTGTTTACTTCCTCTTCCATTACTCACCACAAGCCTGTTATTGTCACACACATACATCTCTGTCTCCACACACCTCACGGGCACCTTTCCTTTAACGGATCTTTCGGGCGTTTGACACGGTTGGGTTTCACGTCTCTCATTATTGAGGGAGACAGAAGGTCTAGAGATCCATTAAAACAAACAGCATGCAAACAACATCAAATGTGCTGTGAAGAAATTGTCGTATTTTTAACTAAAGTAACAGACCAAACTTGATGGTGTCAGTTGACAAGGGGTAAAAAGTGAATATAAACTAAAAATGCTCAGTTTTTGAGTTGCAACACTCAAAATCCAACCAACAATGGAGGCACGAAACCTGATTGCAATCTATAATTGAACAACTATGTATAATAATACTTTAAAAATGAAATACAGAACCATGGTATAAATATAACAAACAATATCAAGTAATATTTACTTCTAAGTTATAAGTTTAATTTTTTGTCATTTTTCATTATTGTCTTGTTCAGTATATAAATACAAAATATTTTCTGCTGTTAGAATACTTATTTATTTATTCATTTACTTAATTACTACTTTATTACTTGCTTTATTAATTGCAACAAAAACAAAATACAGAAATGTGCTGCAAATACAGAAACTCATTGCAAATATGCACAGACTAATTCTTGAAGGACAGCAGTATGTGACGAAGCTGGCTGGGACATACTATCTACTCTGAAAGGTGGCATTTTTGTACTTTTTTTATTTTTATTTTATTTTTTTAACATCCTGATCATACAGTTAACTAGCATTTTTGGAAATTATTAGCCTAAAAAAGCAGACGAAAATAGGCTATACCCTTAAAAACAAAATAAAAATTATAATAATACTAATTGTGTATAGCAAAATGATGGTTAATTCTGGTTAGCATCGTTTTGCTATAATATACAGATTGCAATAAAATAATAATAATAATAATAATAATAATAATAATAATAATAATAATAATAATGGTTAAAAAAACATTTACAATAAAAAAAAAATAAGTAAATCCGTAGTAAATGTTTGTAAGCATTGTTAGGGTCCCCTTAAAACATTTTTGTATAAAAATTAACAATGGTTTTGCTATAGTAAAACTGCAGTAACCATGCTGTTTGACATTCATGCATCTTACTACCATTTGTATAACCACAGTTGTACTACATTGGGTACATGGCTACATTTTTTCTTTTTGTAAAACCATTTGTAATGGTTCCATTGTTGTCTGTGCTATTTTCAACACATTTCTGTATTTGGTTATGTTGTGAGACTGATGAAGATGTTTTCATTTGCTTGAGCTTTTTCTGTTTGCATGTATTTCTAATGTTGCTAAATCTCTTGCCCAGCATATGCATGTACAGTATGTATTTGTCTGCCTATCTTTGTAACATTCTGTAACACTTTAGTAGGCTATAGGGGCCAGTTCTCACTATCAACTAGTTTTTTTTTTTTTTTTTTGTTTTTTTAGCATGCATGTTACTAGAGTATTGACTGTTTGTTATTACTTATAAACCACACATTCTGCATGACATCCTTAATCCAACCCAATACCTGCACGTAACAAGGTAACATAAAAAGCAGTAATTAGGTGTTTATTAAGGCAAAATTCATAGTTATAATAGTTAGTAATTATTAGTTAGTTAATATTGTATTAGTAATTAGTGTATTAATAGTATTCGTGTATTAATAGTTAATTGTGATAACTGGACCTTCAGATGAAGTGTGACCTAATGTTCTTACTACTTACTTTATTAATTTATTAGTTTATTACTTGCTATGTACTTGCTCACTTACTATACATACTACTTAAAGTCCTTATTTGCTACTTACTTTTTTGCTTGCTATTTGTTTGTTTGTTTATTGTTGCCCACTTAGCTTTCTTACTACTTTATTACTTGCTACTTACTTGCTTAATACTTAATTACTTGCTACCTATTACTTACAGTAGGACTTACATTAATTAATTTCTCAAATAATGTGCAGTACAGATTTGTTTTGTCTATTGGATATGCTGTCACATACCCCATGGATTTATGATGACAGTGAGACACCTTGATGGACATAACTGCTCTCAAACTAAGAAAATTTTAAACAGTCTTTAAAAAACAAACTACAATGATAGGCTAATTACATACACTTTGATGTAGCTAACAGTAATGAGCAATGCATTCACAATATGATTAAGTTGTGAATCAACCTTAATTATTCATTATTATAACTAGTGTTTGATTGCAATAAATTCTAATATGTGTAACATGGGCAGTTAGGTTTCCCTGCACATTAGTTGGGGGGGGAAATGAGCTGATGTATTTTCATTCCTGCCTAGTTCTAAGAGACAGATTTTTGCTGTGAGATCAAGTGTAAAATTGAACAGTTGCACTCTCTCTCTCAGTCTCTCTCAGAGATTGTAAGCAGCTGTATTTAAGCAGGGTGATTTCATTCGCATCTGCACATAAAATGCACACTGATAGACAGAGACACTGAAAGATACAATATCACCACACTGCCAGCATCTAAAGCACTAATTCTTTTATGTATGTACAACTTTAGAGTTGTTACAAATCTTCTAATGTTGTTTGATATAACCAGGTTTAATACTAGACAAATATATATATATATATATATATATAAATCAATTTTCAATCTTTAGGTTGAATTTATTGGTAACACTTCATAATAATGATCATTAATGAACTGTTTTATACATATGCAAACAGTTCTATTGCATGCCGATATTTTTGTGGCATATGATACATTTGAGGGACGCATTGTCACACTGTACAAAGTAAACTGAATCTGACATCTATATGAGTTTGAATGAGTAATCTTACAGGTGAAGTTGAGTGGCAGAACTTTATATTTGTAAGGTGAAGTTCCTGGGGCTCAGTCATGTCTGTTTGTGTAGAGTTTGCATTTGAAATATATATTCAACGAGGCCTGTCCTTGAGCACTCAGCCTCATGGGAGACAGGACAAAATAAAGGCAAAGCTGAAAGCTCAGCAACCAGGATGACCTCTTCACTGACTGACACACTCCACAGCATACTGTCACCAGCACCTTCCATCCCTTTAAAAACTATCGCTGTGTGTGTGTGTGTGTGTGTGTGTGTGTGTGTGAATAAATGCAAGACATGGGCAACCGCAGACTAGAGATGGGAGTTTATGATTCTGTTAACAATTTGTATGAGTTTTTAGATTAGTAAATTAGATTGCTATTGTATATTAAACCATATACTATATTTTGTACAAATATAAACAAACATACTCACCATAAATCAATGCTATTTCCAGTATTATCCCATATTTCAGTGCATTACTTTATCACCATAAATGAATTACAACAAAACCATATTTGTTCCCAGCAAATGTGTCTTTAGCTATGTTGACTTGAACTGCACATTAATAGTAATGAACACGAGAAAAATAAAATAAAAAAATAAAAAAATTATATTATATTTTAACTATAGCTTACTATATAAACTATATTTTAAATCAATGCTAAATATATGTTGTAAGCTGTAAAGCCAAACTTAATACATATTCCTAAATTAGAATATTATATATATATATATATATATATATATATATATATATATATATATATATATATATATATATTTATATATATTTTTATATATATATTTTTTTTTTTTTCTGGAACATTAAAAGTATGTTATTTTCTGATTCTTATTTGCGTGTGGTATATGTCCACATGTGTTCTGTAAGCAACAAGGTTTTTTCTTCAAATGTGACAAATTAATTTAAATGTATAGATGGGAAAGTATTTTTAAATTTGGCTGATTGATTGCATCATATGAGACATTCAGTCCTGAATCAGACTACAGAGTTCATACCATGTTTGATGTCTGCAACAAGTATCCGTGGAACAGGAAACTAGAGTTGATTTCATTTGATTTGATTTTAAAAAGAACTAGTTTAGACTAACTCTGCCGCAGGCCCTTATTTCTCCAGAGCATCATAGCTCAAACACACCATTATGAGCGAGTGTGGCCTGACCTTTTTCTGTGCACCTAATCTTCTTTGTGCAAATTACACTTGCATACTTTTTCTGAATATATTGTAATTAGGCATATGTATTCCAAGGGGCTGATAATATATAGTCTCGCTGTAATCTCTCATTTATATGCAAAGCAGAGGAGTTAAAGAGCTTATGCTTTCTTTGTTCTTAATACGTCCCCCTTTTTGCTTAATCAAGTTCGTTTTTTTCCTCACGTTCGTGTCTCCACAGTCCCATCTCACACTGAGTTCTCAAAGTCTGAGTTCACAAGCGGTGGGGTGTCCTTATGAAAGACAGACGCACTGATATGAACTGCTGAATTTCACTTCTCACATTTATTTCAAAATGCAAACGTTAGGATGTGAGAAGCATCATAGTAAAATTGCATAATTTACGGTAGAGACTTGCCCTCAAAAATTAGATTGTTGTCCAGATTATGAATTTTATTTATTTATTTATTTATTTATTTATTTGTCCCTTTTGGCATTTCTCCCATATGACAAAGACATTTACCCAGAACTTACACTAACGCTCTTACAACCTTTGTAAATACATAAACTCATCAGCACAAGGGGATGTGAACTGTAAAAATCCATGCTGCCTCTCCCAGATCTAATTTATTCCATACAATTATTCTTTTCTCCACTACAATTGTCCTGACTTCTCTAAAAGATGTATCCTCAGAAGAGTTCAGTCATTACAATTCATCCACCATTTAGTTTTCCACAGAGAGACCTGCAGCCATGAATTATTGTCCACAGGCCCTCACCATTTAGAATTAAGCTCCAAACAAATTCATTAGCACCCCCAGTGTGCTGAATTGACTTTTGCCTCTTGACTTCAAAGGGGCCCTGTTCATCCTCTGTGGAGCATGATAGCAGTGTTGGGTAATGGACAATTGAGTCAGCCAGCATGTGTGCTTTTAGATGGCCTTTTGTTTTGACTATTGATGTTACTATTGGTTCAGTATGTATATTTTATACAGTATGCATCATCTAAATTGGTGCATTTTCGAGTTGCCACCACTGTTACCCTTTTTATGCTATGAATTCAGGTAGTAAACAGGATTTGAAGTGTAGCATCAAATAAAAAATAAAAATTGAATGCATTGACTTTGTTGAAATAGTTTGAATTGTAATTCAGTCAATTTCTGAAGCCACTTATATAATTTTGCTCAGACCTGTTGTAGACAAAATCTCTACAACTCTTCCCATACTGCAAATGATATACTGTATATATATAGAGGCGGTGCAACTATAGCGAAATGTCTATAATCCCACCCACTTTAAAGCGGTACTGAACTGCAGTGGAATCACAAATCAATCCGAGCCATGCCGTGGAAAAGCGCCATATGTGAAGTAGGTTCAGGAGCAGCATAATCATTCAGTCCTGTCAATTATGCAAGCCTAAATAACCAGCAGTCATTGGACTGTCCTCTCCACCTCCCCATGATCTCGGAGCTCAAGCCGAGCCTCAGGTTTGAGCCTCCATAGAGAAGTGCAAAACGATTTCACTTACCATTAAAGACTGGAAGAGTAGGTAATCTCATGAGTTCTTTGTTATTTAGACTGGTAGAATTTTACAGACTTCAAGCGTAGCGCGAGAAATCCTTGTGATGAAAGTCATAACAGAGGCGACTATTTCTGTTTATAAACCAAGCCTTTGTAGTGCCATTCTTTTCACTTCATAGCAGTACCTACAACTGCACTACTTTTAATGACCACCAACAAATGGGAAAGTCAGCAGAGGACAAACCACAGAGGAGGCAAAACAAGATGAAAAAAGATGGCAAATGGACAGAGCCCTTGTTCCTCGGAATCTGTGTTTGCATATTTATACCGACTCTTGGGTGACATTACTGCCGCTGTGTTCGTGTTTGTCCAGAAGAAGGATATAAATTAGCTGCTTGTTGCTGTGTCAAGCATGGTGTGTCCTTGACGTGACGGACCCACCCCGCACCCCTGTGGAGGCGAGATGTTGTGATGTGAGGTTCGGTTTGGTGAAGGAGAGGAGGAGGCATTTCATAATATGTGCGCTCTACCTTGCAACCGGTCTCAAAGGTGTAGAAGGGAAGCAAAGTTGAGCTGTCCTTCCTGTCACTTTGGTCTTCAACCAAAATTGCTTTTCTCTGTCATCGCAGATACCCTTCATCGCTTCCCACTTCAGACGCCCACAGCTCGCCAACTCCAGAAGTACTTTGAATTGCAGCGCGGATGATCCTGTTCCTTTCTCTTACGTTTCCTTCATCATAAAGCTGAAGCCCGAACAGTTGTTTCAACACAAATCAATATGTTCATCGGTAGCATGCCAAAGTTATTTGCCTACGTGTGATGCAACGCAGAGAAATATTGGTGGATCTGCTCTGACCTCCTCCCACAAAGTGTGAAGAATGATTTTTAACAGCACATTGCAGAATTTCTGATGTGTGAACAAACTTTGATAACAGAGCTTTAAGAAATGTGTTTCCTTTTCCTCCTTTGGTATAAAACACATGATAAACAATCTGAAATTGATTATTTGCCAAAACTCTCATTCAAATGTCAATGACAAAAAACTTGCAAGCTGCTCCAATCTTGTGGTGCAGTGCTCATGTCAACTAGTTTTGATGGGGCTCGGACAAATTGAGCAGTCATAAGTAATAGGATGGATGGAAGAGGGAAATGCATTTCCAGATTTAGCTGAATAAACCCTTTTCAAAGTTTATGTGCCATATACTAAACTTTTGCCAGGATGCAAAGTCACATCATGTTGAGCTGCGGAAGATGATGTAAGTTTGAATCTTAATGTGCAAAGGATTTATGATCTCGGTTTAACGTCTATAAGTGCTAATAATTAGGTAAAGAATATGAACATTTATGCATTTTTATTAAGTATGCAAAGGTTTTAAAGATAACCATTGTTGTGCAAACGATCTTGTTTCCATAAGACGTCTTCTCTCAGACATCATACAGAAAACATCGAAAATACACATTAAAGAGTTTATTTTATTACGCTTTATTAATTTATTAATTATTTACATAGAATTAACTTACAACGGCAAATCAACTATTCCCCTATAGAAGTCACACATGCGCAATAGAACTCCATTGCACTTCCATTAGCAGATTTGGCTTAAAGGGGTCATAATATGTTGCTAAAAATAACATATAACCATTAATAAAAAAATTAAAATAACATTAACCATTACCATTATTTGGTGTATTTGGTGTAATGAAATGTTTTTATGTGGTTTAAGGTATTAAAAAAAATAAATAAATAAATAAAATACACATTACTTTCCACATACTGTACATTACTGTTTCTCCTCTATGCCTCACCTTTCATGTGGTTGTCAGCTCCAAAGCCTGCCAGTGTGAACATAGACTTAAGGCGGGCATACACGGTGCGATTTTTGCTGTCGTACGAGTTTGCATGCAATTTTTTACAATCGTGTGGAAATCGCTTATTCTCATATGGTCGTGGCTCGTATCATTTGCTATGAATTACGAGCCGAGCAGAGTGGCTTACGAGCACTTCCCGACCTTCCGATCATTTTTAAACATGTCTAAAAAGTTTGTGAGCTATCGGTTTGAATTTGTGCCATCTGTGCCGTTGAACGAGCTGATTCGTTGTTTTATCTGAAGTTGACCAATCACAAACTAGGAAAACCACAGAAGAAGAATACTGTATATCCCCATACACTAGGCTACCTCTATCCATCATGGAAAATGCATGTTTAAAATTTATATAAAACACTGTATAGTATTTTTTAAAGCCATTATGTTTACGAGGGCACATGAATTGTCCTCACAAACCATGTTTACATTGTAACAGGCACGTGCACAGGTAGATAAATAAATAAATAAATATCTTGTTGTTTGAATAAGTACTACTAAACACTATGTCTATAAAGGCTCATATTTTATTTATTTGATGTCTGACTGACTCACTGACTCAGACATGTGGGACGTCGCCTGAGAAAAAAGGCTAGAATTTGCCATCTAGTCATAGCCAGTATATAGCCAACACTTAAATAGCCTGTGCATACAGTAGCATTTCATCTTTTATAAAATGCAATTTTGGCCAAATGCATTTTACCACAGGAAAAACTGAGCGCTCCGTCTATATAGCTACAAAAACTAGTTTGTAACCTGTAGATGAAAATGTAATGTGATCCCGGCAGCGGCAGGCGCCGTCGCCGTTTTAATGACGGACAGAAAAAAAAAATCACATTTGCACACATTCGCTGGTCAAAAACTATATATTGATAAGTAATACAACAACATAATTTGTTTTTACCATCGGAAAATCATAATAACAGGTGCGCCCCCGCGCTGTTTCGTACTGGAACTTACACAAAGCGCAAGTGATCCTCGTCACCTGATACACTTAATTTATTAACATTTAGGCTAATCATGTTATGACATACTCTCCGCTCATCCTCACATGTATAAAATGTAGAAGTAACTAAAAAAAAAAAAAAAATTACAGAAGATCACTATGAAATCTTTAGGCTATATTTTATCATGCAGAATGTAATTCGTGATTCATTCCAAGGCTTCATTTATTTGATCCAAAATACAGCAAAACCGTAATATTGTGTAATATTTTTACAATCTTAAATAACTGTTTTCTATTTGAATATATTTTAAAATGTAATTTATTTTTGTGATCAAAGCTGAATTTTCAGCATCATTACTCCAGTTCAGTACTCTTCAGTGTCACGTGATCCTTGAGAAATGCTTTTCACTGCAACTGTACTTTTCACACTATTTTTATTTATTTTTTCATTGCTGGCTTATTTTAGGTTTGTCAAAAATACTTGACTCATTGCTCACCTTCCCCTCTTCTCAATGTCATTCATAATCATGTTAACCAAATAATACAAATTAGCTTATAAAACCAAACAGAATAGCTAAAAAAGAGAATATATATATTTTTTTTTTTCAAGCACATGGCTCACAGAAGGTTGCTGTTGTAATTAGGTTTAAAGAAGCCCTTAAAACCCTGTTTATCTATATTATCTACTTATCTTATATATTATTATGGTTGTTATTAATCGTGAATAAATCTAAAGCTTTTGAGACTATTATTTTGTGTTATTGAATTTGTCATGAAGATGTGACCATTTCTTCATTTTATGCAGGCTTACTAAATAATCTTGATATAAAAAAGGGTGGGGGGTGCCCTTTTTCATTTTCAGCACATGCCCCTCAAAAGGTCTGTGAACGGCCCTGCATTGTAATACCTATTTCAGATAGTTATAAACCATATACAAGAACACACACACAGGGTAACCAAACGTCCCGGTTTCCTATTTCTGTAAAATAACCTGTACGTGTAGGAAACAGTCACGGCTCGTGATCAATCAATATTTTATTTGCAGTTATGAGAGAGGGAGAGCAGTTACATTAGGCACGTTCCACTTGAATCAGCGCTGCACAGAATTATCACCTGTATGACATCAAAGTACCGCAAGAGCGAATCGAATGGATTGGATATATGTGCTCTCATATCGCTCTCGCGGTACTTTAATGTCATACAGTGATCCTTCTGTGCATTCAGCGGTGCTTCAAGTCGAACGCATTTATCTACTTCGTGCGATTGCTTCTGGAATTAGCAGGTTGTAAAATCGTGTCGTCCGACCATCCGAATTCGCACCGTGTACGCCCGCCTTTAGAGACCATTTCTTCCTTATTCACCTCCAGTGGCTTGCCTTAAAGGTGATATGTGAAAAAAAAAAAAAAATAAATATATATATATATATATATATATATATATATATAGTTTACAGTTTGGTGACGTTAGTGACACAAAAATTATACTCTTCATCTTTTTACTTCAGGGGAACAACAAAGTGTTTTGTAGTTTGGTAAAGGTAGCCAAGAAGCATGTTTTTGTAAGCAGTGTAATCACAATGGTGATTTTCTTTCCTCCTCCCTTCAAGTTTGGCCTGCTCCAGTAATGTTGTAAATCAAAGCAAACACAGTCCTGACAGTGCAAAGTTTCTGGTTCCCAAGTGACATTGTGGAGTTTTCACTCACATCCAAATCAGTTTAATAGGGAGCTGCTCTGGAGCAATGCACATTGACAGCCAACCACAGGATTGAAGTCCTGGCATCTGTTGGCCTCCTACAAGCAGGGAGATGAAGACAGGCGTGGCCCCCTTGGTACCCCCCTCCCTGGGCTTATTCTGACTCCAACAAAAGCAAAACCAACAAAAGCAACCCAAAAATGGATAATCAAGCTGTCACCTTAACGCTGTGGCACTGAATACCAATCTTTAATTATTCTGGCAAATAACAGTAACTAAGGAGTTTTGTGCTCTTCACATTAAATGAAATCCAGCAGAAATAGGGTGAGAGTAATTTTGCTTTAATGCACACTGAGAAGGAAAAAGGTGCCGGAGTTTGGGAGTGCTCCCTTGTCTGTTTTAAATGCAAAGCTTTTTTTTAGTCCAAGGTCAAAACTTTGGAGAGGTGAGTGTAGAAGGAGTTTTCAGATGATGAAATCTGTTCTAATTACTGCACAAATCAAATTCTCAGAAGGCTTCCACACTAATTTTGCACTCTGCTCCATATTGACATAGATTCCTCTAATGAAATAATACGAGTACTCCCATGCCAAGACACTTTGTCCCACAGTTTGGATCCAGATAATTGGATATAAAACTAGCGATCTCCTGGCCTGAAAACACTCTTACACTGTAAACTCACTTTTCACACAAGTCTGCTAAGTAATTAAACCAGCCACAGATCCTCACCTGTGATCCTTGCATTTTGTGTGATGAACTTAAATCGGCGTCATTACTTTCATCTTTTAATAGTCACCTATTTTATCTAGCAAAGCATTACAGGAAAATGTATGATTGCCCTTTTAATTGTTAGGTTTTAATTGCATATTAGTTATGCTTAATCTGTTTTACTCTGTTGCTTCTCAGATGGAGACAAAATCCACTTTTTTTTTTTTTTTTTTTTTTTTTTTTGTGTGTGTGTGTGTTTGTACAATTGTATTCTCTCCAATGCTTTTCAGATGAGCGTAACTCATCATTAGCGTGTCACTTTGAGACGGAGGGTCCTATCATACACCCGGTTGAATGTAAAGCAAGGTGCAGCGGAAGTGTGTTTGCTAGTTTCAGTCCGGTGCTGGACGGGAAAATGCGACTGAAACTAGCAACCACATTTGCGCTGTGCTTTGCGTTTAATTAGCAAATGCATTTGTGCTCATTTTTACACCCATGGGCGTGCCGGTCTAAAAAAGAGGTGTGTTGCAGGTGTTCAGGCATATTTTGAGGAGCTGAAAATAGACTGCGCCATAGACCAGCTCAAACCTGGTCTAAAGTCTGGTGCAATATTTTTTCTTTGTTATTTAAAGAGTGTACAAGCTGCTTATTAAACACAGGGATACACAGCAGCACACAAACATGCCAAATATTTTTGTACGTAGGTTAAATATATGTGTGTGTGTGTATATAAAATTTCCTTATATGGGTCCTAAGGGCACATCTGCCGGAAGTGCGCACACTCCCGTATAGCAGAGCACTGAGAGCACAACAGACGTTCACTGATCAGAGCGAGAGCGTCGCAAAATGTCACAAAAGGAGTGTGTTTTTGGTTGCCAGGGCAAGACAACCCTGCACAGATTACCAAAAGAGAAACAGCATTAAGGGACCGGTGGATGGAGTTTATTTTTACAGAGCATCAACGGAGTTGTGCAAGTGTTTGTGTTTGTTCCCTGCATTTCGAAGATGGCAAGGCCCAGTTTGACGCCGGATTTGCACATCGTTTCTTAAGGATAATGCAGTCCCAACGAAAAAGGGTCACGATCGTGTGTTGGAACCACATGCGGTGAGTAAAACTGCTCCAAATATCTCTGTGTTGTTAACTTAGCTATCAGTGCATAAGCACATCAAGTAAACAACATGCGATGTTGGCATCAAACTGCACTTTCCACATGTACAGCTTAAAAAAAAAAAAAAAAGATGACAAAGTGGAACTTAGTCATTTTCCAAAACCGCTAAGCAAATATATACAGTTTTAGTACATACCACATAGAGACGTTGCTGAGATGATGCTGCTCTTGTTAAATTTCTGCCTCTGGATCTGATTCTGGATCATGAATATACGCTGAATCTGACTGTTAGCCATGGTTTGTTTTGGTTGGTTTTGTCCTCACGTAATGTCACAGCTTCCAAACGCTATCAAAGCAAAAGCCTACTGGCGCTCGTGATTCTTTAGCTCCGCCCACACGTCACGCCTCCAGCCGGTCGTGTTTTTCCGGGAAAAATCGGTACAGATTATCTTTCTCTTATGAATATAATAAAACTAACCACCCCCCCCCCCCCCTTAACAGCAAATAGATGTTATTGAAATGTAAATGTAGGCTGTCATACAGTATTTAAGCATCTTCTGATGTACAATATCATTGTGTGATGTACAGTAAAGACTGTAGAAATGCAGAACTTTGCACTGGGAAGTTTTAGTAAAAGTTACAGTATAATCTTTAATCTCAAAAGATCATGGAAATGTGATTCCTCACAATTAACAGTAAGTGCATTAATTCCAGCTGTACCCAAAGCAGGGACCTGAGTTTGTTTCCAGAGTACCATTAAATACGGGTCAATGTGAGCCACTGGCTCTAAACCCAGCAGGTCTGGTTCTACCCTCCTCTTTCACAGCAGCAGGGCATTTAACTGCTCTGTCCGCTCAACTAATGACTCCTCCAAAGGACAGTGTGGTTCTTGTGCTACTTTTCCCTTTGGGGAGGCGGGAGGGGGGTAAGGGGGGGTTAATAACTCCACTCACCATCCCACTGTGCATGACTGTAAGAGCCAGGCTTCAGCGGCAAGACAGAAAGAAGTGGCAACAGTGTGAGGAGAAACACCATTGGGTTCATGCAACGAAAACGGGACAGCGGGATTGATTGAAGCCCCATGCTCTGGTCATGCACGTCTTGTAGTGACGAGTTTAAAGGAATCCCACTGTGAAGCAAATACACAGCGCTCCTCTGCAGAAAGAGAAGCTCCATAGGCACCAATATTAGGCACATAGATGCATATCTAATAGTCATTAAGCAGCGGGAAGAAGTGATGTTATTAATGGAGACGCCATGGTCACATTTTAGAGTACTCAAAGCTCTGTTAGCCATGGATGGCCACCTGGCATTCATGATTGGGCAATTAATAAGAAATGTTCATAAGCATGCCTCCAGTTGCGGGATAGAGGACCAGTGGGTACCGATGAGGTCTTAATGATTGCTCTTATGGGCTCTGCTGATACAGAGACTGCATCCATTTGGCCTTTATATGAAGTGTACAACATGCAGCAGGAGAGAAATGTATGTAACTGGACCAGATCAGAACTTCAAACACTAGAGTTGAATATGCTTTACATCTGCGAGAGCAAGTGCCAGATCAATGTGCATCAGGAAGCAGTTATTCGTCAGCAATAGCTCTCTTCTGCTTTGTTTTCCCCTCAGTCAAGCAGAGACGGAGCAAACAAATAATTTCCTGGAAAGTGCCAACGTCGATGATTTAGGTGCTTACAATCAGACAGAGTGAGACAAGCCTCCTTGATAATATCAAGCTCTTTACCGGGATGTCAGTGCCGGTAATGAAGAATGACTGTCAGGAAACCTCATTGTAGTGTCAGACATCATCTCAAGAGAATCAGAAACAGCTCTACAGACGTCTAAGGTTCCAATCTGGTCCAGAATGATCAGTAGAGTGCTGTAGGGATGACATGTTTGGTAGGTCAAAACCTGAAAATGTGTTAGCATTTTAGCATTTACTGTTCTATCGTCCTGAATGTTAATATATAACAAATGAAAACTGGTTTACACTGTTTGTTTTTTTTTCAGTGTACTCTCCAGTCCACTTTTACAGTCCTCTTGTGTTCAGAATCAATATTCTGTCAACTGTTCTAACTGAAAATGTCATTATTTAAATTAAGATTGAAAGAGTTGTTGAATCATGCGATAATTGTTACATGTTCACTAAGTCATGGAGTGATGGGAAGATATTTTACTGATTCTCTTGTTTGGTCTTGTTAATCAAAATGAACCAATCTTAGTACTTTCTTTTGAGTGACTGCCTTGCTTCACTCCCTGCCTGCTGTTGTCATAGCCATGTAGTTCATGTATAGCCTAGGTTTCTACTTCTGCCAAATGCATTTAGGCTTCAAAATTCTTAAAAGTTGTGTTAATTTGAAAGGATTATCATGGTAAACAAAACATGTAAGAATCATAGTTTATTTTAAAATGTATTATTATTATTATTTTTTTTTTCTGTATCCAGATCTGTATCTGTAACAATCTCAAGTTAATCATATCCATATCTATATTCAAATAAATCTGTGTATTTTTCCCGGAAGTTTGTACAATTACTTGAGAAAACTGAAAACCGTTATGTTTATGGTTTTACAGTCTATTTTTTTTTTGTCTTTGTAGTTATCACGGAACAAATATACCATGTGTAAATGATAAAAGAATATTTTTCATTGCAAAATTTATTTTAAATGTATTCTAACTGTCAGAGCCATTAGCATCGTATAGACAATGCTTTAAGCTGTAAGGCAGTTGTGCTTTGAGCTAAAGTCCCAGCGATTAGAAAAGTTATAATTCAAACAGTAATAATAAATGTTCATAAAAGTAAAATAAGAGGATTATATATATATATATATATATATATATATATATATATATAAAACTGGGTTTACTGATTAATATCAGAGCAACCACATCGAATACGTTAAAGCTGACTCTATAATTAGCTGATTAGAACATGGAAACAAATGGTTGAAACAAATAAAAATAAACAAATAAAAAAATGATCTCCGACTGCTTCACTGGCCTGCGGCCTTATCTGAGAACATGCTCGCCATTCACTTTCTCATATCTTTCTTTCGCTTATTACAAGCAAAACCAGTGATTTACTATAATAGCCGAAACAAATGAAACCATCCCAGAACACACCCAGCTATATACTGAAACTACCTCAATTTATTTGTTTCTGAGGCGCTTTGGGTCTCATAGAGAAAGGAAATTAAAGCACCCTGTGAGCTGGGAGGAAATGTTATGATGCAAACACATCATTATGTTGAGCACACTTCGAAATAATCACAGTGCATCTGAATCACATCTCGCACATTAGAATTGCCCCTTCAGGCTTCCAAACATATCTCTCTCATAAACTACAAGCCAATGGATAAACTAGGAACAGAGATAAACTGGGAACAAATACGTTATAGATACATATCAACTTGACTGTTCTTGGGGTTGAAACATTCCGATTGTTTTGCAGGGTTGAATGCTTAGGGCACTGTGAGGACGTTTCTTATATATCTTAAAGATGTGAAAAGACATTCCACAGCATCATCTTTGGAAACAACCACACTATGTTGGTTATGTGTGATGAATGGATATGAGTGCAAAACGACTGGCAATTAGATGTCAATTATTAGGTTTATATCTTTATACTATACAATGACATGTATGTTTATAAGTATCTGTTTATTGGTTGATTGAGGTGAAAATCATTTATCATGCATAAGTAATATTTATGGAAGCCTGTTTCCACAACAAAATGGAATAATAAAGTTTCAAATAGGAAAGTCAAATTGTGAAATATAAATTCACCAAGGGAGATTTAATGAGTGAGATAAAATAATGAGTGATAATAAAAATAAAGTTGCAGTTGCATAATATAAATTCACAATTCTAAAAAAATAAATACACAGTTGTTGGGTAGAGTCACATTGTTAGATATAATGTCGATGTTGAAAAATATGTTTTTAGCTTGTTTCATACAATACTTTGCTGTCACACATCCACTAGTTAAAACTAACTAAATCTGGGGTAAAATAAAGTATTTTAGCCAAAAAAAAACAAAAAAAAAACCCCTAACACATTTGCCCCATTAATCTTTTTGACGCTTGAAAGAGTAAAACTGTGTAAGACGGCAGTAACATCATCATGTTTGAGTTAATACCACGTGTATCAAGACTCAAACTTCTTATTCAAGTAGGTTAGCACTCTTTTTACAACCAGAGTATCTGCAGGCTTAAATGCAAAAAAGTGAAGAAAGTCTACTTTCGTTTCCTATTCAATGTGACTTTCTTGAAGAAACTTCTTTAATGGACCAAAAAGATGTTTAACAGATGGTCTGACTACTCTAGTTTGCATGCGAAAGCCAACTATATGTTATATTCATAACTGATTGTCGGTAACCACCCCCTCCCCCATAAAACAAAACAAAAAACATTGCACATGAGGCTGCACATTGCCTTTCCACCGATCAGAATTGTGTAGGAAATTAGCATTTTATCCCGCCATTCAAATCAAGTTCTTAAATGTGAGCTATACATGTTTCCTTCACCAAGGGATATTATACAAATTTTTGCTAATTAATATTCAGAATGACTTTTTCCTCATGTGATGGTCTCAATGGACTGAAAACCAAATTAATTTCAAATTCAATCATTGGATTTATTTATTCAATTCTGCCAAATCTCCAAGGACAGTAATGTTGCGTGGCACTGAGCCACCTATGACTTTAGCCGGATTCAGCTTAAGTTAAACATTGCTTAATATTTATTTTGTGCAAAAGGAAAAAATAAATAAAAATGATAACAAAGTCTTGCAGATGAAATTACAAGTTTTTATAAGATTAAATGTCATTAGACAACAACTCATGAACATCCAATATATAATAAATGACATTAACAAATTACAAATACTCCAATAAAACACTTAATTAAATTACTTAACTGACTAATAAAATAAATAAAATTTTATATAATTACAAAAAAACAACAATAAACAAGACAAATATTAATAATATTTAATTATTATAATAATGAAACCCTTTCTTATCCATTGTATAAATGCAAACGACTGTTTTTAGATAACTGCGACCAACACTTTTTCAATGTTTAAATAAAATCTCTAAATGTTACATTGTAAAATAGTCCTAATTTCATATTTGCACATATGCCTGATGTAATAGTGCTTTTCACACTCCAATCAGCCATGATTTTTTTGAGATGCAATGGTGCCATATGACACATACTCCAGAAGTAATTCCTGCCTCTGTTTGACACTGACTGTCAAGCTTTTGAGTGCAAAGGCTATTTATACTGTTTCTGGCCCCCTTATGACAGCCAACACGGAGCCAGGGTTGCCATGCTGTTGGTGGCACTGGACTTTGGGGGCACTTCTACAGCTAAGTCGAATGCATGGGCAATCCAGCCTGTGGTGATTTTCCACATCAGAGGAATTCGAGGCATTTTCTTAATGTTGCATTTTTTACCTCTGTGGATGATGAAAGTTATTTTTTCAGATCTGTTTGTATATTTCTCCTCCATATTCCACCTCTCAGAAGCACTGTTGTTCCAGTTATGCATTACGGTGATGTGTGTACAAAAATGTATGTCAGACTTTCAGAAATATGTTAAACCGCATACAAGGGTGCACGATAAATTGCATGTGATTGTCATCGGCATCTCGTCAGTAAAGCCGGTTCTGTAATTAATAGTACCAGTAAATCTCCATCACATGCTTTTAGATGGAGTGACATTTAATACACAGAGCCATAGATCACCGACAAGCTGGGCTATATAGCATTCATTAGATGAATCGCATTCGATTATCAACGTGATATCATGCAGCTTGTCAGTGTTAGTGTTTTTATTAATGCCATTTATGTTTTTGTTAATAGAGCACATAGTAGGGCTGCACGATGTGTCGTTTAAGCATCGATATCGCGATGTACGAATCCATGATAGTCACATCGCAGGATGTGCGATGTACAGTAGGCTGTCGTAGTTAAACCGTTATTCATTAGCTGTATGGGCCAGAGAGCGCGCGCGAGAGAGAGACCGCGAGCGCGCGGCCGGAACACACCGGATGCGTGGCGCAAGCGTCTCAGCTGCGTGGCATGTCTGTTTTTAATTCGGCTCCCTTAACAGGTTAGAGCTTGCAGACTGCCAGCGTGAGACGCGCGTCTCAAGCGCGGCTCGAGCTGCGCGGAAAACGCGTGCATGCTAGAAATAGAACCGACGCCTATTTTTCAGGCAACATGCAAGCTTGCTGGAAGCGTTCCAGGCAAAATAGAATAGGAAAATATGTTTATATGTCATTTTGTACACAGATACATATTAATTCATGACACTTAGATGTTTGAAAGTCTATAGGTTTACATATATTCAGATATAAATGTAATTTAAAAATAAATTAATAATTATAGATTTTCAAACATTGCACCTGTCACCGGACTGAGAGAAAGAGCATGCGTGAGAGAGAGAGCGCGAGCAAGAGAGAAAGAGAGAGAGAGCGAGCCCCGGCCGCACGCTCGATCTCTTCAAACAGCGCTGTCTTGCTCTAGCTCCCTCGCGCATATTAATCAATTGACACGATAATGTCGATGTTTAAACATTTAAAATGAGAATGTAAGTGTGCTCACCCCATTTTTGTTTGTAAGAAAAATTTGATTTCATATCGCAATATATATCGCAGAAAAATTTAATATCGCAATGTATTTTTTTCCAAATATCGTGCAGCCCTAGCACATAGCACTAGTCAACTAAATTAAACTTGGCAAAGATGAATGCAATTTTGAAAGTTGAATATAAGCGTGCGAATGCAAATGCGGAAGCAATGAGTGATGGATGCATTTTTAATTTTTAATGTTATTATAACCTAAATATGCTATGTAAAAGTTTTAAACAGAAAATAGCGGTTTTTATCTTGCCACTTTCTTGGTAAATAAAACACAATTTTACTCTGATTAATCAAAATGTATTTATTGATTTTTGGAACCAAACTCTCAATAAATAATCATGTCGTGGAAAAGTTCATTTATTTCAGTAATTCAACTCAAATTGTAAAACTTGTGTATTAAATAAAATAAATGCACACTGACTGAAGTAGTTTAAGTCTTTGATTCTTTTAATTGTGATGATTTTGATCGATGATCTCAACAAATTAGAATACTTCATAAGAGTAATAAAAAACTTTTTTTTTTTTTTTTGTGTGAATTGTTGGCCTTCTAGAAAGTATGTTAATTTACTGTACATGTCCTCTTGACAATACCCCATAGATTCTCTGTCGGGATCAGGTCTGGTGAGTTTGCTGGCCAGTCAAGCAACCACCAACAACATGGTCAGTTATCCAACTTTTGGTGTTTTTTGTAGTGTGGGCAGGTGCAAAATCCTGCTGTAAAATTAAATTAGCATCTTCAAAAAGCTGGTCAGCTGAAGGAAGCATGAAGTCCTCCAAAATGTCTTGGTAAACGGGTGCAGTGACTTTAGTTTTCAAAAAACACAATGGACCAACACCAGCAGATGACATTGCACCCCAAATCATCACAGTCTGTGGAAACTTAACACTGGACTGCAAGACCTCCAGACTCTTGGACCTTGAATTCAAAATAAAATACAAAACTTGCTCTCATCTGAAAAGAGGACTTTGGACCACTCGGCAACAGTCCAGTTATTCTTCTCCTTAGCCCAGGTAAGACGCCTCTGACGTTGTCTGTGGTTCGGCAAATTCCTTGACAAATCTGTGTGTGGTAGCTCTTGATGCCATGATCCCAGCCTTAGTCCACTCCTTGTGAAGTTCACTCAAATTCTTGAATCGATTTTGCTTGACAATCCTCATAAGGCTGTGGTTTTCTCAGTTGGTTGTGCATCTTTTTCTTCCACACTTTTTGCTTCCACTCAGCCTTCTGTTAACATGCTTGGATACAGCACTCTGTGAACAGCCATCTTCTTTGGCGATCAATGTTTGTGGCTTACCCTCCTTTTGAAAAGTGACAATGATTGTCTTCTGGACAAATGTCAGATCAGCAGCCTCCCTCCTGATTGTGTAGCCTAGTTGTGAACCAAACTGAGAGACCATTTTGAAGGCTCAGGAAATCTTTGCAGGTGTTTTGAGTTGATTAGCTGATTGGCATTTCACCATATTCTAATTGGCTGAGATAGTGAATTGGTTGGTCTTTGTTGAATGTGAGCCAAAATCATCACAGTGAAAATAGCCAAAGACTAACCCCTGTTTCACACCGCAAGCGTGAGCAGCGCGCGAGCAGCGCTTATTTTTTCGGCATCCATGTTAATCAATGAGTGCATTCACACCGGGACCAGGAGCAGCGCGTGTACGTCAAGCAGGAGCGTCGCGTAAACAGCAGTGAAGCGGGGGTTTCGGCGTCCGGTCTATTTTTGCTGTGCTGGTCACGCTCAATTAAAGTGAAAGCACACTTTTGATGGAAAAACAAATATGACTTTACACAAAACTTATTCAAAAATGCACAGAATAAGCATGCCAAGAGTTTTAACAACAACGACAATGTCTAGTGTATTAACAATTATGCCAGAAAAGAAAATTAAGTAAAACAAATATCTATTTACCCATTTAAACTTTTTAATTAATCGTTTTGGGTGAAAGTATGGTGTATTGTTATAAAATCATATGTTGAAAGAATTATATCCATTGTTTGAAATGGTTATATTTTCTGCCGAACACGCTTTGCAGCCGCTGCTCTGACGCTGTACTTATACGCTTCCAGTGTGAATACTCGCGAGAGTCTGCTGCTGCAGTGACGATGTAGTTGCGCGGACGCGCTGCTCGCTTGCCGCTCACGCTCAAACCGGGCATTACAATGGGGAAGAAATGGGATTTAAGTGACCTTTAAACATGGAATGGTTTTTGGTGCCAGACCGGCTTGTCTGAGTATTTCAAAAACTGCTGATTTGCTGGGATTTTCACACACAACCATCTCTAGAGAATGGTCCGGAAAAAAAAAAATATATATCCAGTGAACGGCAGTTATGTGGACGAAAATACTTTGTTGATGTCAGAAGTCAGAGGAGAATGGGCAGACTGTTTACAGATGATATAATGCAACATTAACTCAAATAACTACGAGTTACCACCAAGGTAGAATACCATCTTAGAATGCACAAAACATCGAACCCTTAAGCAGATGGGCTACAGCAGCAGAAGACCACATCGGGTGCTGATCCTGTCAGCTAAGAACAGGAAACGGAGGCTACAATTCACACAGCCTCACCAAAATTGTACAATAGAAAACGGTCTAAACAGTTTAAACGGTTAAGGCTGGTGGTGGTGGTGTAATGGTGTGGGGGATATTTCCTTAGCACATTATTTAAATGCCACTGCGTACCTGAGTATTGTTGCTGATCGTGTCCATCCCTTTATGACTACAGTGTACCCATCTTCTGATGTCTACTTCTAGCAGGATAATGCACCAAAGCTCAAATCATCTCAGACTGGTTTCTTGAGCATGACAATGAGTTCACTTTACTCAAATGGCCTCCACAGTCACCAGATCTCAATCCTAAAGAGCACCTTTGGGTTGTGTTGGAATGGGAGATTTGCATCATGGATGTGCAACAGATAAATCTGCAGCAACTGCGTGATGCTATCATGTCAATATGGACCAAACACATTGTTGAATCTATGCCACAAAGAATTAAGGCAATTCAGAAGGCAAAAGGGGGTCTAACGAGGGACTAGCAAGGTTTACCTAATAAAGTGGCCATTGTGTGTGTGTGTGTGTGTGTTTATATATATGTTATGTATATAATTCCATATATAATCCTATTTGTGTTAATTCATAGTTTTGATGCCTTCAGTGTGAATCTACAATTTTCATAGTCATGAAAATAAAGAAAACTCATTGAATGAGAAGCTGTGTCAAAACTTTTGGTCAGTACTGTGTATATATTCTCTAAACATACGATTTGTTTTGCAGAAATAACATGTTAAGGAATATATATATATATATATATATATATATATATATATATATATATATATATTAGGGGTGTAACGATACGCGTATTCGTATTGAACCGTTCGGTACGAGGCTTTCGGTTCGGTACGCGGTACGCACTATGTACCGAACGGTTCATTGGACTAATTAATTATATTTGGAAAAAAGAATTGTGAAATATAATGATATGCATTCAACAAGGTAGCCCAATAACCCAAACGACGTAACAGGCAACGCCCCTGACACCCCCGAAGAAGAAAAAAGCACCAACTTATATGTTTATGTTATGCTGCTCAGTCAGGCGCTTGCTCACTCAGTACACGCTGAAGGCTCGTTTAAAAAATGGCCAATGCGTTTAAAAGACCAGAAATAGAAAATCCTCCAATAACCAACAGGTCTCGTGTTTGGGTGCACTTTACCAATCGATCGGGGCATCCAAACAAGCACGGAAATCAAAATGGACTAGTACTATACTGTGTCGGAATTTCCTGAGCAGTACGATACAATTAACAGGCCTGCACGTTATTAGATAGAAGAACTGTTATAAATAGAACGTATGCAAGGGCAGTTTTGAAAACTCCACCTACTTTGCTCTTGGTATGGTGCAGCGCAAATCGCGTTGTATCTGAAGGGCAACGCTGAGCCCAGGGTCCAGCACCGCGCATACCGCGTCCTGTGTAAAAGACCCTTTGGCCATTTTCCAACGAGCCTTCAGCGCGTACTGAGTGAGCGAGCGCCTTACTCTGTAGTGGAAAACGCAGGTTTTAAGAACATGCTTAATGTAATTGAGCCCCGTTACAATATTCCTTCACGAGCCTATTTCAGCCAGAGAGTAATTCCTGCTTTGTTCCAAAAAACATAAGCCCTATAGAGAACCAATTGAGTAAAAACACACTCAATATAAAGAGTTATAGAGTTCCATATAAAAGGTTACATCTTTCTATGTGTTCATAACTACTACAACAATATGACATTTTCATTTTTTTTATTTTTTATAAGGAGCTGTTTTTGTTTATACAATATGCTGCTAAGAAAACACCATAGAATATGGGTAAAGAATAGCTCCATCATTGTTCAATGTAAAAAAAAAAAAAAAAAAAAAACATACTTTGTTAGTTTTAATAAATAAAACATTTTTTAAAAATCAAGGAAATTTATCTGCCAATTTTTCTTTTTGCTGTATCTAAAACGTACCGAACCGTACCGAACCGAACCGTGACACCAGTGAATCGTATCGAACCGAACCGTGAATTTTGTGAACCGTTACACCCCTAATATATATATATATATATATATATATATATATATATATATATATATTTATATATATATTTTTTTTTTCTCTCGTTGGCACATCTCTCACAGCAGTGCAAAGCTCTTTTTTTCCTCTTCCTTCCTGTCTTCTAGCAGGTGTGTAATAGTTTCAGTCCTCTATCTCTGTGCCTTTTCACTGTGGAGACCCAGCCTTGGCTGGACGCACGTCCTGATTTTGCCAAGTCCGATGTGTTCCTAGGTCAACATATTTTGTTGACCCTGGAACAACATTTTACTCCAAAAATATATTCTTAACCATATCCCTACACCTAAACCTAACCTTAACCATGAGTAATCCCTAAAATCAGAGGAAATGATAGATGAATGACACTGATGTACAAGCACCAAACACTGATTTTAAGCATAAACTTCACAAAATCTATAAACTGGTTCTTCAAATCTGATTGGTTAATCACAATGTTGTTCCAGGGTCAACAACGATGTTGTCCCAGGCACGTGTCTCACTTGGTAAAATCAGGTTAGGCTGGCTGGACACCTTCAGTCTGCAGCAGTGCTTGGCAATTATACTTCAGCCACAGTAGCAAATGTCACACGGAAGGGCGAAACAGCCGACTCACTGTGACATATGAGGTGCGGTGTTATCTCCCCACTCTACCTTAAGTTGAAAGGGGGTCTTTTTATCAATTACAGCAAATTATGCTGCGATAGCAACCACATATCACCAGGATATGCTTTAGATGTCCAGTCTTCTTGAAGGAAGCTGCATTTATTTGTATACTGGTTTATTTTGAACCCTGCTAGAAGTACTAGTATCTAAGTATCTATATTTATGTTTTAAAAATGGCTGAGCTGATGAGAAAATAATTTAATTGGCTGTATCGAAGACCATTATATTTTTATTCCTCTAGTCCTCATTATTTTACTACTGCATGCTATAAAAAAATAAAAATAAAAAAAAAATAAAAAATAAAAACACCTGTGTTGTAAACATTTCATCTCGCTTTGTTTTAAGGGACTATACACTGTTTTTTGTTTTTTTTCTTCTTTGGTAATATTTAAATTTTCATGTTTCTAACCATGTGAACGAGTGGATTTTGGTGGGTATGTATATCCAAACATGTAGTATGAAATAAATGTAAATGTTATAAGTAAAAAAAAAAGTAGAAAGATGGAAAATGCATGGTCCTCTATGTCTAAATACATCCATAATAATTTGTTTTGTATAATTGCTCTTCTTGACAGGAAACATAATATATTATAATTCCTGTCTTCAATTGCAATTATACAAAACAAATTATTATGGTTGATTTTAATATATTTGATGTGTATTTTTTTATGCACTATTTGGGCTTAAAATTGTCAGTGGATTAAAATACATTATTAAAAATATATATTAAAAGACAATACTTTTGCTTAAATGGCACAGCACTATTCTGTCAGGTGGTTTGTGAATAAGATCCTGAAGTACCATGAACTATAAAGTGGCATAACTGAAAATTGTTTTTGATACTGTACCTTTAAGACCTTATACCTCCCACCTCATCGTCTGCAAACAAGGGCAAAATGTACTTACTCTTGTGTCACATATGTTGTGTTCCACATCAAACTTTCATAGAGAAATAATTAAGATAAATGATGCATGTAATAAGTATTAAATAGTGGTGAAATATGCAACCTCTAAAGTGAGAGAGTGACCATGCTGTCTGCATCCTTTCTCCCCAGTGGACAGGAACCATCTGGCCATGGCCATTATCACTGACCCTGATGTCAGGCACCTTAGCAGGGGGAGGAGGGCTCAAACATCCCTGGGTCTGGCCCCAAGCACCTGTCTGCATCTCTACAACCTTGCAGAAGTGTGAGGGGACACATTACAAAGTCACTCATATGATAACAGTATGGCTAAACAGGCAGCTTCGCTTTATTTAAATGGATCAGTCGTTGCATGCTTGAGAAATTGTATTATTTACTAAACATTCTGAAAGGCAAAGCTTCCTCAAAGTCACTAAGCAAAGAGTAGCGAATCAAGAACCATTTTATTTGTACAAAAATGTCATGATGTTTGGTTCACTTAATAGTTCCAGAATGTTTGTATTAAATATGGACATTGTGATTAAAAATAAATAAATGAATATATATATATATATATATATATATATATATATATATATATATATATATATATATATATATATATATATATATATAATGCAATATAAGAATCAAAGTCACTGTCTGGACAATCGACATACAAGTGATGTTGCATACCAGTGCATGTCAACTAGCTTCAGTTAAAATTTTCTGAGCATGCAACAAAATGCCATAGCACACATAATATGCCTCAGATAAACCCAAAATATGGATTTGCAATAGACAACAAAGACAGGACAAGTTTCTAGTTCCAAGTACTGTGAAAGGGTTGGTGAAAAAATAACTTGTTTTGTAGAACTACAGTCAATGTTCTGTTGAAATACAAAATTATCTCATCATTTGACAACAAACTTAAAGGGTTAGTTCGCCCAATTAGCAAAATTATGTCATTAATAACTTACCCTCATGTTGTTCCAAACCCATAAGACCTGCGTTTATTTAGGATAAATGGAGATCTTACTGGTTATTCATGACATAATTTAGATTTTTGGGTGAACTATCCCTTTAAGCAATGTAAAATGCTGGCAGCAAACCACATATTTGCAGTATTTGTCTGCAATGTAATTTGCACACTGCATTGTCTCGCTTTTGTAAGAAAACATCAAAGTTTTCAAAGAACACTTTAAATGTGAATGCTTTGATAATATATTAAAATAGAATCAGATTAGCCTGTCCTTTAGTATACTGATACAGTATTTTCTATCTGATTACACAATAAAGGTGCTGTGATTTCAGGTTTTTCTATAACTATGCCAGTCTTACCACTGAATTAAACAACTGACAGCATTTCAATTGCTCAAAATTATTTTGATTAATCTCTGAGATGTTTACAGTAAGGCATGTTCAATGGAAGAATACGGTCTCAGGAAACAATCATTAAAGGGGGGGGTGAAATGCTCGTTTTCACTCAATATCCTGTTAATCTTGAGTACCTATAGAGTAGTACTGCATCCTTCATAACTCCAAAAAGTCTTTATTTTTATTATATTTATAAGAGAAAGATAGTCTGTACTGATTTTTCCCGGAAAAACACGAGCGCCTAGAGGCGTGAATTGTGGGCGGAGCTAAAGAATCACGAGCGCCAGTAGGCTTTTGAGTTGAGAGCGTTTGGAAGCTGTGACACAGATCCAGAGGCTGAAATTTAACAAGAGCAGCATCAGCAAAGGCGGTATGCTATGTGCTATGTACTGAAACTGTATATATTTGCTTAGCGGTTTTGGAAAATGACTAAGTTCCACTTTATGTCGTCTTTTTTTTTTTTTTTTTTTTTTTTAAGCTGTACATGTGGAAAGTGCAGTTTGATGACAACATTGTATGTTGTTTACTTGATGTGCTTACACGCTGATAGCTAAGTTAACAACACAGAGATATTTGAAGCAGTTTAACTCACCGCATGTGGTTCCAACACGATCGTGACCCTTTTCCGTTGGGACTGCATTATCCTTAAGAAATAAACGATGTGCAATCCGAAATGAAGGGAACAAACAAAAACACTTGCACAGCTCCGTTGATGCTCTGTAAAAATAAACTCCATCCACTGGTCCCTTAATGCTGTTTCTCTTTTGGTAATCTGTGCAGGGTTGTCTTGCCCTGGCAACCAAAAACACATTCCTTTTGTGACATTTCGCGACGCTCTCGCTCTGATCAGTGAAGTCTGTTGTGCTCTCAGTGCTCTGCTATACGGGAGCGCGTGCTCTTCCGGCAGAAGTGCCTCAGGACCCATATAAGGAAATTCCGCTCCATCTAACGTCACACAGAGCCATACTTGAAAAAAAACTTTCCAAAACTCGTCCGAACTTACTAACGCAATGAAGTCTATGAAGAATGGCAAATCCCCTGGCTCAGATGGCCTAACCATTGAGTTTTATGCACACTTTTGGGAAACTATCAAGATGCCACTACTTAGAATGTACAAAGATTGTATTATTAATGAAGAATTAAGTACTTCTATGAAACAAGGGCTCATCACCCTAATACCAAAACCAGATAAAGATCTTCTCTCACTTGACAATTGGAGGCCAATCACATTACTAAATTTAGATTATAAAATTATGTCATTAGTTTTTGCCAGAAGACTAAAAACTGGTTTGTCTGAAATAATTAATGAAACACAAACAGGTTTTATGCCTAAACGACATATAAGCTGTAATATAAGACTAATTTTAGATCTCATAGATTATTCACATCATATTAATTCGGATGCAATCATACTAATTCTAGACTTCTACAAAGCGTTCGACACTATTGAACATAAATTTCTTTTCTTGACATTAGAGTTGTTTGGCTTTGGTGATAACTTTATCAAATTTGTTAAAATGATATATAAGGACATCAATAGCTCGGTTCTTTTACAATTTGATACTTCTAATAGATTTCCTATTAGTAGGGGAGTGAGGCAAGGTTGTGGAATCTCTCCTTTTTTGTTTGTTTTAGTTGTGGAACTACTCTCTCTGAGTATTCGCAATAATCCTGATATTAAAGGGGTGTCCATTTTTGGCCGTGAGATAAAAATTTCACAACTTGCGGATGATACAACCCTGTTTTTAGAGGATACAAATCAGGTTGGTAAGGCTCTTGAAACAATTAATGCATTTTCAGAAGCTTCTGGTCTAACTTTAAATATTCCTAAATGCGAAATTCTTTGTTTATATGACTCTCTTGAAACTTCTGTGAATAATATACCCATTAAAGATAATGTTAAATATCTTGGTATTCATATCTCAAAAAAAATATCTCTTAGACAAGATTTGAATTTTCTTCCTAAAATTAAAAAAGCTAAAACAATATTTAACAATTGGCTTCAAAGAGATTTATCTTTTCTTGGTAGAGTTATTTTAATAAAAGCTGAAGGTCTAGCTCGTTTTATATATCCATCTTTTTCATTATTTGTCCATGAAAATACCTGTAAACAGATTAATTGCTTATTATTTAAGTTTTTTTTGGAAAAACAAACATCAGTATCTGAAGAAACAGGTTTTATGTGGGATAAAAGCTGAGGGAGGTTTTGAAATGCTTGATTTTTTCGATGTTAATAATACTTTCAAACTGAATTGGGTAAAGAGTTGTGTCAATTTTCCAGAGTCTATTTGGTATTTTATCCCACACAATATCTTTAAAAAGGTGGGTGGGTTTAAGTTTTTGCTCACCTGTAATTTCTCTCCTTCTAAGCTCCCTATAAAACTTTCTAAATTCCACGAACAGGCGCTGTTGGCATGGAAACTTTGCTTCGTCCACAATTTTTCCCCACATAAAGTAAAGCTATGGAATAATGAAACTATTCTTGCAAAGAACAAGTCAATTTTTTTTTAATAATTGGCATGAAAAAGGAATTGATTATCTTTGTGATTTGTTAGACCCACAAGGGAATTATATATATTCTTATAATGATTTCATGTCTAAACATAATTTCCCTGTCATTCATAAGGAATTTCTTACAATGGTAAAGGCTATACCAAATGGTCTTGTTCATCTAATGAAATGTCAATCCTTAAGGCATCCTTAACAAAACTACAAACATCAACTTTCTCTCTCTTGGTATGTTGTGACAGACAAACCTACTGAGAAATACCTGAGAATGAAACCATTTCTAAAACTTTAGGTTATTGTGTAAATGATATTGTGTTCAGAGGTGGAATGGATTACTCCAAAGGCTCCTACTGAAGCTTTCCTAATGGGAGCACCTAACAACCCAATAAACACGTCTGCTTTGCAAATTAATAGCAATGTTCACCAAACGTGTTTCTTTAGATGTTCTGCAGTTGAAATCTCTGATCACAATCCCTCTTTTGCTCTCTTTAAAAAAAGACAGATGTGAGTTTGTCTAGGTTTATCAGGCAGCATTATTGATGCAAGAAAAGGAGGAATGCTTTGACATTTGGTCGGTTGCCCTGGCTTATGTGTAAGGTACTAATTAGCAGAGAAAACACTGTCAAACTGCCATATGGTAGCAGAGAAGTAGCAGCTTGCCAAGTACAACTACAGTCCCAAACATTTGCGACCGCAAACGTTTGTCAAGACAGCTTGTGTCAGGTATTATATGTAAATTTAGGCTAAATTAATCAGTGCGCTAATGTTTTTTTTTTTTTTTTTTTTCGGGTTTCTCTTGTGCACCTCCCCAAGGTCATCATTGAACACGTCTAGTGCTTTTGCCCTTGTTCATTTTCTGCTTGGTTAGCTGGTATTATCTGAGTCATCTGAGTATTATAAAGCTCACCGCCACTTTCCATGTCACTACATTGATCCTCAAGTGAAGACGGCATAAAATGTGAATTAACAAGCCAAAAACGAATTTAAGCATGAACATGATACTTAAGATGAGATGCTGTCGTTATAACTAAGGGGTACACAGTACAATTTAGTGGTTAAGGAGCAACACAGACTTGCAGAACGGGAAAAATAATAGGAACAAAGTATTTCATCACACTTCAGGGGAGAGGAGAGATCTTGATGTACCATGATGCTCGTTAAAGCTATAGCAAACAAAGCTGCTCTACTCAGATGTCCTCATAATAATCTCCAGAGATTGAGGATTTGAGGTTCCCTTGAGAGAGTTCTCGCTCAGTGTTTGGGGATGTTTGTCCCATTAGTGGTATTTCCTGTCACACGGGAATCAATTGGTCGAGCTGTGAGGCTGATGATGGAGAAGGAGGCTGAAAGGCAAACCAAAATGATTTTTTGAGAGGAGAGATAGAGATCAAACCAAGCTTTAGGAAGATGAAGGGGGGATGGCAGAGGAGAGGCCATTGTGAAATGATTTTCCATCAAAGTTTCATGGTTTTTTTTGGAGAGCTGAACCCCTCTGTGCCTGGTGGTGCCATGTGTTCACAAGCTGGTCTGAAAGCAGCACAGCAGAATCTCTTAAAGAAAGGTCACTTAACACAACATGCACTCCAAAACATCACTCTGGTGCCATTGTAAACTCCATTTTCATTTTTAAAATTACTTATCCTTGTACTTGTTTTACAGACTGCATACAATGATAGCGATGACACTGATTTTTAGACTGATCTCAGCTTGATTTTAGTGTTTATGACATTTTAATGTACATTTTTATTCGTTTAGATATATTCCCGGAAACATAGAATATAGACATATTGAAAGTTTAAAATCTTTTATGTTATATTTATATTCTGAATATATTTATAAACTTATATGTTTGAGCCCCTATCACCACTCCTAACCCTTAAAAAAAAAAAAAAAAAAAAAAAAATATATATATATATATATATATATATATATATATATATATATATATATATATATATATTTTTTTTTTTTTTTTTTCTTCTATATATATATTAAGTGGAATAACTTGATGTAGCACTATTTTACAGAGAAACAAGAATGTGAACTTGTACTGTGTTAGCATGTTTCCTAAATATCTGCAAACATAAATGGTACAAAGGACAGAATGAAATGTTAGTGAAATGTTAAATGCTTTTTTATTTATGCTATGACATTGAACAATATAACCTCACTGATAAAATATAATAAAATCATATTATTATATTTTCATTTATTCAACATTCTACGTACTTGGAAAGATTAATAGAAATGTGCATGTGTGTACAATATGTAGAATACTGTCACCATAAACATTTGCACATTAGAAAAAAGGTACCACTCTATGTGCCTGAGAGGCTGCTTTATTTCTGGTAAGAGATGTCTCTGCATATTGCAGTTAAAGCCACTTTCATGTTTTTCTGTTATTCAAACTCATGATAATACCTGAAAATTGCCCAGACTTGACACTTGATCCTCCAGACTGAGGTGAGAATGTCAGCAGAGTGATGTTTGGTGGTGCTGAATAAACATTGCTAGAGTGGCGTTTTTCTTATGAGACATTTATTACAGAAATATTGTTGTGCTCAAATGTATTGTTCACATCAAAAGCTCACAATGAAGGAACAAACCTTAAGGTCTGTAACAATATTACATTGCAAAGAAGAACTCAGATGGAGAGGGACACTGAAATGCTGAAGATGTCCCTGAGAGCACAATAAAAAATCTTATCAGTATGTGCATCAGGCCAGAGCTCAGTTGTAAATCAAGACATCAGCACAAGCTGGCAGTGACCTTCCAGAGTTATCTGCAAAGGCATGCACCATGAGATTGCAACTCAAATATGGCTGTATGCGGGCCTGCTACAGTCGGCCTGGCAGATATGCCCTATCTGTGCCACCACCACTGGGCAGGATGCAAAAAAAAGGGCCAGGATGCTGCTCAAATAAAGAGCCGAGCTGGGCACAGAACAACAGCAAGGTCCCCTGCCCACAAGAAGTAATATGACAACTGGGAGAATGAAAGCATAATAAGGGCAGTGAATGAATCATAGGGAGCTGGATAATGTATGACCCAATTAGCATACCAAAATATTACTCTTACTTACATATACGATATGATACGATACAATACGATACTATACAGAAAAATAATAATTATACCGTGTTTTCCGGACTATAAGTCACACTTTTTTTCATAGTTTGGCTGGTCCTGCAACTTATAGTCAGGTGCGACTTATTTATCAAAATTAATTTGACATGAACCAAGTGAAAACATTACAGTCTACAGATGTTGTAGATGGTAATGTTTTCTCTTGGTTCTTGGTTCTAAATAAATGCGACTTATAGTCCAGTGTGACTTATATATGTTTTTTTCCTCGTCATGATGTATTTTTGGACTGATGCGTCTTATACTCAGGTGCGACTTATAGTCCGAAAAATACGGTACATATACATATATATACATAGTTAAATATTAGATGTCACTAAGGTGGACAAAGTGAGAAAAAAGTATTATTATTATTATTATTATTATTATTATTATTATTATTGTTGTTGTTGTTGTTGTTTCCTAGTTAATGCCACTAAACATGCAAAAAGATGAGGTCATGTGACCACAATGCATTTAACATTTATTGAGAATAATGTCTTGTATTTTATGTATTAATGTGTGTATTTATTTATCTATTTATCTGGTAGACTATATTTGGCACATGCTCATTTAGCTAGTATTTAACCTTTGCGTCTGCCAATCCTTAGGGGATACACATACAATCACACACCCCTCTTTTAATTCCTGCATACTCAGAGCAGACATTTGCAGACTTTGAGTGAATATTATGGCCTAACTGAACATAATACAAACTTTCTTAAGGTATTTTTTTTTTTTTCTTCAGAGTTAATACTCACTTTTTGCACTATATCAATGAGTAAAAATAGCTTTGCTCTTTAATTCATTTCCGATGGTGCTCAGAACGTGTATTAAAAAGAACAGCCATTTTAAGAGAGAGAAAAAAAAACACCCTAATTTCCACTCTATTTATAATAGAAGATATAACAGGTGAACAATTTAATAGTGTCGGAGGTCTGGTTTTATCAGAGATTATAAAACAAGGTGGCTAATAAGCCAAATTTCCCTCAAATGTAAGACATAATAATAAATTAAGGCAAAATGAGCTTTGTGGTCGAATTATTAAATATTTCATGCAAATATTGTAAGAGCTGTTACATAGTTATCATTTAATAACGGCTCTTTCCCAATGAGACTCGGCCGTATAACTTCACATTGTAATTTAGAGTGACTAACAATTGATTTAACCTGAGGTCAGTCCTTCTGACATTAAAGACAAAGAGTCTCTGTAGTGCAATTGTTCATTAATGATTAACACATTAGAGGAATCGTTGACCAAAAATGAACATTTTATCTTCATTTACTTGCCCTTATTCTAATGACACTGTATTACTTTATTTAGAGGCATACAAATTGAGCCAAATGTCTGAGCTGCTCCATACAGCGATAGTTGATGGTTATTTACACCATCAAACACCACTGGTTCATGTGTGTTAGTTATGAATTACTTCTATGATGATTTTGTCTTTTGGTTCACTATCCACTTTCCTTGTGTGGAAAACAGTTTGGACATTTTGGGCTGGAACATCATTAGGGCAAGTAAATAACCACCACATTTCTGGGTGAACTTTTCTTTGAAGATTGATGCTTTTGTCCTGCTCATTCATTTAAATCGATTTAAATAGAGACCACAGAGTCGGCACGGCGGACTACACAGGGATTCTGTTTTGGTCAGCAAGTCTTGGAGGGAGTTTGGCTGTTTTTGGATCAGGGCCCAGGTGCTTCCTGAAAGATGAAGAGATGCCTTAATAATTTATTCTGATGTGTGTTTGTGTCTGTGTGTGTTTGCACCTGCATCATGCCATGAGCTATGGGACATCCTTGGTTTCTGCCCACCTGCATGTGTGTGTTTGTGTGTGTGTAAGCATCACATGGTCCAAGTGGGCTTGTTTGGCACAAGCAGCGAGTGAAAAGAATTGATTTTGTGTTAGCTGTCCTGCAAGCCAACTCAATATAGATTAGGTCTCCTCTCTTTCATCCCCTTCATGCCTGACAATCTGAGTTATCGGATCCACATAAAAATATGTTCTCCTGTATTTAATCTTACGATTATACAGGATGGAAAGAAATAATTTTCCAGATTTCCACACAAACTGCTTTGAAACCCATTATACTGGAAAAAAAAAAAAAAAAAAAAAAAAAAAAAAAGTCCTTGTATTGATTATTTAAGTTTTTTTTTTTTTTTTTTTTTTTCCCTTTATTCCTGTTTCGACCACTACAGGACCATTGCAGCTCATCAGCTCTAAACCTCTTGATTTTGTTTCAACATGACGTCAGCAACTTCTACGGGTGGTTTGAGGTACCACGCCGCGTGCTTGTTTCAGCATGCTCATCTGCTCTTTCTGCAGGTTTAAGAGCCCTAGGTGTCTGCCCATTAATGAGGAAAAACGCTCTGCTTTAGCAGCTGCCTGTAATCAGATGGTAATTGGATTGAGGAGTGGCTGTCCATCCTCCACACAACCAAACTGGAGCACTGAGCTCAGTGTTTTTGTGTGCTGTTGAGGATTATCCTGTGTGTGCGCACGAGTCAGGCAGGGAAGGCCAGAAGGACAGTGCGTGTCCCCAGTGGGGCCGTGTGCTGGCTCAATGTGCACTAGAATGGCTTCATAAATATGTTTGCCTGCAGCTGCACAGGGCACCGTGCTCCTCGCCCTGCCAATATTTTCTTCTTACTTCCTTTTATCCATCCTGTTTTTCATCAAGGTGTTGTGGGACAAAAGAACCAGCTAACCTTGCTCCAGTGCCCACACACAGCACAAGACTTTTCATAATACTTGCATTGCTGAACCGAGCACTGCCTACACTGGTTAGTGTTTTGATGTAATCATTTAGCTGTTTTGTATTTTATTTAAATCAGTTTTAATAATATGTTTATTATATTATATATTTTTTGCATATGCATTTAGTTCAGTACACTAATTAAATTAATCTTTGCCCCCCTCTCTCTTATCTCAGATTGTGCATGCAAATTATGAATACTACTACTACTACTACTACTACTACTACTAATAATAATAATAAAAATAATAATAATAATAATAAAATAACAATAATAATAACAACAAACATATTTTCATAGATTTTTTTTTTTTTTTACGACATATTGTCTTCTTAGCAGTTTTAAATTGCAGTTTCTTTCTCAAGTATACTGGTGCAGTTAAATTATGCAGTTTGTTCAACTTCATATTCATCACATCGTTCACTTATCATTTGATTTACAGTATATTTACTAAAAAGTACGATAGAACAATGTTTTTAATTTAACTTCTGATGCATCACAGAGTTATGGTAAAATGACTATATGCTTTTGCCTGTGGGTTCGACTTTTAACTTTATAAATCATGAATAATTAAAGCTTGATAACTAAATTCAAGCTGAAAATAGCTGGTTGGCAGTACATTTGCATGTAGGATCACATTACAAAGACTAATTTGCAGAAAAACTAATCATGGCTATGTAATTTGTCAATTAAATATAATTTACAATCTATTTCATGACTGTCCACTTCGGATTTAAATATAGTTCTCAATGATATATTCAATAAAATGGTACTTGCAGTTAAACTCCAGATATAATGCTTGCATAAAAAATTAAACAGGCAAAAGGCATAATTTGAAGCTTCATCAGAGGGCCAAAACGTAGCTGGATAATTGAGTTTGCTTCATGGCGAGAGAGATACAGAAATAATGAAGAGGAAAAGAGCTAAAGTAATGACCCCTTTGCTCTTATGTAAAGATGTTAGGATTCATACGTGCTGCTTTAAATAAAGAAAACACACTTAAGATCATACATTCACCACTTTCCTGCTGAGTGACACTTCTAATAGAAAACTAAGGGTAATATTTGTTTAGACGGTGCCACTTGCATGCTTAAGATTTTATTAATTCGACATTTTTAACAAACCATCTTCAAAGCACTTGGAAAACTCCCCATTTACTGTAAGCCGAGTGGAGTGATGGGTTCTGTTAAAGGTGCACATAATGTAAAATATTCTTCAAAGAACAGTTCCACTTATGAGAAGTAAAAGATTCATAACAAAGAATATGAGGAAAATGATATAAACTACAATAACGCAAAACCTATCAACAGTGAGATTTTGTTATCATTTGAACTCAATGTGAATGAGGATGGATTTTTTTGTGCCTAAGAATTTGCATATTCCAAAACAAATAACATGGAAATAATTTGTGCATCACATAAAGACTTTAGTGGCCAAAAACTTAAGCTCCTTTTGTTTATGTAAATTAACATTTTTAAAAGTGTGGAGGATTTCTTCTTCTTCTTCTTCTTCTTCTTCTTTTGGCTCATGCATCGAAATCGCAGAAGCTCAAGAATCCAGTCATAAGACAGCAACTTAGATAAAATAATTGTATTCTTCCAGTGTCCTCAGCCACAGACGGAAATGAAATGGCTTATGTGGGGGTTCTTGAGAAATCCTTCAATGGCAAATGTGTGTGATATAACAATTTTGATGGTCTCGGGGAAATCAGCCTAGTATTAAGAAAAAGGCAGATAAATGTCAGGGACTATTTATTTCTCTGCATGCAAAAGATGTCAGATAGCAGTGTTCAGTACTTCTAAAGTGCCTAAAATTATATATATATATAAATTTTTAGGCACTTTAGAAGTACTGAATACTGCTATCTGACATCTTTTGCATAGTTTAAAATATCCAAAACATGCAAGAGCATGGTTATAAAAGCAAAAAAAAAATTCAGTATGTATGAATGTTTGTGTGTGTGTGTGTGTGTGTGTGTGTGTATACAGAAAAATGTTAATTTAAAAATATGCCTCAAAATATCAAAACTATATTTTTATGTTATGTTATGTTTTTTTTCAGAACATAGTTTAAAACATCCAAAACATGCAAGAGCATTGTTATAAAAGCAACATTTTTTTTCAGTATGTATGAATGTTTGTGTGTGTGTGTGTGTGTGTGTGTGTATATATATATATATATACAGAAAAATGTTAATTTAAAAATATGCCTCAAAATATCAAAACTATATTTTTAAATGGCTGAAATAACCTAACAGCATTAAATCACCAACTAACCATTTTCCCCTTCTAAATGAAGATGAAGAGTCAATGCTATGTTGACTTTACAGTGGATAAGTTGTGCCTAAGTAGACCATTTACCATGTTAAAATCACTGTAATGCATGTATCACGTGGCATATTGCTTTAAACAAGCCAAACATATACAATTCAATGAAAATGGCACAGCTATATGTACAAAATTTGCTTGACTTTTGATTAAATATTGGTGTCTTTTAGCCAAATAGTGTTGCTGAAGTACATGCTACATTGATTTTATAATGATTCTAAAGTTCTAAAATAGCTTCATGTTGTGCCTAAGAAGAGCATCGCATGGTAAAATCACTGTAATGCATGTCTCAAGTCGCCTTTTGCTTTAAATGGTCATTTGAAACAAGCCTAATATCTTTAATTTCACAAAGGTGGCACACAGCCTCCTACAGTTCTGTTATTTAGGGTTTTAGGTGCATAACTATGGCTCATCACTGCAAAACAGGAGTGATAGACGGAAAGCTCCATTGTCACAGAGAATCTCATGCCAGTCCTGAGATAGCTGCTGAAAGAACCCTTCAGTGGTCCACGATCCAATCTTCCAGAGGAGGAGAAGACAGAATGAAACTTGCTCCATGTCTCCAGAGTAGAGAGGTGTTCTTACTGGCCTATTATTAGGGGCCAATGTCTCACGTCCCCCGTGACACTGAGGCAGAGAGAGGAAGACAGCGACTAGTGCTGTAACAGTGGCCCAATCAATATTCATCTTCCAAAAACAGTAACAGGGAGAGATGAGCTGGTGCTATGGTAAGGGCCGGTAGATAAAACGCAGTATGTGTGTGTGTGTGTGTGTGTTACCTTGAGATATCTGTACAGAGGTCAGTGGTGCTGGTAGACCATGTCTGTGTATTCTGTTTCAATCAAAGTCCCAGCAGGAAGACAGTGATTTCACGACTGAGAGAAACAGGGGAGCTTTTCTTGAAAAGAACCTCAACTCCAGACTGATTGAAAGGGGAGAAAGAGAAAGTGATGGAGCCACGATGGAAAACTGAAGGGAGAAAATAGGTGGGGGGAGAATCAATCAAAGCAATTAACTACTCGGGCTGAACACTAATTCCCATGGATGAAGTTTTATATTTCTTTCTTTTCCTGACTTAATTTTTGCTGAAAGTTCAAAATAAAATCATGACCCTCTTTTGATAAGTACTGATAATTTAGTAACACCTTTAAATATATATATATATATATATATATATATATATATATATATATATATATATATTAAAAAAAAATACTTAAGAGATTAATAAAATCTTAAGAGATTAATAAAATTGATATCCTTTGATAACATCAAACCTCCATGTTGGTCAAATGTCCTCGTAATGAATGTTTAATGAAAAGCGCTGCACTCTTTAAATAATATACTGCCGTTAGTGTCTTTAGGGAAATCAACTTTCCACCAGCTCTTTCCATGACCGTTGTGGCTGTCTGCTGACACTTGAGCTGACACAATGAGCTATGACTTTGTGACTATTGCAGTCTAGAAGACAGAACAATGCTACTTTCCTGTCTATACAGTAAATCTTATGTAGACTTATGCAGTCTGTTTTTATTTATTTATCTAATATATATATATATATATATATATATATATATATATATATATATATATATATATATATATATATATATATATATAGGCCAAAACAAAGTTTGTTTTGAGTTTGTTTGGCAGTTCGAAACAGCTGACAGAAGTGAACTTTCTGGGGGACTTTGTTTTGGCTCCTAAACACCTTTTGCTACCATTGGTCCATGCTGATTATGCAATCGGAGTGTGTGTGTGTTCTGGATCTCCACCTTCCTTGACGTGCAATTTTTTGCAAGTGAACAACACCACAAAATCACTAGCAACAAAAATACACTTTTACAAATAGCTGAGATGTCACAGATATGTCCGCACATGTATGATCGCTCGCGGAGAGACTTTTAAGATTCAGAGAAACCATTCAATTAAAAAATTGCAATGAAGCTTGGTACCGATAACCCGGAGTTATGCAAAATGCGATGCAGAGAAACATCAGATGCAAGTTTTCCAAAGCCATTTAAAGAATGAAAGGAAAGAGTTAAAAAGTAGAAAGTACTGCTGTTGTTCTTTCAATAAGTAAATTTAAAAGGTGTAAAATAAGTGAAATGCCACAGGAACATACAATAACAAATCAACCAGGGGTGCGTTTCCCAAAACCATAGTTGCTAACTGCATAGTTGCATAGTTGCAATTTCCCATTACCAACCAACTAAGTTGCTAACAGGTTAGCAACTATGGTTTTGGGAAGCGCACCACAGAGCGAGAGTAAGAGCAGCCCATCAAACATGCTTCATTTGGGTTATAGGAGTCATTGGCAGTGCTGCACAGGACTTGCTCAATAAGAATGTCTCCAAAGAAGTGTGTTTTTGGTTGTGATGGATAAGATAGCTTTGTTCAGCTTCCAAAAGAACCTCACAATTAAGGGAACAGTGGATGCAGTTTCTTTTTCCGGAGCAACAACAAAGTTGCACATGTGTGCTTCCTTATTCCCGTCCTTTTGGTGACAATTTTTTTTTTTTTTTTTTTTTTTTGGAGTATGTTTTGCAAGATAACTATTTCAGTCTTTCATGCATTTTCATGTTTAATTCATTGTATCATTGCTTGTTTCTTTGTCATTATTTGTGGAATTGACTAATAATTTCTGAGTTAAAACAGAAAACCATCTAAACCCCCTCCCCTCCCATAATAGGTTAACATGCACGCAAGGTCAAAACCACTACTTAACATAAACTCAATTAAGAGTTAAGAGAACAAGCATTATGTATAGGAAAGCTCCTTTTTTCCTTTCTGCTGAAAGCTTGATTTGTTCACGTTTGTGTAGCTGCACAAACCAATGGCTCTTCAGCCCACCAAAAGGGGCGGGGCCGACCCATATATAAGTCGGTCCGTAGCGCCATTTATCAGATCATTTGACTAAAGCGACGATCATCGATTCATGCAGCCTGTAGTGTGGCAAGTGACATAACGCTTGTTCCTCTCTAAACCCCTCCTCTCTGTGAGCCTACTCTGATCTGATTGTTCAGACGGCCCAATCTGTTGTGATTGGTCTACCATATACAGCTTGTCGGAAAATATACATCCATTGCCAGAATTTTTAATTTTGAATGCTCAATAAAATATATAAACATATATTATATATAATACTTACAGGTTGTGATTCAGTGGAGCCAGCTGGTCCAAATTAACTTGGTACTGAGCACAACATAGACTGCAGCATCTTATCGACATGATGTTAACCACATGTACAAACAACAGTGTTTGTGGTTGGGGACGAGTTGTTCGCAGCCGGCCAACGTAGAACATATAGACGGGGATTAGAGAACATTTTACCTGTGACGTGTAACTGTCACGACAATGGAATTTGAATTACTGACAGCTCGTTTAGGCTGCTTAGAGTCGATTCTTTCTTTTGGGAGACAATAAATGTATTTACTGTGTATTTTCAGATTTACAACTTTGCAGATCGTTTACATTCACATACAGCTACATTATACATTGCATAAAATGGCATAATAGGGGCCCTTTCACAATGTTATCTACTTTCATTGTATTGAAAACAACATCACAACTTCTCATTTTACCTTCAGAGGAAGAGATAAAATCTTTCAGAATTAAAACATAATGACAGAAGTGTCATGTTTGAGTGAACTGTCCCTTTAAAGCACAATAATGAAATAGAAAGTGAAAGTTCTCAGGCTATTTAACCCCATAGTTCCTCCAAAAATAATTTGAGACAACAAGGGTGAAGCAGTAAACGGATCTCTTTTTTAGATTCCCGCTAATTGATTTTAATAGCATATTCGCAACACATTTGTTCTGTTTTACCTCATTCGGCAGTAACGCTACACATGTGGTCTCTGTGGATCTCCAAATGAGCCCTGCGACTCTTATTGCACTAAAACCAATCAGGTTTTCATAACAGGAACAAACAGTGCTGTAAATTATACTAGTCAATTATGGGGCCCAAATGAATGTGATTGAAGAAGTAATTGTTGTTGCACAGAGAGGGGAGAATACGCGAGACAGGCAGAAGCATTGCACTCATTACCATCAGCCTCAGCGGATGTACGATTGGCCATTGAGCTTCTCTGGAAATTGAAATGCTTGTTGATGAATACTTGTGAGAGCAATCCGCACACACACGAGAGCACTGGGGGGAAAGATGCGTCTGATTGTCTGCACCATTTGCGGTAAGGGGCCTCGTCAACATAGTCTTAGTTTGGTTCGAGGAATGGTGCGTTTCCTTAATAGGATGATTTATTTCCTGACAATGTTCATTTCCTGCAGGGCTGGCGGAGAGCTGCCATTTCAGGTAGCTGCTGTTTTAAGATCGCTTCCTCCTCGGCACCCAAGAGAGCGTGTATCGGACAGTCTCTGCCACTATTGACATGTGTATCAACCATCACCGTTTTATTAGACACTGACATTTCTTATTGGACCGGTAACAAATGGCATTTCCCTAGACAACTTGTTAACTTTTAAAGGTTGATAGATTCAGTAGCATAGGGCTGAGCTACGCCGGCAGATCACGGCACGGCTTTTCGACAGACCCAAGAAAAACAAAACCGGGAGATTAGCTGGTGACAGATAGGGGATGAAGTGTGCATGGCTTACGCGCTGCTGAGAGGAGGGGGATGCCTTAGCCGGACCATGGTGCAATGGACAATATTGATCTGGATGCAGAGGCCTAGGGCTGAAATGAGAGAAAATGAAGCCACAGCCAAGTCTCTGCTGTGGGAGAGATGCGACGGGCCCTCATGCTTTCTGCTAGCTCACTGAATAGTTTGAATAGTGTGGCATGATGTTCCTAGTGTTTGTTTGGAAAGCTTGATGCTCTTGTCTGAGACATTTTGACTTGAAGAGTGTGCTTTTCAGCGTGTTTTCATAGCAACAAGAAGAAGCTATTAGGTCATGACACTGCAGATTAGATAAAGGCACCAGAAGAAAGCACCTGTTCAGTGATCGACTATAATATAATGAAGAATCTGAGGTTTACTAGAAGTATTTGGCTGCTTTTTAAAGGCAGTAATTAATGCAATGTAAAAATAATGCATACATTAATGAAAATAATACAAATTATAATGTATTATTATTATTATTAACAATTATAAAAAATCATCACAATTAAAAAAAGAATGTCAACTAAATATAAACATAAACGATAATAGTACTGTACACTACTATATAACAAATTTAATGTTAATTTTCTATATTATTATTATTATTATTATTATTGTTGTTGTTGTTGTTGTTGTTGTTGTTGTTATTAGAATATCCTCTAAAAACTGGAATCAAGATATTTTAAGAATGAAAACTCTTTAGTAGGAGGTTGGGTGTAATGCTTAAGGCCTAAGTGGCTAAGAGTTGATAGTTCAGGCACCATGAAGTCATCACAACTGTGGCCTTGAGCAAGGCAATTCACCCCAACAAAAAGGTCTTGACTGTGCAAAAAGATTTGTCGCTGCATGAAAGTTATACAAATAAATAAATAGTTTTGTGGTAATGAAGACCTGAAATGAAACGAAACGAAAGTGTGTTATAGTTATATGAATGTGCCTATCGTATGATGTCACAATACATAGTAGAGGATAAGAGTTCAAATTCACAATACTTACAGTCCAAAATATGACATCTGGCTTCCAAAGATGTCATCTGGCACAATGTGCCTCCTGACCTTGTTTATTTGCTTTTCTATCCACTCTAAGGACTGCACTCGGTGGAATTCTCATCTAAAATAGCCTGTGACCTCTCAAGCTCCTATGATAATACAATATGGGAGAAAGCCATTTGTGTGGGTCTGCGACACTTGACCTATAACTGGGCTCTCCCTGCTGAAGCCACACATTTGGTAATGGCAGATTATGGTGCTGAGAGAGCATCTCACTTCTTCTAGAATCTTCATTATGAGCCAGAGAGGGTAAAAAGAAATCCACTGCTTCATAAAGAAGCTGACGCTTTGTGACTGAGTCACACTAATTGGTGTTTCAAAAAGTAGGAATCACACCTGATGACCAGAGATCATGAAAGAAGTCATGAAAACTTTCAGTGGTTGCCAAAATTAATTTGATAATCCTATGGAACAAAAGTTTTTGTTACTGCCACTTGATTCACCTTGAAAAGAATGAATTCAGAAGGAAAGAATCATATGACATTTTGTAGTCAACGTTTTATGTTGAAAATGTCTTAAGAAATAAATAGAACAAAAAAGAAATTCTAAAAAAAAAATAACTAATTATGAGGGCTGTATTGGCATTGTGTGCATCTAAAACTTGGTAACGCTTATTTTGGGTCCCTTAACAAGTTGCTTATTAGCATGCATATTACTAGGATATTAGCCATTTATTAGTGCAAATTAAACATATATTAATGCCTTATTCTACATGTCATTTTCTACATCCCTAATTCTACCTAACTTTTAAATCTATACCATGCAAAGATTTGGGTGAGACAGATGCTTGTGGTGTATAAAATATTGTGTATACATTCACTAAACAAAGAGTGACATCTTTTTAGTGGTTATGAGCACTCTTTGCAAGCTTTTAAGTCTATAATCCATTTAAAGTGTAGAACTTTATTTTCTGGCCACTCATATATTTTCTGGAATGACAATTTGCTCTCAGAGTAGCAGTGATTGACAAAGTGGGAACCATAGCAATACACGAAAAAAAAAAAAAAAAAAAAAAGAAATGTGAAAATGTGCATCAAGCCCAGAGAAACTTTACTAATTTCAGAAGCACTTTCCGTGATTATTTCTGGTTGAATGTGGTTGATAAGGTTTGCAAACCTATATAGAAAAACAACAAAATAGATAACAAATACACTAAATAAAATAATATTTACAGTTTAAGCCCTTAACTCAAATAAATAGGCTATTAATTAAATAAATAACTAGAGAGGGCTGACTATAGTCAGCTTGCTTCCATTTAGTGAGATAAGCCTATTCTTCACCTGAATTACAAAAAAAAAGCTCATCTGTCTTTCATTGATGTGAAGACAACATTAGAGCGTGTTCACATATTTTCTTAGTGAGAGCAGAGCCAATTCATAAAATGAAAATCTACATTTAAAAGCACGTGTCTAGTTTTGTGTGAGTGAAGGAAATACACTTGCGAGTGGAGAGATTTGTCCGTATTACGTATCATTATTCGCTTTCCATATTTGTCATATAGACTATCACACTATAGAAACCGCCTAAATATATAAATATAAAGAGTAAAAGAAAGTGACCCTAGCTGCAAATGTCAGGATCCACCACTGCCAGATGCAGTTAGAAATTTTTGTTGCAAGACATCTGGTCGGGGGGCACCACGTGGGCACACCCCTAACTGTACCTAAACCAGTATTCAAATTGAAAGCCTTTTTCTCCATTGGTATAATTTCAAAAGTAGCAGTTAAGATCTGGTAACACGTTATTTTTATAAACCACTTTAGACATTGTTATTCTTATTAGTACATTTTCAGTAATGTTAACTAGCTGTCTTAAGCTTAGGTGTAAACGGGTTGGTTCCTCAACTCAAATTCTACCGACGAGTAACTTTGCAACCTAACACTATCCTAACAGTCTAATACTGTAATGAGAGTTAGCTGACATATAGTTGTAAAGTTATGTAACAGATTTAGATTAAGGTATAATATTCATTATTATGTAGTTGCCTATTAGCATGCATATTACTGGCATATTGGCTGTTTATTAGTGCTTATTGAGCACATGTTAATCTGTATGACCATATTCTAAACCTCCTAACCCTACCCAATACCTAAACATAATTACAAAAACTACCTTACTTACTATCAGTAAGCAGAAATTTTAGTTAGAGAAACTAGTTAGTAGTCAGTAGGCATTCCCAAATCGATAGTGTTACCCATAGAAGTAGATTGTTATTGAAATAAAGTGTAACAGAAGTTATTTAATAAAATATTCAAGTATTTTTATTGTTACAGATCTGTGTCCAATTTCCTATTTGAAGGCTCTTAAAAGTGTTAAATGTACTTCAATTGGCATTAAGATGAATGTAGTAGCTGTACATTTGTCATTATGTCAAAGATATAGTGCGCCAAGTCAGAACTGTGCCTAGTTTGGATGATGTTGCTTTAAGGCTTTATTTTGACCTGAAACTGGGGAACTGACATTCTGTCAACCCAAGCTGTACAATAATGATATGTTTGCTTTATCACTGCAATGTAGTTATGATAATATGGCTTATTTTCTGTCACTGCTGGATGAGCTGATGCCAGTTTAATTTTCCTTGGGTCTACAATTTGTAAAAAAAAAAAAAAAAAAATGTTTGCATCAAAACATCTCAAGAGAAGATAAGTTGTGAAAATAGAAATGGAGAGAGTGGGATTGCAAAGGGAGGCAGTCTCCTGTTTGATCTGACAGTTTTAATTCCAGGGTTAATTACCTTAACCATCAGTGATAGCACATTCACAATGGTGTTGATGTGATGTCTTCTGACAGCGGTATGTGGGGAAAGAGAGAGACAGGCTCAAATGAGCTTTCATGAAGTGTTGTCTTTAGAGCTCTGCAGACAGTTACCCAGAGGGGTGAACACACAGATCAGTTTACAAACAGCAGTGTATCGCTGAGAGCACACTGATTCTTGAGAAATGAGACAAAACAGGATACAAGACTGACAAAATAAAAGCTTTTAATCAAACGTAATAAATAATTGGAGTATGCTGCAAAATCTGTGCTCTTTTTCAAACTCCGGCTTCCTTCATGTTCTAACATTTTTTTTTTTTTTTTTTTGTAATTCAAGAATCAATATTCAAAAGTAAAATAATAATGTCAAGCGCGCACACACACACACACACACACACACACACACACACATAAAAAAATAAAATAAAAAATAATAATAATAATGTGTCAAGGATGTTACATATTGAAATATCTATTATTTACTTATATTGAGAAAACTTGGTGTTGGCCTGAAGAGTTGACATTGTGATCAGAAAAATACAAAAATAATTAGTTAAAATATAAAACTCTCCAGATGTTGTGTGCTGTGTTGGGTGTAATGCGTTATTGAGTAATGTGTTACTGTAATTAAATAACTTAAAGGGTTAGTTCAAACAGATAGCAAATTGATGTAATTAATAACTTACCCTCATGTTGTTTCAAACCCATAAGACCTCCGTTTATCTTTGGAACACAGTTTAACATATTTTAGATTTAGTCTGAGAGCTCTCAGTCCCTCCATTGAAGCTGTGTGTACGGTATACTGTCCATGCACAGAAAGGTAAGAAAAACATCATCAAAGTAGTCCATGTGACATCAGAGGGTCAGTTAGAATTTTTTGAAGCATCGAAAATACATTTTGGTCCAAAAATTGCAAAAACAACGACTTTATTCGAACTGAATCATTTTAAACGGTTTGCATCTCTAATACGCATTTATCCACAAATGACTGAGCTGAGCTGTTAACTTTTTTAATGTGGCTGACACTCCCTCTGAGTTCAAACAAACCAATATCCCGGAGTAATTCATGTACTCAAACAGTACACTGACTGAACTGCTGTGAAGAGAGAACTGAAGATGAACATCGAGCCGAGCCAGATAACGAACAAAACATTGACTCATTCACGAGTCAAGAACCGTTTCTATCAGACCCATCCGATTCCTGAACCGAGGAGCTAATGATACTGCGCATGTGTGATTCAGCGTGAAGCAGACCAACACACAGGGCATCTGAACTGAACTGATTCTTTCGGTGATTGATTCTGAACTGATTGTGTGCTAGTGTTATGGGCGCGGGTAAACCGAAGGCTTGAATCAAGGGCAATCATCGCAAATGACGCCATTACGTCGAGCGCAAAAGAACCGGTGAACCGTTTTCTTCAACCGGTTTATTGAATCGAACTGTCCGAAAGAACTACTGGTGATCTGAAAACCGATGCAAACGGTTCTTCACTCGTGAACGAGTCAGTCTATTGTTCGTTATCTGGCTCGGCTCTGTGTTCATCTTCAGTTCTCTTTTCACAGTTCAGTCAGTGTACTGTTTGAGTACATGAATTACTCCGGGATATTGGTTTGTATGAACTCAGAGGGAGTGTCAGCCATATTAAAAAAAAGTTAACAGCTTAAGTCATTTGTGGATTATTGCGTATTCGAGATGCTAAACTTTTGAAATGTTTCAATTCGACTTGGTGAACTGAATGATTCGTTCGCGAACCCGATATCCAGCTGCTTTGTTTTTAACTCTCTCTCACAACAGAGATGGAAGAGAAGACAATGCTGAATAAAGTCGTTGTTTTTGCTATTTTTGGACCAAAATGTATTTTCGATGCATCAAAATATTCTAACCGACCCTCTGATGTCACATGGACTACTTTGATGATGTTTTTCTTACCTTTCTGAACATGGACAGTATACCGTACACACAGCTTCAATGGAGGGACTGAGAGCTCTCGGACTAAATCTAAAATATCTTAAACTGTGTTCCAAAGATAAACGGAGGTTTTACGGGTTTGAAACAACATGAGGGTAAGTTATTAATTACATAAATTTGCTGTCTGGGTGAACTAACCCTTTAACCACTGAAAAAGTAAAGTAAGGGATTACTGCTCATTTTTAGGTAATTTAATTAACCCTTTCGAGTCGATTAACGCATATATGCGTTTTGAGTCATTTTCACCTGATAACCCTGAAAAGAACTTAAATTACACTCTCAGTTTTAATCGTACAGATAAGAGCAATACATCTATCTAATCTGTAAAGGGTCTAGTTTTTTTTGGATACAGACATAATAACAAAAAACCTTTGTGCACTTATAAAATAAAGATAACAAACAAGGTGCGCTGTCTACAGTCTTTATCTCCGCTGATCGTCATGTACAAACATTTCATTAAAATGAACTGTATCTCCGTGAATACTCAACGAAGAGACATGAGAGAGATATCTATAGAAAGCCTGGAATGTCTACTTTTAAACTAAACAAGTGCTGCCGAAAACAAATATTCTGAGATAAAGTAATCCATATGAAAACAACGCAATGTCTGTTTTTCATATCTCCGCTCATTATATCTAATGTGACCACGCCCCCGCGCTTAACGCGCTATTCAGATTCAAACTGAAGCGCGCGGCTTGAATACGCCCACACAGAAGAAAAAGCAGCGAGACTATTCTTCAAGTTTTTATTTTATTTTACTGTTTGCTTCGCGATGAGAGGACTAAGACATAATTCACCCCAAAAAGATGTGATGTGGTTGAGGATTTGAGAAATGGATTTCCTCAGAAAAAAGAATGAAGCACTTTATTCAGCGGAGATCATAAACATGAGTAAGTCTCTCTTTATTTATTTGTACTAGTTTTCACATAACGTGTAAACATTTTACTAGTTAGACTTTTTCCAAATACTTTTTCCAAACTATAATTCCTGACTAAATGTATAATCAAAATCATTATGAAGTTTCAATAACAATATACAATACTATACCATTCAAAAGCTTGATGTAAATAATATAAATGTGACAAATAGAGATAACTCTAACAAATGTAAAAACAATGCAGTTCTTTCGATTTATTCCCCCTAAAAAAAACCTGAAAAATATTATCAGCTCTTTTCAACATTAATAATAATAATAATAATGATAATAAATGGGGTTTATTTGGTAGAAAATAAGATTGTTAAAAGGATTTCTGAAGGATTGTGTGACTAGAGAAAGGATGCCAAAAAATTTGCCCTCAGAGTGGCACAGTTGAATGAGAGGCTCATTATGCAGCTCATTATGCAGGCCTTTGTCTTCTCAGGTGTAAATCACAATGATATTCATGATAGTTGACGCCTACTCGCATATGACTTTTACCAACAAAAAGTGTTTTAGAAAATTTAAATCAATATATTGTTTTCTGTGAGTGAGTAAACAAGATGATTTTCACATCATTCAGATTGAAAAATTCTAGGCTACAAGCTCCAGTTCTCAACTTTTCCGGCAACCAATTTTATGTATGGGTTTTATTGCCTTATTCAAGTGATTTAACATTTTTAGTTTTTCACTAACCATGCATAACATTTTTTTTCTCAAAAATACAATCATGTACATGCATGCATTTCACATATTATTATAGCCCAGTTTGTGCTGATTACAGTGATATTAGACTTTACCCATTTAGATATTTATAAGAAACTGAAAAAAGCACAAATGTCAGGGCATGACAAAACTTCTCAAGGCCCCAAAAATACCCTTAGACTCCAGAGGGTTAAAGTTACTTATAAAGTACTTCCGTTACATACAGTACATAATTTAAACAGTTCTAAAATCAATATTGAATTTGAAATCTTTGTGAATTTCAAAAATTTAATGTCTAAAGATAAAATTGAATGCAGTGTCTTTAACCCTCAGTGTCTTTAATCACTTAAATTGAACACTGCAAATGTTGTTGACTCTCCTGACAAACAGCAGAATTTACAACACAGATGAGCAAATAAATGAATGCAAATACACATGTTATATACAGTTGGATTTTAAATATATAACAAGTAATAATAATAATAATAATAATAATAATAATAATAATAATAATAATAATAATAAATTGGGACATCTCTTGCCCCACATCTCAAGAATCTCAAGAATCAGTTATATGCTTCTTAACCTAACAGCTCACTGGGAAGATCCTGCTATTCTACAGAATAGAACTGCCAATCATTTACGCTAATGTAAGGAGAGCATATCTTACATAACTATTTATTGATAGTTGTCTCATAAGCCTTTACCTGTGACTGAGAAAAGTTGAACTTGCAGAACTATTTGAATGATGAAGTCTTGGATTCACTCATGAAGTGATTTTTGCAGTAATCACCACAGAGGAGCTGACACACTCTCTCGGTAATTGCTAAGTTCAAATGATTACCTAGACGTAATTTCAGCCTGAATAATGCATTAGTTATTTCCATTTTATGGCTAATGCACAGCATCATTAGAAAGCCATATGAGAGTAATTTTCCTGGAGGTGACAAGGTCGAGTGATAGCAAAGTCCCCTAATGCACATTTTAACGCTTCAGAAGACACATGTGAACACCTCACGTCCATACCTAAACCTCGCAGAACTTCAGTAGCCCTGCCGATTAAATACAATTGATTTTATCTCTGGATAAAAGCAATAATTACTTTCTACATTGAAGTTCAGAACTATGGTGGTAGTATGATGCCTTGACACACTGAGTCATGTCGCTCAGACTAAAACTTTTTAATGATTTATGAATCAGGTAAACGATGCAAAAGCAGTTCAAATTCTTGCTGTAATGCCAATATGTGTGTGTTGCACAGAGATACACAGCATGTTGCAATCTGGCCCCTTACTGTAAACAGCCTGGAGAAATCACATAATATCTGTAAGAAAATTAGAACTTGATGATTGGCCCAAAACAGTGCACCCTGACCCCCTACATGTTCCAACAATCTTATACTTTGTTTATGTGTAATAATACTGGCATATAACAGTTTTGATGCTACAAATTCTCATCCCAGAGAATTGGAAGAATTATTATTATATATATTTTGAATATCTGTGTATTTATATCAAGATTTATAGTTGCAAAATGCAAACTACATTGCACATGTGAAGCTGGATACATAAGAACATATAATTATATCCAACGTTATTTACATATATTCTAATTATTTATATCAGTGCAAAGAGTGAACTATATTATCAGGCAGTTCTAATCTGCTAAATGCAATTATAAAGCTTGGAAATATTAAGATGTTATAAACATAAGCATCATTATATTCTGTAAAGCTATTTGAAACCAAGTGCATCATGAAGATAACTATATAAAAAAAAAAAAGTTTAGAATAGAATAGAAACAAACTAGACTTGCCATCACTATTAATATTCATAATTGTTTGATCCAAGTAATGAATTACCCAGAAAAATGTAACCTTTTTAAAAAGAAAAAAAAAAGTTATCTAAAAACCCCAAACCATGTCTTTACAATCTGAGTGATGGCATTTACACAAAACCAAAACTCAGATATTAAATATTGAGATTTCTCTGAATTCTATAATATCCGAAGATGTCATGAAAGAAAAATAATAATAATAATAATAATAATAATATATATATATATATATATATATATATATATATATATATATATATATATATATATATATATATATATATATATATATATATATATATATATAGATAGATAGATATATATATATATATATAGATAGATATATATATATATATAGATATCTCTCTTCAGGAGTGTGCTTCAGTGTCATCCTGTAATTACTTCCCATCATTCAATCAGCAGCCAGAAACTGATGCTAATCGGCCCCACCTGTGCTTCGTTAAGAGGAGGGAATGTAAGCAGAGCAATATAAGGAAAGGGTAGTCTAGTTCTCCACTGCAGGATATTCTAAAGTGTGTGTTCTCTTTTGTCTCTGCTCCTTCAGATTCAGTTGAGGATTGACCGATCAGCACTGCCCTTCCAACACTGGAAAGCCACAGACCTACTCTGCACCTTCAACTCTTCATCAATCCCAGTGCACAGTATCCACCTTATTATATTATTTAAATATATATGTTCAATAAACACCCTCTGTGGATGTGTGCACTGCAAGTCAGTATTGGTCTGTGTCCTCATTCATCACATTCAGGAGGACGACTACAGTGTCATGGAGTGCATAGTAGGTCATATGTGGATTTACAACAGTAAATCGTGGCACAAGAGGGGCTTTCCCTGGTGTGTGCTGCCCAATGCTTCCATGAATGGTTGTTTCACCAACAAGCACCAGCAAGAGTTTAGGCTGCCCAGCTGTCATGATTAGCTCAACTTTGGCTTCTCTCTGTGAGTCTTACAGCGGGCCAAGTAGCTGAAAAGGTGGTGGTTGAACGCCTACTGCTTGCATTACCTCGAGTTAATCAGAAAGTGGTCAGTATGAGGAATCCCGCAACCCCTGCAGAGCTCATATAGACGGTGGAGTTGGCGGGGGTAGCCCAAGCTCAGGAAGCTGGAGAATGAGCAGCCACATTTCCTCTGGGAATGCCCCCAGAATGACGTTCTGCACCTCATGATGAACTCATGCCAACGGACCCACCCAAAACCAAAGTATGGCTTGACAGCTTTATTGTCCATCTAGTGAAACTGCTGGAGGCCCCTGAAAGGAAAGTGCATGTTGGAGGGAAGCTGGTGAAAGCAATTCTGGATTCAAGCAATTCAGTGAGCCTGGTACAAACTCAAAATGTCAAGCCTCGGCCTGGCAACAAGTTATCTATTCCAATCATTTATGTGCACGGGGACACTTGTTATGTGCCTGCCCAAACTGTCACCATCTCTTCTGGATCAAAGTCCTGGCCAGTGGAAGTAAGAGTGGTAAAAGACCTCCCAGTTCCTGTGCTAATAAAAGAACATCTAGCCTCTATTCAGCAAGCCCAGCAATGCCTCTATAAATGGCCCGCTCAAGCTTGGGGGTTCCAGCTAGGAGAAAAAGTCCTCGTCCTGGTTCCATGAATTTCTGGCATCCTGGAAAGGGCCCTACACCATAACTGAGCGGGTTGGGCAGGTGACTTTTAAATTCTGTCAGCCTGAATGAAGGAAAGCTGAATAAATCTACCATTTCAACATGCTGAAAAAATGGACAGCACCTCGAGAACATCTGGCTGTTTTTTTTTTTTGTCAAACTGAGGAACCAGTGATTGATTTGGGACTGTTAGGCACTCAGAGAACAGAGCTTGAGTCCCTGGTCAGACAGTTTCGAGATGTGCTTTCTCAGTTACCTGGGCAGACCAACCTAATTCAAAATGAAATCCACACTCCCCCTGGAACCATAGTCTGGCAACTGCCCTACAGAGTCCCCAAGGTCCATCAGCAAGCTATTGAGAAGAAAATGAAATTGGGGGTCATCGAAGCATCACAAAGCCCATATCATGGTCCCAAAACCTGATGGAACTTTACATTTTGCAATGATTTTCAAAAACTCAATGGAGTCTCCATCTTCGATGGTTACACTATGCCTCAGGTGGAAGAATCTATAAATTATCTGGGTAGAGTCTGATATATTTTGGGTTAGGACCCAACAAAAGGATACTGGCAAATGGAATTGTTGTTCTGCCTGTTGGGATGGAGCTTTACCTTGGTGACTGACCATGCTCCATTGCAGTGGATGGCCCAGGCAAATGATACAATTGTTTCAATGCAAGGATTAATTGTTGGTTCCTTGTGCTTCAAGACTTCCAGGAAATGCAGATGGTTTGTCAAGGATGTGGGCAGGTTGGTCAGGTCTGTCCGACATCACACCCCAGCCACTCCTGTCTTCTCCTATTTGGTTCCAGGACCAGGTTGACACTCATGGGGGGTGGTGACGAGCTTCAGGAGTGTGCTTCAGCATCACCCCGAAAATTGCTTTTCATCATTCAATCAGCAGCCAGAAGCAGATGCTAATCAGCCCCACGTGTGCTTCATTAAGAAGAGAGAATATAAGCAGAGCAAGAGAAGGAAAGGGTGAGCAAGTTCTCTACTGCAGGAAATGCTAATAATGTGTGTTTTCTTTGTCTCTGCTCCTTTAGATTCAAGTGAGGCATGACTGATCAGCGCTGCTTTTCCAACACTGTAAAGCCACAGGCCTACTTTGCACTTCAGCACTTCATCAATCCCAGAGCACAGCACTTTGCACCTTATGATATTATTTTATGTTCTATAAACACCCTCTGTGGATGTGTGCACTGCAGGTCAGTTTTGATCTGTGTCCTTATTCATCCCACATCTATCTATCTATCTATCTATCTATCTATCTATCTATCTATCTATCTATCTATCTATCTATCTATCTATCTATCTATCTATCATCACCTAAATCTGGAAAAGTCAAAGCTCCCAACACAGCAATTCAAAGCTCCCAATACAAAGACCTTGAGAAGGCACCCAAGACTGAAAAAGGAGGAGTTTCCATTAACTTCCCTGTATGCATTCGCGGATATTGTGTGAAAATCAGGTTGGAAGCGTTGACAGGGCTTTTTGAATTATTTAATATCAGTTAAACGTATTAAGGCATGGCTATCATGTATTCTCCCTCATGACGGCAGGATAGATTTTTTATGTTTTATTGTCATAGTCTCTCAAAAACACATCTTCAGTCCCACGGTTCATCCTTCATCACATGAATGGTGAAAAAAAAGACACATTTCAAGTTCACCTGTGAATTGAAGTGGGCGTATAATCAAGGCAAATTGACACGCTTCACCTGTCAAATTTACTGACTCTCCTCCCCCTACGAGGAGATATAAATTATATTTTCTTATCCTGGCTTTGTGTAAATGCTCTAAGGTGCCCTAAAACTAATTCTTTATTGCACAAGCCCATCCATCAAAAGTATCGATTGAACTAGGTGGAATGACATCTATTCCGATGCAATGGAGCAAAGCTAATAAGTGAAAAAAAAATAAATAAATAAATTTGAATTCTTGTCATTTGAGGCAGTGAATATACATAAACGCAGGCACCTTATTTGAGAAAAGACAATCATCAAACAAGTGTTTGGAAGCCATTGTCTCTGTGTTCACTGTCTTCTTCTTCTTCTTTCTTTTGAATAAATAAATACATTTTGTGTTTTTAACTAAATGGTTTCTCAAGAAAAAAAAAATGCAAATCTAGTGCTTTTAGCACTGAGAAATGGTGCTTGGACTTTGATTTGTTCACTCCTTGTATGTTTTTCTGAAGTGCCGGGTTACCAAGGTTCAGCATGTCCTGCATGTTTGTGACATTAACTGAGTAAACATAACTTCTTCTGGCACCACAACAAAGATATATACAGTGGACAGCTTCCATTCCCGTTTTTTCTATTTTTCTCTTCTTCTTCACAATGTTCTCTGTAAGAGAGGAGAAACAGCATGGGCGCAGCTGCTATCAAAGCTAGAGAGCGCAGCAGTGCTCAGAGCTGCTGATCCATACCCACACTGTGTCCCTGCTGTCACTTCATGATGCTCGCAGTACCGCTTCTGAACCACGGAAGTTACTACAATACACTGCATGCCTTTACCAAGACACCGCACAGTTAGAACTGAATAAATGGATAGGCTCTCTACAGACCCCAACCCTATCTTTCTAACCCTATCTATCTATCTATCTATCTATCTATCTATCTATCTATCTATCTATCTATCTATCTATCTATCTATCTATCTATCTATCTATCTATCTATCTATCTATCTATCTATCTATCTATCTATCTAAGAAAGAAAGAAAGAAAGAGATCAACCCAAACCCTATGTATTTCATCCTGTGCACAAACCTCCCATAACCTGCAAGAAACAATTATAAAGTTTAAAAAGAACAACATGAGTGTGGGGGACAATCACACAGAGAGGAGAGGAGATGTAAAAAAATAAATACAAATAAAGACTTGGTTTTTGCATTAATTATGACATATTAAAGGAATACTTTAGCTTTGAAACATTATTAGCCTTGTTAGATCTTGCCTCTCAAGGAGATTTTTTTTTTTTTTTTTTTTTTTGAGAATGCAGAATGCACCTGTTTACATTCATAAATAAAGATGAACACATCTTGTTAAACATTTTGATGAATGAAATTGTCAACTTTTCCAAGTTAACACAACGGTGCTATTCGTGAATACTAGTGTTGTTTTTAGCGGCCTGTTGCAATTTTAGTCTAGTCTTTGTGTGAAGCTGTCATTTTAGTTTTAAATAGTTTTAAGTGACGTTCATACTCTTTTTAGTCTAGTCAAGTTTTAGTCAACAAAAACTGATGACATTTAGTCTAGTTTTAGTCAATGAAAGTGCATTTTAGTCTCTTTTAGCCAAACCCATTTCAAACCAGGTTATTGTATTATATTATTGTTAGACTCAAGAATTATTATATTATTGCGCAAACTCATTTCGCATGGCGGAGCGTACAGCATTTTTTTGTAACTTTCTACATAGCTGTGCATCCGAACATACACGAGTGTGTCAGCGTTTGTGTGAAACAGAAGCAGTTTAATGTGACTCCATCAGGTGATTTTTGATTAAAGAAATTTATAAAAATGTTTGCATAGTTTGTCTAAGGCTTCTTATTTGAAGTATGTTTTATTTTTATTGTATGAAATAGAATAATAATTCATTTAGATATGAATTATACACTATTTGCTTACAGTTGTCTTGTGTTTGATGCAAATTACCGCACATAGTTTAAGATTGTTTTTAGTTTGTACATAAATAAATTATTAATTCATCAACTCATTCATCACAAGACTTGTACTGGAAAATTCTTCTTCTCACTTCTTCTCACCGGTGATTCCTGATGGTTTTAGAGGACAGTTACTCCTCGTCACTCCCCTGTCATTTCAAAGAATAGTACAATAGTGAATGCAACAAGTATAAAAGTCTTTTTGGGAAGGTGCACTCGCAGTCAGTAGAGATAGGCGAACGTATAAATCCCACTTAACTTTGTTTGTTGCCGTCTTCTCAATAATGCCATTGAGTGGGGTTTGAGGAAATGACGTTGCCTTTGCAGTGCAACCTGATGCAGCCCTTGAATTAAGACACAGGAAACAGAAATACTGCAAAGTAATAATAACGTGACAAAATAATGTTATAACATTTTGTTTCATCTCATTTTGGTCAAGAAAAAATTAAGAGACATTTTAGCATAGATTTTATTTTGTAAACCACATTTAGTCTCGTTTTTATTTGTCATCAAAAAACAACGTTTTCGTCATGTGATAAAGGTTCATATTTAGTCATAATTTTCGTTGACAGAAGAAACACTAGTGAATACATTTCACTCCCTGAGACCTTGTTTTTTACGGTCCTCGAATAAATGTCTTCTCATCTCAGAGAGACATCTAAGTGCACTTGATATACCATATAAGACATTGGTGTAACAAACAGGACTCAGGGACTTTGTCCTTTGTGAGAGCAACAAGTCCTGTCACTCATAAGGTCTGCCTGCCACAGTTCGAAAATGTGTTTGTTTGAATTATTTTAATCAGTTCCAATGCCATTCCACTGGAAATGAACATTTGCATACGAGCTGTAAGCCTTCATAGATCCTGAATATGATGAGCAGTCAAATAATACCATTTCCGGCACAAACTGCCACGGCTGATGCAACAAAGCACTTCAATCAGGATATATTGCTCCTCTCTGCCAGCTTTGGTTGTTGCTGACCCTAGTATGAATCATATTTTCCATCGATTTTCCACTTGACGCGATGGTGCAATACAGCGTTAAGAAAGACAACACATTCTTTGCAAATGAAATATTCCTCAAATTATTACACTTACATTTATTTTAACATAGTTTAAGTTATCAGAAGAATATAGACTATAAATTAAATTATCAAATGGTCAGTAATATTTTCACACGATATGTTGTGACGGTTAAACGAACCGGGTATCCCTCGCTAATCATCCACCCTCCTTATCCCGTTGTGCCACTTGTGCCGCTTCCTTGATATGGGTTTATCGACTTATAAAAATTATATAATACACTTTTATATTAATGCTAAGGTACTTTACAATCAGAATTGATTGGCAAGCAGCTGCAGTTACTTCTGTTTAATGCCGTATTGATTGCAATTGGTTTATGTTTTTAATAAAAAGCAACCTATCTACAATGAACAGAGAGAGAAAGAGTTAGATACAAAATATGCTGGGGAAGCAACGTAAACAAGGGCACCAAGCCTCTCATCAGAGGAACTTGAAGTTTTGCTGGACCTTGCCACCAGGTCGGAGATCACACCCCTTTGGTCCACTATAACCTGTATGTTTATGGCCTCGTCTCCCTTTTGCGATATGTAAGCCCGATCAATCACTGATGAATTGGCGATAGGGATGAGTGTGCCATCCACCAGGATGTAAACCCCGGCATGGCGCAGAAGGGCTTTGGTGACAGTGTGGACGCACCTTCACACCGAGGTCTTGATTAGGCCGTAGCCCTCTCCCACGACCTCAATGAATCTCCCACGACCTCGATGAATCTCTCCGTAGCAAAAAATAAATATAAATGAATAAATAAATAACCTAGCACTGGGCTTCAGGGCTTAAAGCAAAATTCAGCTGCGTTTGCCTGGCAAGCGCAGGTCTGAGAGGGTCCAGCAGCTCCATAATGAGTTGTCTTTGGAGGAGATTTTTTTTAAATATAGCCACGTCAGGCAAAATGTCAAAAGGGCTTAAGTTTTGTCGAATAAAAAAATTGACATGGACTAAATGGCTCCGCGTCCGGCTCCGTCTTTGATTCAATACAAGGACACGTTGGATCGCTGCTATAGTTGGTCGCTTACTGGACGCAACTATGATTACCCATTAATAGATCTTAAACATTTAGAGTCAAAAATGTTTGCCAGATTTTAATGATCAAAAACTGGATTGCCAATTCACTTTAATTACATTACGAAAAAGCCTAGGCTATTTACCACCATATTAGTTCTGATACCACATAAAGTCAACTTCATAAATAGGCCTGTATCCATTGCGAACAAAATTTATTATGAGTCTTAAAAAATAACATAAAATCATTGTTGAGCCACAACATTGTCAACATGCCTTAGTTTGACTTGTACTTTGCTGCACTGATAAAGAGAGAACTGAAGAGGAACACGAGCCGAGCCAGATAACGAACGTTCACGAGTCAAGAACCGGTTGCATCGGTTTTCGGATCACCAGTACTTCTTTCGGACAGGTCGATTCAATAAACTGGTTGAAGAAAACGGTTCACCGGTTCTTTTGCGCTCGACGTAATGGCATCATTGGCGATGATTTCCCTTGATTCAAGCCTTCGGTTTACCCGGGCTCATAACACTAGCACAGAATCAGTTCAGAATCAATCACCAAAAGAATCAGTTCGGTTCAGACACTCTATGTGTCAGTCTGATTCATGCTGAATCACACATGCAAAGTATCATCAGCTGCTCGGTTTGGACGCGTCTGACAGAAACGGTTATTGACTCGACAACGAGTCAGTCTGTTGTTCGTTATCTGGCCCTGCTCGGCGTTAATCTTCAGTTCTCTCTTCACAGCAGTTCAGTCAGTGTACTGTTTGAGTAAATTAATTACTCTGGGAAATTGGTTTGTTTGAACTCAGAGGGAGTGTCAACCACATTAAAAAAGTTAACAGCTTAAGTCATTTGTGGATTAATGTGTATTGGAGATGCGAACCGTTTAAAACGATTCAGTTCAATTTTGTTGAACTCGTTCAAAAAGATCCGGTTACATCGAATGATTTGTTCGCGAACCGGATATCACAAATGTATGTATGTAGGTACTGAATGTATGTATGTATTTTTTTTATTTTAGATTTTTTTTTTTTTTTTTTTTTAAATAGTGTAATATATATTGTAGACTTAGTAAACCGTTTTGACCTCAGTTTGTGCACAGGTACAGTCAAGCTGCAAGAAAAAAAGAGCCTTCTTTGAACTGTTTCAACAAGGCTAAAAGCACATAATCTTCTAGAATTTCATTTTATGGTGTAGCATTAATAGAAAACTGGCTAATTAGAAGGGGTGTCCACACACCTTTGGCCAACCATGCTAGCAGTGAATTTAATTACAGATGGTGCAGTGAAAGCTGAAGGTGTGGTAAATGTTGGATGACCCTGTGAGCAGCAGATCTTTTACACAACAATCTGAGTTTTAAGACATCATTAAGACCACAATGGCCTTGAAGAGAAAAAGGAAAAACAGGCAGAAAGAAATAAAAGACTGAATAAAAAAAGAAAAGAAAAGAAAAAAAAAAAGAAGCAAAGTAGGAGAGTAGAAAAGTGGAGAAGAAAAGTCCAGATGGGAGATTTCTGTTGTCCCTGGAGGGTACAGAAAGACTCAGTGGGGACTTTGCAGAATGAAACCTGCATGAGCTGCTCTCGTTTTCTCCTCTCTGCCTGTCCTGTCTTTCCAAAGCCTCATGACAAACACTCACCTTGAGTGCTGAATCACGGGCCCCGTGGGCCTCCACATGAGGTGCTGATGAATTTTCGCCACGAGAAACAGGGGTTATCTCTGAGGTCAACCTGACCCGAGCCACATTCATCACAGCTCTCTTCCAAAACAACCAGCCAAGATTGGAAAACTGAGATGCTACGAGCGAAACGAGAGACTAAAAGATGGAAAGAGAGAGTAGGAGGGGGGAGAAAAACAAACATGCTTCTAATGCAGAGGAGGCTGATACAGACACTGGCCGATAGATGCATGTTTACCCTGCGTTTACGCAGCTACCGCAGGCTGTTTGCTATGTTTACAATGCTCTATACTGCATATACTGTAAACTACAAGAGTATGTATTTACCAACAACATACATACTACAGTTTAAATGTTTGGGATTGGTAAGATTAATGAATTTTATTTAACAAACCTTCTTAAGCTCACAAAGTATACATCTACTGTACGCACGCGCACACACACAGATATACATGTATATACAGTGCCATCCATAAGTATTGGAACAGTAAAGACAGAATTGCTTTCTTTGCCGTGGAGTCAAGACATTTGGAAATATGATTAAAAGATGAATATGCTACAAAACTACAGAATGTCACATTGCAGATCCCTTGTATGCAACCAGAGCAGTGAGTCATAGATCTCACCAGAACACCAGACTCTTGGTCTTATGCATTGAAATGCTTTTCCCCAGACTTTACTGCAGCCAATTCCAACTGTTGCTTGTTTTGGGGAGTTTATGTCTTTAGACTTCTCTTCAGCAAGTGAAATTAATGTTCAATCTGATTTAAATCTAGAGATTGATTTGGGCAATCTAAGACTTTACATTTATTTGACCTTATAAAGTCCTTGACTGAACTGGCAGGCTGTTTTGGGTCATTGTCCTGATCTAATATGAAGTGCTTTCTATGAGTTTGTTGGCATTTTCTTGAATATTGGTAACCAAGATAATTTTGTACCCTCACAAATTAATTCTGCTACTGTCATCATACATTAAGTCATCTTTAAAATGAAGAAGTCCTGTTCTAGAGACAGCCATGCATGCCAATGCCATGACTCCACCTCCACCAAGCTTTACAGATGAGCTTGTATGCTTAGGATCATTTGCAGATCCCTTTTTTTTTTCTCCACACTTTTTCTTTTCAATCACTTAGATAAAGGTTAATCTTTGTCTCATCGGTCCATCAACCCAGTTCCAAAACTCTACTGGCTCACATTTGTGAAGAATCTTGCCTTCCTATTTTTGGTGCTGATCAGAGGTTTGCATCTTGCTGTGTAGCTTCTGTAATTCTGTGTCAAACTCTCCTGCAGACTGTAGATTGACAGAGCATCACCCCAGCTTTCTGGAGGCCGTTGGTGATTTTACAGACATGTATTTTAGGGTTCATTTTCACAGCTTTTATGATTTGTCTGTCATCAACTGTTGTTTTTTTCTCAGCCGATCAGGTCGTTGTCGATTGCTGATATTGTCGGTAGTTTCCAAACTCTTTACATGCCCTTTGTTTTTTTCTATAGTTTTAATTGACTTCCTCTTTTCTTTTAGCATCCAAATTTTTGCTTTTCTTTCAGAGTCGGCTTCCTTGTCTTCATCCTGGTTTGTGTGGGTCATCATCGAATGCAAGACTTAAAATGCAGAAGCAATGGATATAACTGATAAGACAGATTCCCTGCTTTTAATATCTGAAGAATTAATGGAACAGGACACAGCTGAACACTTAGAAAGACCTGTGTCAGATAGGGAGATGAAACTCTAAAAGTGCCGATCTTCTTAGCTGGTAAAACATCTTTGTGTTGAATCACCCAATAATAAAATGTTACATTATGTAACTTTTTCTAATATTCATATTTTAATCATATTTACAGATTTTTTGATTCCACAACAAAGAGAACAATTTTGTCTTTACTGTTCCAATACTTTTGGAGTGCACTGTATTTTTTTTATTTAAAATAAACATCTTCCATTTTAATATATTTTAAAATATAATTTATTCTTGTGATGGCACTGCTGAACTTTCAGCATTAATTTAGTCCTTTAAAAATGTATGATATTAGTGTTGCTTGCCTATAAAGAACCCTAATAGGAACCCTTTAGCCTCATCCAGACTGTCAGTCCAAATCAGATTTTTGTGCAAATCAGATTGAAATCTGCTCATATTTAGATGAATGGCAACAGACTCCTTTATTTTATTATTATTATTATTATTATTATTATTAATAATATTATTATTATTATTTTGTTTTTATAATCTGTTTCAAGCTTCATTCTTATGTGGTTTGAAAATTTCTGGAAATGTGTTTCAGTCTGACCACTCAGATCAGATTTTGCATAGCTTTTTCACGTTTTCTCGCCACGTAAAAAGTAAACACTTCAGAGGTTGTTTGTAAAACACGTGATAAAAGTCGTTGCAGAAACAATGTTTTGTTGTTTCTAGTCAAGCAGAAAATGATAATATACTGTTAGTCTACCCACCTATTCGAGTTTTGAGACCACCGGAGATGGTAGACATACCAACACAATGTCATTGCCAAAGAAACCAATGCAGATATTGAGTAAAAGAAAAAGCACCATAGACACACAAAATCCGAATTGAGCAGTTTATTATTCTACTCAGATATTAACAAGTATAGGGATTTGGCAAGGGCTAAATTGTGATGGCTAGAGGACTAGGTCAGTGAATTTCCAAAAATGCAGCTCTTGTGGAGTGTTCCAATAGGGTCATGGGTGACATTGATGCACGTGGGGAGTGAAGGCTATTCTGTGTGGTCCAATCTAACAGACAAGCTACTGTAGCTCAAACTGCTATAGAAATTAATGATGGTCCGGATGGAAAGGTGTCAGAATACACAGTGCATCACAGTTTGTTACGTATGGAACAGTCAAAGAAATTGCTGGCAGTGGGCAAGTGAGCATCAGAACTGTACCAGAGGGCAATGGAAGAAGGTGGCTTGATCAGATGAGACACATTTCTTTTACATCACGTGGTTTCTTTTACATCATCATTCTGGTTTATAGCACTCAATTTTGAGTCCTGATGACCATATAGGACCTCAGCACTGCTACATATTCCAAGTTTTCTTAAACCATTAGACAACTTTGTGTAAACAGAACAATGTATGTATAATATTTACTTGTTAAAGATGATATTTATAGACGCCAATTGAATATGCGAAGAAGTGAATAAGATTCCATGTACATTCAACCTTTATGAATAAGACAGGAACAAAAATATTTTCTCCAAACCAAATTCTTGCAGATTGTGTTATCTGCTCATGTCTATGTTTGTCTCTTCTAAGCCTATTGGATAAAGACACACCTCAGCGAGCTTAACAGATACAGTCAGCTCACAGGCGCCGCTAGACACAGGTCATTTCATCAGAATTGCAGAGCTGACCTGTGGTACTTCTCTTGGAGGAAGCAGTCCCTGACCTTTATTACTGCCGAGTTACACACCTTATTGCAAGGAAATCTGTAAATTTTTATCACAGGGACACTGCACACGGCAGGCAAAGGTCAAGCAATATACTGATCCTTAGTCCAGTGTCCTCCTTTTCTCTCAGAGTACATGCAAAGCGTCCTTCAAATGCACTTCAATCAAATCTCTCCCCCTGCACTGATATGAGCATCTCTGTCCCATCTGATTATCTCTTTTATGGCCTAGATTTATTGGTTCTAGGGTTAGAGAGCACCTTCGGAGATGCACATCAACGGCCAGAGTGTGGGAATGTAATTTATCTCTTTTGCCCCAAAACCTCATTTTCAGTTTTTGTGCAACATGTAAAAAATGTGCTTAGATGTTGTATTTTTCTCATAAGTAAATTAGAGTTAAATAATGTAACCATAGCTACATAAAGCTATGTAAAGACTTCAAATAAAGACTTATTTGAAAAAAAAAAAAAAAAATCTATATACATTTGGTGTGTTGCATCCCTCTGAAAGTATCACTCTCTAAAAAATGAGTGATTAACACACTATTTGAGCTCATATGTCATAATCCTTATATAATTTTATTTTATTTTGTAAGTAGTTTTTGAGGAGACACTAACTGCCTCCTAATTTTAGATATTTATTCTTGAATGATATTGCGTTTTTTTTTTTTTTAATTGTTCTATTTCTATCTTGAATAACAAAGTTTTAAGAACATTACCAGCCAATGAGTTGCTGATCAAATTAAAACATCAATAAAGGTGACATTTTATGTGGTGTCTGTAAAACCTTTGATATAATATGCAAATTTGTGCATACTTTGTAAGATGATGACTGATTTGCATATTAAAAGATTTAAGAATATGTAAAAAGTCTATATACAAAACACTCTTTTTGTATTTATTTTGGTAGCGTTTCAATTTGATTAAAGGAAAGAACATTTTAGCCTACTCTACTACCTTCAGTTAAAAAGAAAAAGTAGGCTGTTCTTCAGAAATACTTATGAGACTGAGAGAAGAAGAGTGAACGGGATGAAAAAACGTAAGGTCATATTTGAATAATGTAGCAGAGTTTCTCTCAAGTGTGAGCACAGAACAGTTGTACTAGACTTTGACCTGATTATTTCAAGTGCCAAAGAAATTCACAAACCTCCTAATTCAGCCTCTTCCCTACAGCTACATGTTTCTTTTGATGGCCTTTAGATGTGAGAGACTGTAGATATTCACTTCCAGAGACTGATGAATGGTGACCTGTGATAGATCAGACACAGATCTGGTCTTGAGTCATCCACAGACGGTTGGTGTTAGAGGTTTGCATCTTGAAAATGTGTCATGTCTTAACTTCACAGGAATGGATATATATATATATATATATATATATATATATATATATATATATATATATGTGTGTGTGTGTGTGTGTGTGTGTGTGTGTGTGTGTGTGTGTGTGTGTGTGTGTGTGTGTGTGTGTGTGTTTTATTTCACTACAATCTTTCATAGGTGTTAGTGAAAAAAAAAGAAAAAAAAAAAAAAAAGAAAAAAAATCAGATTCTCAATATTTCCGGTATTGCTTCCAAATGAGAACATTTTTTCAGAACATTTTATTGTAATTATTATCATTTTGATTGTATGACTTTATTTCATGCAATTCTGACTTCATGTCTCACAATTGTGACTTTATATTGTAAATATGATTCAGAGAAGAAAGTCAGAATTCCACCCGAGAGTTAATGGCAATTTATCTTACAATTTAGACTTCTTCTTTTTTTTCACAATTCTGAGAAAATTTTGATAGATATAAAGTCACAGATTTGAAATATAAACTCATAAATGTTGATGAAAAAAATCGACAAAATATTATTTTGCAATTTGGATTTTTTATTTTTTTTAAATTATATATATGTTTTTTTTTTTTTTTTTTTTTTTTTTTATGTGGTGGGAACAAGCTTCCATAAAATGTGCTCCATTAATAAATATTATTAATAATTATATGTATTTAAACTTCCATCTTTGGAGTTAATTCCAAGTGCTAATATTTTAGAGCTGTGGTGATATATTGTAATTTGTTTGCATTCTGGTAAATCAGAATTTGTTCATTCCCTTTTAAAACCAATCAATACCGGATCCAGCTACTTTAGCACAGCTGCCACATCTTCACTTTCTGAAGTCTTTCCATTAATATAAATGTGTTTTTTAGATGCTGTTCACATATTTGTCCTTTATTAAGCTAAAAACTATGAAAACCTTTGTCCTAAAAACGATAACTCCTTTATCATGATCCCATTGGTGGGACTGAAGTTTATATGTTTGTGCATGTTTGTGCCTCATTAGTCTTTGATCCATTGGAAAAGATAACCACTCAAATATTACTGCTGCATGGACAATTGGGCACAAGAATGATGCAGAATCTATCACCCTTTTTTCAGTTTTTCACGCCCCAAACTTCCCCATCTTCCCTCTTTTATATCTCATTAAGTCCTCTAAAGATCCGCCACACTTCCACACATCTGAGGCCTCGAAGCGCAGTAGTTGGGTCTCCAGTGCCTCAGCCGCTATGAGTGATACATCATATCTGCATGACTTTGATACTGTAATAATTCTCACCCCAGCCGGCTATTGCTGCATAACAAACACAGGGATGTGTTTAATAATGATCATTCATGAGTGAAATTCTCTGCTCAGATCGGTAGCTCTTTTTAGCACCGACTTTGTCAACAAGACTATAAAATTTCTGTATTATAAATGGAAAAGCTATTTCCTGGTCTTTACTCGTGACAAATGTATGGTTTAATAAATTTGTCAGGGCATTCATGGAATATGGAAAGGGTAAATAATATTTTATGCTGAAAATGATTAGCAACATGGGAAATAATGGATTGCTCTTTGTTGCAATGTTTTTCCGTGTCATTAATTTTGGTATTCAGAATCTCTTGGCATCTCACGACAAACCATGAATGAAGACACCTTATAATATATATAACATCAAATAGTGTCCAACCCTAGTTTAAGTAGCTGATAACGTGTTTAAGAACATTGCTGTAGGCCACCATTACCTCCTACAATTTTGTCAAAGTTTTAGACAAGCGGATTCCAAAGTGTAGAGGAAGTATATAGTTTATTCTTTTTGAAGGGCACTGCATACAGCTCAGGTAACGAGTATTCATCAATCTAGCACTTCACAGGAACTAAACAAAGTTTAGCTAAAATCAAGCAGGCATATGAGAATGCCCACGGATTGTTTGCTAAACGTCTGATGCATATGGGACACAAAAGTAGACACACTTTAGGAGTGTGGAAGTCATTATCTGATTGGTTGAATTATACAGGATTTCTTTCTCCGCCCGGAAACAAAAATGATGTTTACTGTGATGACGAGTGCTTATCAGGGTCAACTAAATGCTGTATATTCAAAAGTATATTGAATATTTAAAGTTCACAGCGTAGAATTTTTAAAATGCGTCCGAGAGTTTTAACACTGGTCTGTTATTGTGGCAACATTTCCACGCCCCGGAACTTGACCCTGAACGAAACTAACTGTGATTGGTTGTTTGACATGTTGGTCAATTACATTTTAAAATGCTCATAATCAGATTACAGTATATATTTTTTTATTGATTGTATAATAATATATTGACACAATTATATTACATTTTTTCAAAATTTGATTCTTATTTTTCTCTTATTTATCTTAAAAATGAACTGCTTTTATACATTTGGAAAGTCTTCCAGCTTTTCATCTTTTCACAAACCTCTTGCAGTTAATGCATGAATCCCTAGCATAATGTAATATTTAATACATTTCATGATGTTGACAACAAAGAATGGAATATATAATAAGGTCAAAAGTAATCTAAAAGTAATCAAATATACATTGTCTAATATATGCAATACAATTGATTGTTAATAATTGTAATGTGTAATCAGCAATAGACTACAACAGGGTTATTCAAATATTGCCCTGGAGGGCCAGTGCGGTGCAGAGCTTGTCTCCAACCCTAGTCAAACACACCTGAGCATGCTAATCAATGTTTTTGCAATCATTAGAACATCACAGGCAGGTGACTTTGATCAGGGTTGGAGCCAAACTCGGCACCACATTGACCCTCCAGGGCAATATTTAAATAACCCTGGACTACAATTTGTAAGTAATCTAAACCTCTAGCACTGCATGTGTTACATTACAATCAAGAAGACACATCTGTATATGAACCAAATTACATTAAATAATAATAATAATAATAATAATAATAATAATAATAATAATAATAATAATAATAATAATAAAATGCAACACTCATTTGAACAATCATTGAAAAATGTGGTTTCAAATTAGTTATATTCCTTATTTTATCTAGTCTGCTGGTAACATCTTAACATCAGTGTGTTATGAAGAAAATCATTTTTCTTAAATGATTAAATCAACAATGTTAATTAATTCAAGAACAAAACAAGTGAAATAAGTTTTGACAGGATGTTTTCCAAATGTTTGTTTGTTTAACTGTTCCATATTTACATTTCCATAGACACATTTTTATTATTTATTTTAAAACATTAAAAAAAGTCCCAAATAGTTAGGTTTAAAAAATTACATATAATCAGTTATTGTGTAATACATAATGTGCATTATCCTCAAAATTGTACTACAATATTTGAATGTGTATAAATATGGTCTCTCGTGGAACTGGGCATAAACAATTCAGTTTAAATTAATGATACTGTAAAACAGCCCAGAGATGTGTTGTAATATTGAGATCCAGTTGCTACAAAACACAATTTTGGATACATAAGATTAATGAACTGTCACGATCCATTGACAGACAAAGAAATTTTGAATGTGATGGTAAAAGCCAATCAGCTTCACTTGATTAATGCCAGTCATTAGATCAGTGTCTTGATTACCTCAGAGAGCCCAGATCTTCTTCATCATGTGAAAATCAATGCATGGAGGAGCTAATGACATAGTAACACTGAGTTATGTCCCTCCCTCTCAATAGATATGAAAAAAAAGCTTTACTTCCATGATAAACAAGGTTTTTACATTGGAAAATTATTAATGAATATTACACAAATGTGGAAAAGCTCTGTCTGCAGCCTTTCGGGAATCTGCAGAGCTGAAATGTCCCTATTGGCAATTAGTAATGGCATATGGATTGATAGATAAATTATGTAATTGTTCTGCATGGACGCATATCGATTTATCCCCATGTTCGTGGGTTTTCTCCAGGTGTTTTTGTCAAACAGCCATGTGTTTGTGTCTTCGGTGAGAGCTTACGTGGTTTGGGAGGAAGGACTGAATTCGGGTCCGACACAATCGACTTTGTCACAAGACAATAGAAAACGTGAGAAAGAGAGAGAGAGAAAACTGAAAAAACAACTGAAGGGGAAATATGTGTCTGCTGGTGAATATGTGAAATTTACAGTATGCACACAATCAATAATTTGTAAATAACAAGTGGAATTAGATTGAACAAAATTATAAACGCAACTTTTTTTTGTTTTTGCCCCCCGTTTTTCATCAGCTGAACTCAAAGATATAAGACTTTTTCAATGTACATAAAAGGCCTATTTCTCTAAAATATTGTTCACAAATCTGTCTAAATCTGTGTTAATGAGCACTTCTCCTTTGCCAAGATAATCCATCCACCTCACAGATGTGTCTTGACTCTTGGTTACACGATTCTCATGAGTCTTCACCAGATTAATCCCTTTGGATTAATTCTATTATAAAATATGTTATTATAAACTAACAGTAATATAATCTTAGCATATCAACTCTGCGATTTGTAAATGCTCATTTTTTTATTTATTTTTTTATTTTGCAATGGATCCTTCAGAAATTAATTTAATATGTTGATTTGATGCACTATATATATATATATATATATATATATATATATATATATATATATATATATATATATATATATATATATATTCAGCATATCTTTTTCAATTGACATATTTTCGTTTTACAAGTTTAGAGCTGATTTGTTAGTGTTGGCTACTTTTAGAGCAAGTATTTAATAGTAAACCATTTTGCTTGATCGTCTTTAGCTTATTTCTCCCTGCTATAAAGTGAATTCCAGAGGTTGGAGAAAAAAGAGACAGAAGTTGAAAATGGAGCGACTCTTCCTTCCCATGGGTCTAGCGTTGGTTGGGTTGGTTTGGACAGATAGGCAGCAGCTGCAGGGGAATGATAGCATAGTTAGCCGTCGCAGCCGACTGCAATAATCTCAGTCCTGGCTGAACCAGAGAAAGGGAGCTCTACTCGTACAGTGGGGCTTCTGCCATCATCAGCTCAAGTATCATCATGAACAGCTGTTCTCAGGCCTGTGGGTGAGACAGGGCAAGTGGAGGAGCCATGGGACACTTGAGAGACATATTCAGCTGATACACTGACTGCCCTGCTAGCAGATGAAGGAAAATATATGGGTTAAGAAAGAGATTGATACAAGATGTTTATTATGTTAAATACCTTGGCTGTGGTTAAATGATGATGAAAGAATAATGAAGAACTTGCTGTTAATTAACAACACTCACGTCTAATATATAAAGGAAAGGAATGATTATTATAGTACCACATAGTGTCAACTGTCTGTGACAAGAAAACAGCTTTAGGGCTAAGTAAGTAAGTAAGAAAGAAAGAAAGAAAGAAAGAAAGAAAGAAAGAAAGAAAGAAAGAAAGAAAGAAAGAAAGAAAGAAAGAAAAGAACAGAAAAAAAGCTGAGACCTCTAATTTATGCTAAGTGTTGCTGTACTTTACTTCTTTGCTCTTAATTAACTTCTGAGCTGTCAATTATTTTATTTTATTATTATTATTATTATTATTATTTTTTTTTTTTTTCATTATTAGTTTGGAATAATTAAGTCGGAATATATATATATATATATATATATATATATATATATATATATATATATATATATATATATATATATACAGTATATATATATATATATATATATATATATATATATAGCATTTTTTTAAACACTGACAATACTAAGAGCCATTACCTATAACTGAACGCCATTTCAACATCATAAACTATCATAAATTATCATATATAGACTATATAAATGGATATAAATATTCACTGTACAAACACATTTGTGCAATTGACTTGACATTGGCATTGTTTTTGTTAAGCCTGGTCGTAGTAATGAAAGCAGGCTTGTTGAATTAATTGTTCTTTTCACTCCTCATAGCAGGTGCTATTTATCTTTTGTCATTTCCTTCAGAGTGTTTTATTCTGATTGTTTGTATATTCTTATCATGAAGAACGTCACAACCGTTAAAATGAAAATAAAGTCACTCTGGCTGGTATTTACTATTTCAAAACAAGCATGTGTTCAATTAATCATAGTCTCAGCTGAATAAAAAATCCTCTGCAGCATCCTCTCACTGTCCCTAAAGCTCAAATACAAAGCGGTTATTTGACCACATCAAATTTCTGGACTCTCGAACGCTTTTACAGTTGAACAGTAGCTTCTTGTCTTTTTATGATTTTGTTTCTTGTTTACCAGCCAGGCCTCTCTTAGAATATATAACTGAATTACCCTGGGATGGCGCTTTGTTTATTAGATGCAGTTGTTTATGGTTTTTAGATGCAGCTGAGCTTCATGTGGCATTGACTGGCCCACTCTGGAGCGTGGTTTCATCAGATTAAATAAAGATTTAAAAAGTGTAGAACAGATGATGATGGCCCTGGGCCATCTTGCGGAGATATGAAGGGAGATAAAACAGTCAAACCCACCTCGCTAGCAAACTGACCCCCAGCACTCCCGAATCAAGGCCCCTGCCCTGGAGGCACTATGATTTTTATATCAAAAGGTTTGACTGAAGAATCATTCCTCCAAAACCTCTAAATCAGAACGTCCATGCAATATTGATAGCCATTTATTTAATACGGCCACTCTAACTTTGAAGTAAGACACTTTGGACAACTGATGAGCTCAGACAACGCAGGCCAAATGTGAAAGCGTCTCATGGCTGCGATGGCTTATGCCATGGTGATGGCTCTTTGTGGTTTTCAGTGTCTGCCATAAAGCAAAATGGGGGTCAGGGGAGAAATAGGCCTATTAATATTTCACGATGAAAGAGCTTCATCCCGGTCTATTTCAGCCAGTGGTCACGAGTAGCCTACTTCCTGCAGCTCTGCTCCCATTTATCAATTAGTGGACTTTTTTTCTTCATTGGCATAGCATTAAACCTAAAAGGAGCTTATCTCATTTGTGACAAAGTGTTTTCCCTCTCTGCACTCACGGCTGAAGCTAGGAGAACCTATAATGGTAAGTGACACATTTGAACATGGGAAATGGGGCTTTACTGTCAATTAATATCTCATGTCAGAATATTTTATTTTTTAAATAAGCAAGAGTGACCTTGCATATCATGGAATATTTATGAAAATCCTTTCCGACTGAGTTATTTATTTATTAATTTTTTCATTGAATCATGATTTTATGAATTTTATGAGACACTCATCTATAAATTAGGACTCAATTGGGACTTTTATCCTGCTCCACCAAATTTCACCAAAGGGTTTTGCTTCACACACTGAAGGGCTTTATTTGGTAATAACAACCATCTGAATGGACATTACCATTAGCTCACTTGTAATACACTTAAATCCTCATTTAAAGAAAAGAAGTTCAAAAGCAGCACACATTTGAACTTGTCTTCCCTTACTAACTTATTTATGTTTGGATGAAATACTGATCTGGCTTTAAACTGCTTTAAAATCATACCTGTTTATTATCTTACAATCCATTAAATATACAGAACTATCAACCTGGCAACAAGACAATAACACAGTACTGATAATGTTGAAGTTATCTGATTTCGTTTTTAATTGAATCAGTAAGTGAGACATTACATGGTGGCAGTAACATTAGTAAGAAGAGAGAGCGAGTTTGTGGTGTGAAACGAGAAAATGAAAGTAGCACTGGCTTTAAATACTCAGATAAGCAGTTTGCTTGACCAATCAGGATCGGTTATTCCAATCAGCCATGTAATAAAAATAAATTAAAGTCTAACTTAAAACTGAAGTTCATTACTTTTCGTATGGCTTTTGTTTGATTATATGTGTAGATCAGATCATTTTATGGTACTTTTGGTACAAGATATAAGATTTTGACCTTAAAAGAGGACAGAAATCCTTATGGTTTCAAATGATGGGTGAGTAAATAATAATATTTTCATTTTATCCCTAAACTTTTGTCTTGGATATAGTGACACCATCCTCCAAAATGAGCTGAGTACAACCTTGAGTGACATTTACTTATAAGTGTGTGTTAATATGAGATCAGTAAAGTCAGATGGAGACAAATAAGTCCATGTACTGCATTCAAAGTCACTTGTGAAATCATACTCCCTGCAAACACACTTTTTAAAGCGCTTAGTGAAGAAGCATCATGCTAATCCGTGTTCCTGCCGCATTAAACATAGATCTTAATAAGACAACGCTTGAAGGTTATTTAAAGTTGCCCAAGTAAACATGTTCAGAGTTTCTTGGAGTTTAAGCTTGGGGGAGATCTGTGGCTGTAGAGTCACGCCACATGGATTAAATTCTTCAGGCTTAAGTAGAAAACTGACAGGTCATGTAACACAGACTCGGGAAGGAAAATGAACAAAGTGAAATTCATTGAAACACCAGTACTTAGAGTGCAATGTGAAACAATAAAGCATATAACACTCATTTAAAAATTATTCAGTCCAATCTGCTAGAAAATCATTTCCACAGTTTCATTGGAACAATTCATTTCAATTAACAAATTCACATAGGATAATCACATGACACAGTCCCTGACATGTTCTAAAATATTATAGTAAAGCCATATCCACAAAGCCATTGTAACAGATTGTCTATTAAGTTTTATTAAGATTGGTTTTCTATTGAAATCTCATGTGTTCTAGTTCGGTTTGTTGAAAGATTCAGCTCACAAAAGCATAAAGTCATTTAGACATTAGTATAATTTTCATTTAAATTAAACAAGACAAAAAAAAAATCAATAATAAATTTCAGTGATGCAAAACACAAGTGTCTTCAAAACCAATGTTTTTAATAATAAAAATAAGGGGAGGCTTTAACAAAAAGTAAGCCATCATGCACGTATTGAATAAAAGTAGCTTTTTCTTTGAATCTGCCCTGTACAGAACATTTTAAATAGGGAAAATGAATGATCTAGCTCATAAAACTGCTTCCAGAAAGAAGGAAAAGAGAAAATAACAAAACAGGGCAATGCCAAAATGTGCTGTACTTTTGACTGCGACAAAAAAAAAAAAAAAAAAAAAAAAAATATATATATATATATATATATATATATATATATATATATATATATATATATATATATATATATATATATATATATATATATATATATATATATATATATATATATATATATATATTTTTTTTTTTTTTTTTACCGCTGCCATCTCACTGGAGCCTGAAATTCAATTTCATTTCAGATTCAACACAGGAACTATTTGGTTGGACACACCAATCATTTAACACTCAGTATTGTCAGAGGGGATTTTGGAGTGTGTGTGTTCAGGATAGGCAGAGCATGACTGCATCTATCTGAAAAAGCATGGAATTATTCAATCAGTGCAAAGCTTTCAAATCTTCCACCTGCTTTCTGTAAATAACATCAGAGCAACTTGTGCTGACAAATGCATGTAATGCATCTTAACTTCAATCAACATTCAATTTTGCAAAGACTAATAATAATGTTTTTGCACAAATGTTTTGAACTAATGCCGTCCTTGTGGAGTCAAAACTGTGAAGAAAAGAAACACAGAAACATTGCTTGATGAAACCGAGTCTGTTTTTAGACTATTCAGATCTGCTGCATACAGTATGATGGAAATTTGCTTCATAATTTGAAAGGGGAATTGTCTTAAAATTATACATGTAATTTCCTACTATATACAGTTCCCTCCATATAAGTATTGGAACAGTAAAGGCAAAATTGTTCTGTTTGCTGTGCAGTCAAGAAATCTGCAAATATGATTAAAAGATGAAAATGAGACATAACTACAGAATGTCACATTTTATATTGGGTGATTCAACACAAAAATACCAGCTAAGAAGATCAGCACTTTTAGAGTTTCAACTCCCTATCTGATGTGAGCATAAGTATTGGAACAGTCTCACAGGTCTTTCTAAGTGTTCAGCTGTGTCCTGTTCCATTAATTCTTCAGATATTAGAAGCAGGGAATCTGTCTTATCAGTTATATCCATTGCTTCTGCATTCTAAGTCTTGCATTCGATGATTACACGCACAAACCAGGATGAAGACAAGGAAGCCGACTCTAAAAGAAAAGCAAACAATTTGGATGCTAAAAGAAAAGAGGAAGTCAATTAGAACTATAGAAAACCAAATGTAATGGACAAATCAAGAGTTTGGAAACTACCAGTGACATCAGCAACCAACGATGCCCTGATCGGCTGAGAAAAACAACAATAGTTGATGACAGACAAATCTTAAAAGCTGTGAAAATGCACCCTAAAATACAAGTCTGTAAAATCACCAACGGCCTCCAGAAAGCTGGGGTGATGCTCTGTCAATCTACAGTCTGCAGGAGAGTTTGACACAGAATTACAGAAGCTACACAGCAAGATGCAAACCTCTGATCACCACCGAAAATAGAAAAGGCAAGATTCTTCCCAAATGTGAGCCAGTAGAGTTTTGGAACTGGGTTGATGGACCGATGAGACAAAGATTAACCTTTATCTAAGTGATTGAAAAGAAAAAGTGTGGAGAAAAAATGGAACTACAAATCCTAGGCATATAACCTCATCTGTAAAGCTGGTGGAGTCATGGCATTGGCATGCATTGCTGTCTCTAGAACAGGACTTCTTCATTTTAATGATGACTTAATGCATGATGACAGTAGCAGAATTAATTTGTAAGGGTTCAAAATCATCTTGGCCACAAATTTTCAAGAAAATGTCATTAGAAAACACTTCATAGATCAGGATAATGACCCAAAAACAGTCAAGGACTTTATCAGGACAAAGAAATGTAAAGTTTTACATTGCCCAAATCAATCTCCAGATTTAAATCTGATTGAACATTAATTTCACTAGCTTAAGAGGAGTCTAAAGACAGAAACTTCCCAAAACAAGCAACAGTTGGAATTTGCTGCATTAAAGGCTGGGGAAAGCATTTCAAAGCATAAGACCAAGAGTCTGGTGTTCTGGTGATGTCTATGGGTTGCAGACTCACTGCTCTGGTTGCATACAAGGGATCTGCAACTAAATATTAGCCTTTAATCTTTTATATCTGCCTTAAATTCAACTGTTCCAATACGTATGCTCACATCCAATAGTGGGATGAACTCTAAAAGTGCTGTCCTTTTTATTTGGTGAAACGCATATGTGCCGAAAGACCTAATAATGAAATGTGACATTCTGTAGTTTTGTTGCATATTCATCTTTTAATCATATTTACAAATGTCTTGACTCAACAGCAGAGTAAGCTATTTTGTCATTACTGTTTCAATACTTATGGATGTCACTGTATATAGCAGAAAAATACATTTATAATTTAAAACACATGCAAAGACACATAAAAAGACAAAATAGCACTTAGCAGGACTTGTACATATATTGTGTGAATATTAGTTATCTCTATTGGTACAGTGTAAATAAAATGCTGATGCTTTTTACACTTGGTGAAAACTATTTTAAAATACATAATTTGTTTTAGTTTGTGACTATTTTCTGTTGAAACCAGCTAAATGAAACTTGTCTTTTTAAGCTTCAGCAGGGAGTAATAATCCTTTGTTAGACTCCACAAATTAAAAATAATATGAGGCATGGTGCTCATTTCACTAGCTTCTCCATATCATATCCATATATGTCTGGCTTCATTCCATTTATTTTAATCCCAGTAGGTTTTTTATATCCGTGTTCATCTAGCATTATTAAGATAAGTTTCAGTATCAACTCCACAGCTTTGCATTTATTAACAGATTTATATTTCAGTGGCCAGAGCTGCAGACCAATTCAATGTGATCTTATTTGCAGACAATTTCCAAAAGTAATAAACCTTTTTATGCATACAAATTTAGAGAAATTACAAAGGCTCATAGAATTATGTGAGATTAATTGCATATGTTTGACATCATCACATTTTAACACAGTTAAAGGAGTAGTAGTCCACTTGATAATGAAAATATGCTGAAAATTTACTCGCATTCAAGAATGAGTTTGCTTCTTCATGGAAACAGATTTGGAGAAATTTAGCATTATATCACTTGCTCACCAATGGATCCTCTGCACTGCAGTGAATGGGTGCCATCATTTTGAGAGTCCAAACAGCTGATAAAAACATCACAATAATCCACAAGTAATCCATACAACTCCAGTCCATTAGTTACCATCGTATGAAGCTAGATGTGTGTTCAGCCATCACTTCTGGCCAAAATAAAAATATGTAATCCATAATAAAAGTTGCTCTAGTGACAAAGTCTTAATGATGAATGTGTTTCTTGCTGTACAAACATGCAGCTTTTCACTTCACAGGCTGTTAAACAAACTAATCTAATCTTGGATGTCCAGAAGCATGAGTACATTTTAAAGGAGTCCTATTATGCTTTTTCACTTTTTGAATTTTAGTCAGTGTGTATTGCCTATTTTGGGCATAAAAAAGGGAGACATATGTAAAAAAAAAAAATAATAATAAAAAAAAAAAAAAAATAAAAAAAAAATAAATAAATAAATAAATAAATAAATAAATAAATAAATAAATAAATAAATAAAACCCTTTTTCTATAAGTACAACAAATGATTTGTTTGGACTAAATTGCTTATTTCCCGGGTTTTGTGATATCACAAAGTGGCTCTTAGAAAATTATAAAAGATTCCCGCATGCGGAAATTCGAATCGTTGGAGGGTGGGGAGGGGCAAGGTCATGGTTATAACGTTTGGTTGAGAGCATCAGGCAAGACAATGATGAAGTGCTGCTGTAGCCTGAAATTGTTGCTAGTTATTACACATGCACCTAAATTATTATGTATGTTACAATTAAGAAAACATTTTTAAAATAAATTGCTGACATTGCAATACTGGACAATGATGTAATTGTAATCTGCTGAATTTACACTTAAATTATGAGGCTACAGTGTTTTCCATGCACTGAATGAGGGTGTTTTTATATCACTGAATTTCTGAAGGAAACCGTCTGTCTTCAGAAAAATGGATTTCATTAATTTAATCTTGCAATGTAATGTCTGATAAAGCAGTTTTTTGTTTTGTTTTGTTTTGCTGTGTGTACAGCGGTTACCGGGGAAACCTTGATCTGTACCACTCCAACAGCAAGTTTGCATACATATGCTACCTGGGAAACAATGGACTATGGTATAAATAAATTTAGCTATATATCAGTTTCACTGCAATTGATGTTATTATAATATAATTAAACAACAACAACAACAAAAAATACTACTAATAATACATATGCAATTATCTGTAAATAGTAAATGCAGTAAGTGGTTGTTGACATCCTATCTAAAAGGTGATTTAGCCAAAAAATAAAATAAAAATAAAAATAAATACAATGCAACAAAAACAATAACGTTACCATTGTAATATCTCTTTTAATAACCATGCATGCAAAGGTTCTGCGCGACCCTCTAGTTATATTATATCTAGTAATATTCTCTGGGTCTTAATCCAGCTCAAATTGATGTCATATTGCCACAATCCTGAAACATCCCGCTCTCTCTTTTGGAGCCAATAGGGAAGTGACTTAAACTGTATCTCATCAGCTGGCCGCTAAAGGCTGACTGCAAAACCGAGTCAATCCCATAAACTTCCCCTGTTGAAATGCCCAACTTTTAACATTTTTGCCGCGGCTGCTGTCACCGCCGTCAAGCTAGGTGGATGTGGTTTCAGCAACCAGCTCCCGTTTTTTTGCCCATTTTTTATTATTAAATTAGATTAGATTAGATTAGATTCAACTTTATTGTCACTGCACATGTAAGGTACAAGGCAACAAAATCTAACCAGAATTGCAATTAGGAGTAAATACAGAATATACAAGGTCTACAATATTGTGTAGTACAAGACTATACAAAGTATTATGAACATAATTTACATAGTTTAAATAATATCAGAATGATATACAGGTGTACTATGAATATACTATACAGATGGATTATGTAAACGTGTATGAACACTATAGGCAGAACTATGAACATATGAACATAAATTACACTATTGCAATGGACAGTAAAGTGCATAGAAAATATTACAGTGTGCAAATGGATTACTCAGTGTTTCTGGGTGAACAGACAGTAGTGCAAGTAATAACAAGCTTACTGTTTTTTGCTTGCTGTAAATAAAGCATTCAGATGTAGTGATGAAGAGGGGTGAGGAGTCTGTGTGTATGGTGTGTGTGGGGGGGGGGCTGTCAGAGGGATAGCTTCTGCATGAAAATATTTTGTAGATACTGTAAAATATCTTGTTTCATTAGTTGTTCAGTAGAAGAAAGATATTCATGGAGGTTTGGAACAGTTTGAGGGTGAGCAAATGATTACATCATTTACAAGTTTGGGTGAACTATCCCTTGAAGCAATAATATAAATAGATATAAATAGATCAGACAATTTAGACTTAACTGTTGAAAAAAATAATTGCTGGAGTAAACAATAAATCCTTCAAATGTAAGCTACATAACCTAGTTTTGAAAAACCAGAAGTCTCATGTCTTTTTAACAGGAATGCAGGTCTGTTGTGTCTTACGCAAGAGTTAAATCCTGCTGACTAAACTATACACCCACAATCCTCTCTGTAGTTTAATGGCAACCATGAATATCGCATTGCCGGAGAGGCTGACTGATCCAGACCTTTCCAGCCCCTCGCTGTGGTCTCCCAGTGCTTGACCAAGCAAAAAGAAGGAGTGGAGTCTCAGAGAGATTATAGGACTGTTACTACTGTAATATATAGAGCTACTTAAATGTGGACTTAGGAGAGAGAGCAGTCTGATCGGGCCTTGAATGACTCTTTTGGAAAATGCCAGTGGAGCATGATGTTAGTGTTGATGGTAAGAGCTGCTCTTACACAAGCAAGATAAATACAACCTCACAGCCTCTACTGATACACACCAACATCCGCCAATGAATGCACCGTAAAGAGTATTTAATTGTATGGAATGAATTAATTAATTAATCTATTATTATTATTATTATTATTATTATTATTATTATTATTATTAATTTAATATTTTAACTATTATATTAATAATAAATCATAATAACATGCACATTATATAATAATATTGAATAATAATATAATTTAAATATAAAAATACATTTCATGAAAAGAAAATTCCACTGAGACAAAGCAACAGCAAATATATATATATATATATATATATATATATATATATATATATATATATATATATATATATATATATATATGAGAGCAAGGGCACTGATCCGGTAGAGGAAGTCTCTTCTGACTCTGCTCTGTGATGTATGTGGAGCTGCAGTTGTTCCACATTTCTGGCTCCAGCATTGCAAACACGCTGTTCCGGGTGTTGAACTCTTTATGTAGTGTGTTATGGGTTGCTGTCCAAGGTGCTGAACTACTCTGAAGTGAATCACCACCTCGATGTGGCTTCCAAGAGAGCAGTGCTGATTGACAACCAACAACTAAACAGATATTAAGCATTCCAAATATTTTCAATATTGATAATAACAAGAAATGGCTTGTTATTATATATAATGAGCTGCAATTCAGCATATTAGAATTATTTCTAAGGAGTATTTAACACTGAAGACTGAAGTAATGATGCTAAAAATTCAGCTTTGCAACTCATAGATTAATTAAATTTCTAAATATATTGCAATAAAAAACAGCTATTATTTAATTGTGGTAATATTTTACAATGTTAATGTTTTACTATGTTGTTGGTCAAATAAATGCAACTTTAGTGAGCATTAAAAAACACTCAAAAACTTGTTTTTATTTATTTATTTATTATTATTATTATTATTATTATTATTATTATTATTATTATTATTATTATTATTATTATTATTATTATTATTATCATTTAAAATATTTACTCCTTTTGAGTTATTTGTTTGAGTTAGTACTGTATATCTCCAACTAACTATACAATGAAAAGCATTGAAATTTGTTCAGATGACTTTTTTTTTTTTTTTTTCAGAAGCTGTCACATTTGTTTTAAAATGTGGTATTCATGCAATTAATTAATTGCACTGTTAGCCAAAAGCAATGTTTTGTGTATATGGTTTCTTCAAATCCAATCTTTGTTGGGACAAATGTTCCCATTCAATGTGACATTATATTCCAACATAGGAGTATGTTGTGTAAAATCAACTACATTTTGCTTCCTGTGCAGAAGCAGACATGCCTTGTTGCCAAGGCTTCAAGGTTTTTTGTCTATACAGAAAGTGACTTCCAAGAATAATCCCAAATAAATATACACAGGAGTAAAAAATGTTACAACACGAATGATTCTTTAAACGAAATGCATTAATAACCAATAATAATAATAATAAAAGAATCTAGAAATCACTTAATGCAAATGTCATTAAAAACTAAATTACAAAACTGACTGCAAACAATGAAAACAGCCTAAGAGATATTTATTGCATTCCTTGCTAAGCAAATTGCAATTAGAAAAAAAAAAAAAAAAAAGTCTGTATTTAAAATAATGGGATTAATATCCAAGAAGACAGTTGTTCATTTAATTCCCTCATTAGGGTTGTTGAAATCAAGAAAACAATCAATCTCTAATTGCTCAGTCCCAGGAAATATACTACAATAGCAGAGAATCAACAGAGCGGCATGTTGCAGGGTGAAATCAAACCCGCCGTCACTTTAAAGCACAAATTTCCCTTTAACAGCACTTCAAACCATGTACATGGCACCTGTTGGCTCATTGAGTATTCATCACCACACCTGCAGGCAGAAAAAGACTCACTTTCTTCCTTTAGAGAGGCATTAAAGCGTCCCATCCTAAGAGGAAATAGCAGTTCATCATTGTTGTTTTTGTTTTCGGTCGACAGTGTGTAAATCTGCTCTCATATTGTGGTGTTTTGCATTAACGAAGTGAAGTTGAGCTCCAGACCTTTGACTGCAAATTCTCTCTCTCTCTCTCTCGTTCTCTCTCTGTCTCAGAAATGCATGGACTCGTTCACAATAATGCAAAACAAATCGTGAGACTTATTCATTGCAAATATTTGGCAGCTAAATATTCATAGAACAAAAAGTCAGTAGTACCATAAACAGCCTGTCTTTATTCGCTTAAATTAATGAAATAAACCATTTCACCCTATTTGCAGAAGTTAAGATGTCCCAAGTGTGAAGCCTGACTGACAAGAGAAGGAAATGGTGAAAAAAAAAAAAAAAAACATTGATTTTAAGATTAAAGTATCATGCACTTTACAAAACAAAAAAGAAAACTGATGAATGTAGAGGTCACGTGATCAAAGGGGTCAGTTATGCAGAGGAGGATGTATCACAGAGGTTGGTTGTGACCTCCAGCAGTAAAGCAGAAATAATGTGTTTTCTTAACACATAAGGTGATTGCTCCGGAAGATCACACATATTGTTTGTCTCTGATGTGTTTCAGCTTCAAGAAGGAAGCTTGAAAATAACAGGCACTGTAGAGGATGTATTGACATGGGGCTTAGAGATCAGAGGTCAGGAGCGCTACAGTCACTGTTCACATAATTCCAGTCAGCTGACCAAACAGATCAATAAGGACAAGAAACTGAGGGCTGATGAAGAGCACAAAGCAGTCGAGAAAATGCAGTTCTATTCGTTCTTTGTTTACTTGGTAAAGTAAAGGTGCTATTTTTGACTGCTATTCATTATATGCCTTCACGCGATGATGTATTTACAGTATCTTCTTTTATACTCGCATATCCCATAAGACATTTCAATGATATCTTCTGATGCTTTATTTGACAAGATGATGCCTTCTTTTTTAAGTAACTATTTACAAATGCCGTAAAAATCACATTTTCTATATACTGATTTTGATCCCTTGCTCCTTTTAGATGACATGGGACCGATGCTTTTGTTTTATAGCGTGGCTTTGCCGCTTCTCTCAGCGGAAAGGCACAAGACAAGGGAATGGCATGGATGTATAGAAAGCGAGCAAGCGAGAGAGAGAGAATATCAGGGCTTACGAAACTGCTCCGAGGCCTTGAGAAAGAAAAAAAGGCTGTGTAGTGTTCTTGCAGTACAACTAAGAGGAGATATGAAACAGATTACAAGGTGACGGTGCCCCAACACCTCTTTTACCCTGGAGGGGCCAACCTTGGTCCCCAGAAATCATTCAGCTTCATTCATCAAAGGCTCTTTTAAAGGACCAATCGCTGAGCCCCTGCTCTGCACCCAGGGTCTTCCTCAAATCATCCTCTCTCACCCTCATCCTCATCTCATCTTTCTATCTCTTACAGCTTTAGCCATTTGCTGCAGCCCCTCAGTGTGTCTTTGTTTCTTTCTCTCTGTATCTCTCCCTCTCTTGCTGTTTCAAAGATACAGAAAATATATTTGTGGGCAAAAAAAAATCTTATTTATTGACCGCTATCTCTGCTAATATAGATGCTGTCTTATTCATGAAATTCAGCACTACTTGCTTGATCATGGTAGCAGTTTTTCATAAACAATGATGAGAAAATAAACCTGAAAATACACAGGGTACAGTATATTTAAACAATAAAACATTATAAAGGAACTAACTTTACCATGTTTAAAAGTTTTAAGGCTTCATAATTCCCTTTCAATGTGGTAAATTCACTATAACATACCCCTCTGTGGTGATGCACAAGCTTTTCACTGTGACGGTTCCTGATCATCCTGTCAGGGCTTCATTTGTAATAATGACTGTCTGACTGCACATTGTTCCTTAATGCATGTTTACACACAAAAACATCCTCAGGAATCAATGGTTGGAAGAATGAGACTCTGACTAAATTATACAACACAAGTTACTAATCCATTAACATGTAGGCTATTTCACCATTATATGAAGGAAGCGAAATGACATTTGCCAGGAGTAAATCCAAACGTCGTTAAGACCTCTGGTTTTATCAGCCATATAAAGTGACATAAGTGAGCTTGTTCCTCTCTAATGAGAATTAAAGTTACTTTTCCAGTGTCACATGTCAAGACCGACCACTCTTGTAAGGACTACATTAGTTAAATGATTTTGTGAATTGTGTATTATAGTAAAATGTGTGTGGTGGATAAAGAACTATTCCATGGGCATAAGTGTGTGAGTCTGTCTGTTTCTGTGTCTCTCATGTGAGACTTACAATAACAGCAGCTCTCGGAGGACTACAACAAAGCTTTTACCTTTTTAAAAAAAAATCAATGTAGCAATCCTGCAATGATTAACGGATTGGCGAATGACATCTTAATGGATCAAGACACTGTCATTGTTCATTGTGAATCATTTTCCTCTATCCACTATTTATTTGAAGGGATAGTTATCAGTTTGACACACAAGTTAACATGTTGAGTTCAATAAAGTACTCAGTTAATAGCTCAGAGTTTCAGTTGCAGCATATCTGCATGACACTAGTGAAGTCTGGAACAATACGCTATAAAATTTCATTTTATAACATCCTTGAAAACCAAAATGAAGTTGGAACACCCCCCCCCCCCTGAATTATGAAAGCTTTCTTGAAATATTATGTAGTGTAAAAGTGCTATACAAAACTTCTCTGTTACATATAGTAACCCTCGTTCCCTGAAGGAGGGAACGGAGACATCACGTCGGTGACCGACAAATTGGGATATCGATTCGAAAGACCAATTTACTTAGAGTGTATACAAAACAAGCCAATGCACATCGGCATGCAATTAATGCATCCAACTGCCGCAGATCTCAGCGTGAGTATAATAAGGCAGCAGGTGAAATGCAAACCACTCTTTTCCACAAATACCTTTGAATACTAATGAGATCACACTGGATTTGATCAAAGGTGGTAGTCGGCCTGAAAATTTGAGAAGCACTGAATTAGACTGTCAACAGACACTTTAGACACTTTAGTGAAAAGCGAGAGCTTGTTTTCATCAGCTCAGGATAAAACATTAGTGTGTTTACTGGTCCAAAATTACATTTACATGCTCTTCAAACACACAAAAACAAAAGCCTTGCCATGTATTATTAATGTCTGGCAAGTCTGGTTTCTTGCCGTAGGTTTTGTCAACATGATATCTTTTAATCTTCTCAACAATAGCACTTAAAATGCTGCCAGTTTACAAATGGGATTAAAAATGTGTGGATAAATAATGTATTACATACACCCGCGTGCCCTCAAACTGCCAGTGAATACTAAACCCACGGGTGTGTTTTTATTTATTTACACACTTTGGCCTCACACACCTTCAAAGAGTGACAACACTTGCTTGTCTTTCATTAGTGTGGCAGCACAGCCTGTGCCCCAAACCCTAGGCTGATACTCGACATTCTGTCTTCTCACTTTCGAACGACACAATGGCCCATGGTTTCTTCTTGGCAAACAAAAGGAAGTTCATACATACAGCATCTTTCTTCACTAAGACTCGGAGACTTTGTAGTCACTGACATCCCACTCAAGTCACAGATGAGGACTTTGTCTGTAGTCAGGTTAATAAGGTTAGAATCTCACCATTGAAGCACACCATTTTCCTTTCTCATGGCACTTTTTGCAGGGTAATCCTGTTAAAGCTGAACTCATTTATGTCCGACCATAAACATCAGATAGATGTGTCCTCTTCACTTTGAAGCAGTCTGCTCTATTTGGGTGAAACTATAGGAATAAAGACAGGAATAGAGAGACTCTATGTGGCAGACAAAGGCTGCACTTCCTTATATATATATATATATGGGGAAATGATAGTGTGCCTAAATTATTAGTATTAGCAGCACTTACAGGGGTTCAAGGACTTTAATGCCTTTAACATTCTATGTTTAAGGCTTAGTCCAACCCAAAATGTATGGCTGATACTAAAACACATACATGATAATTATTTAGAGTACGCTCACAGACACACACGAACAGAAATGAAATGGTTAAACTGTCAGTTTATGAAAAATAGAAACATGCATTGGATTCTGTGCATTATAACCTTTACAACACTACATGCACAAACTACTTCATATAATCCATGGTGTCACGGTGTCTGGTCTGTGTTTTCCCTGGTTGTCCACTAGTGGTCTCACTTCCCCATAGACACCTCGCCGCAGGCACTAAATTTCCCACATAGCCTTGTTCCTTCATCACGGTAATTGCACACCTGTTAATTGCACTCAGCTGTCTTCACTTTGATCGTCATTATCATGTCTATTTAAACATGTCTGTTTTCTCTCTGTGTCAAGGAGTCCTTATTTTCTATCACCTGGTTTCCTTGTGTTCCGAGTTTCTTGGTCCTGGTTTGTTTGTTTGTTTGTTTGTTTGTTTGTTTGTTTGTTTGTTTGTTTGTTTGTTTGTTTGTTTGTTTCTGGACTGATTTTTGGTTATGACCCCCTGCTTGTTTTGATTCAGATTTTTTGATTACCCATCAAACACACACTGCTCTTGGATCTCTCGTCTCCTGTGTCCCGATCGTTACAGAAGGACTCCATCAGATCAGATCCAGCGGTGTGGGATTTTGTCTCCGTTCCTCAGCCAGCATGGAGGAGCAGAGAAGAAGATTCATTAAATTAACCACTCTCCGTCAAAGGGGGAATGAGAGGAATGGTGTGGCACAAGATTTCTGGACCTTGGCGGTGGGGCTGAGATATAATGATGCTGCCTTGAAATAATTTTTTAACGTCTGTTTGGACAACCCCGTGCTTGAGAGGGAAATGAATGAGCTGGAGGCCTTTGATTTTTGGGGGTTCATACTGTACCTGCAACATCGGTCTCAGTGGGATACCCCAGACACACCTGTCTCTCCCGGTGGGATGGCCGACTCTAGACCGGGGTCTACACACAGGAGGACTGCCAGCCCAGCACCACTGCACAATATGGCCGCCAGCCCAGAGCCACAACACAAGATGGCCGCCACAGGTGACCCTCCACAGTCGAGTCAGGTTCCAGTTGACCATCCAGAGTCGAGTCAGGTTCCCGTTGACCGTCCAGAGTCAGGTCAGGTCACCGTTTACAGTGAAGGCAGAGGCAGAGGAAGCACCAGTTTCGGGCAGTTAAAGGTGCCTTCCATGAACAGGTCACTTCCTGGTGCACCTACGGGAAGAAAGGAACCAGTGGCGTGTGCTGGCACGAGCAGCCCCCAGGAACCAATCGACCCGCCCAGACACGTGACACAGCGATTGTGACCATCACAAGGACTCATATATTGACTGCACCCAGAAACACATGGGCGGAATGACATCTTTAAAAAGACACAAACACAACACAAACTCTTTTAGAAGCTCTTTCAGTGGTGCTGAAGTGCTCAGGGGAATGGGGGAGCTGAAGGCAGGAAGCCCATTACAAGTGTAAATATAATTTACTAGAATATGGCTGGTATCAGTAGTCAAAAATCACCAGCTTGTTTTACTTATGTACAAACTTAAAATTAAATGGAAATTAAAACTAAAAGAAAATGGAAATTCCAGATCGACTAATAAAAATAATTTGTAAGCTTTGTGTGGCTGACTTTAATTATCAAATCTCATTAAGTATGATAAAGTTATGCATTTGTGTAGGTCTGTATAACTTTTGGCGATGAGAGCAGCTCTACATTTTAGAACATGGGATCTAATGCAACTATTTATTTCCCTGATCCCAAAACACTTATCTGAGAGGAGAGGTCTCCATAACAGCACATGTAACTTGCGATGCTTAAAAAAAAAAAGTAGCGGGAATGGAATTTCTAACAATCTTCAATTGTACTAATTGGCATCATTAATTTTCTCTTTGGGCCTCAAGATAATTACATGACATTAGTGTCATGTATAATGTATGAGCAATCTTTACCCCCCACATTCTAAAGCCCAGTGTTGGTGTGTTTGTGTGTGTGTGTTATATTTTAATATTCATCTTGAAAACAGCATGTGTTTAAGTTTATAGTGAGCATTCATGCATTTGAACTGATACAGAGTGCTATCGTTATATGTAATATCCACGGTCAACAAAGTTTTACAATATACTGACATTGCTTTTCAGGCTTGACTGGCATGCATACTTGCATTGCTTTGCTAAACAATATACAATATTGGTTTAACAATAATAAACTGGCTTACCTGACACTATATGTAAAATGGGGACAAACTGAGGTGTGGTAATTAATTTAAATAGGCCTTCACTGAACATTTCATTAAAAAAATGTTTAGTATTGCAGAATAAATTCTGTCCATGGAAAATTCAACTTATGTTCTTACATTATGATTAGAATTATAGTTCTTTATTTGAAAATAACTGTATTATATTATTTAACAAATTAAGTAAGGGTTTTTACTTTTACTGATTCTCAAAATATTAATTTGAAGTATCATCTCAAAACACAACATAAACTAATAATAAAATAAAAAAAAAAAAACTAAATTAATCAGTTAAACAATGCAATACCAATGTTGCCATTGTAACACAGAAAAATTATATGCCAAATATCAAATTGTGTGTGTGCAATTATTATGAAATGTTGCATCCCAGTCACTGATAATCAAAATAATTTTCATCAGAAAGCCAGTTGCTTTCATGTTTCAATTGCTAAGGTGTTTACAGGGTGTGGATAATTTATTACATCTGTCACATAAATGAGAGATTTCACCAATTTAACATGAAGTATTTTAGCATTGGGAGCATGTGTGTGTGTTTGAAAGGAAGTGGCGGTGTCTTGGAAGTGCTTGTTCTTTTGCGTCATGTACTGTGATTATGAACGTGTTCTTCCCTGTTCCATATGTAGCCGCTAACCTCTATTAGCTCCTTGCCCACTTAGGTGCTGTAAACCTGATTGAGTTTGTCGACTGAGGCCAGAGTATTAATTTGAGGAAAACATACACCGACACACGCTCATTTCCACCGTGCAGACACAAGCAGACACACACACACCACAACACCCACAGACCATGAATTGTGTTTCATACTTAATAAACTTCAAAGACAAGGCGGACGTCAAACAAAATAGTTGCCAAACGTTTTTTGGTTCTTGTTTGCTGATGCCAGCTCAGAGCTTTTGATTAGTGTGGGTGGGTTAAAGATATGTTCCTGAAAGGATAATTGAACGCGCTAAATACAGCAATCAGTCTCTGCCTTAATCAATGGCTCTTAAACGTTAATGACATTACAGGATGGCTAATATACTGTGTTAATATTACATTAATATTTAAGATTAAATCCCTTTCTTGAAGGAAAAAAAAAATCTAATTGTTTGGCTTGACAAAAGGATGCTAATCATCAAGAAGCGAGATAAACTAAGACAAGCTGTGCCTGGTTAGCTCAGCGCTAGCATGTGCAATGATATCCAGCATCAAGATGAAGGCAAAACACCCTTGTAATAAGATGGAAAGTCTGGAAAGTCAGCTGGCAGTTTCATCTATAGACAGGGCAAATAGAGTCTGAATTAGTTGCTGGATGCTAATTTGAATAGGAACTTATATATCACATATGACACTTTTAATGTAGTAATTCTCAGCTGATCTTGGTCTGAAACCTGAAAAACGTGCTACAAGTCCGTTCTGCAGGAGAAATATTAGGAAAAAGAGAGGAAAAATAAATAAATCTGATAAAAAAAAAAAAAAAAAAAAATTCAGTTAAAGGCCATGTTGCAGGTTAAACACCACTTTCGATTAATGGGTACATAATCACTCAAGATATGTATATCATTTTTAAAATGTCTCAAAAAATGGTCTTAAAGACCTATTTTTTAAGTTTTTGGTATTAACATTTTTTTTACGCAAATCGGTGATGACGTCATGTTGGGGAGAAGTCGAGGAAAGGTAGCCTCAGTCTAGTATGATGCCGTGTTCCAGGCAACCCGTAATCTGTGTTTTTCCAACCTTAAACCCGTGAAAGTGCACTGGAACGGCAATCAAATCTTATGACTTCCCACCCGTGAACTCGTGTCTCATACTAGATCGATGTACTCCGAGTTCTGAGGTCACACAGCATGCGAAACAACGATGACAGCCCATACGAATAATACTATCTGCGGATGCAGTGTTTATGCAAGTAGTACACGTTGAAAAAACGATTTTAGGTCAATGCAACGTTGCAATAAAATAAATAATCTAGTTACAATTCCTTGCGCTCAGAAAGTTTGGCATAACTTGCCTGGAACTGTACAAAGTCGTTAGTAGTGGTATGAAATAGTGATTACGAGCTCAAAAACCCTGCCTGGAACGCAGCATCAGATCTATAGCGAGTGACTGGGATGAGGAAGAGGTGGCGAGAGCAAATATGTATGATGGCCCGCTGCTGTGTAATTTCAAACGAGCCAGCCGTGAGAGGGCAAATGAGGAATTATCAAGAACTGATGTCCGTCAAAGCCTATGCATGGTCAAAGGAGAATGAGTGGAGAGTTGGTGAAGTGTCCTGGTGAGTTGCTATCATTTAGCATCGCAGCAATGATCACTGGAGCTAGTTTACGAGCAGCAGTGCACAATAACGACACACACACACACACATATATATAATATTTTATTTATTTATTACTGTCATTGAATAGACGGTTTCAACGGCAACAACATAAACAAACGTTACTGTGCATGAGCGCTTTTGTGGACCTAACTTAACTTCCGGTAGACTTCCAAATAGAATCAATAACAACAGCCAAGTCCCTCTAGAGTAGATATTTTTTGATAACAAACAAAATGTTTGCTGCGTGGATCAGGCGGACTTAATGAAAATGCAAATTCATTATTTGCCAACAGAGATGTTTATAGCTTAGACATAAAGCGCGAGGAATAGAGGTTTCTCAAGTAACAGATGTAAACGAAGTAGAGCTGGTACGCTCATAAGCTGCTATCAGGCATATAACATGCAAGTCTTCCTTCAGAAATACAACGATATAAAAACACCTGTGCCTCGCTTTGATATTTAAACATATAAATGTAAGGAATTATTATTATGAAAAGTGCAGTAAGTAACGTTACCCATGTTTATTCAATGAAGCCTTTTTGAAAAAAGATCAGTTTTAAAATTGTGGCGAGTCTCCAAAAATAAATAAATGTATGGGAAACACACCCCGCAGCACAAACACCTGAGCCCAACTTCAGTCTACTCATCACCTTGACTTTAACTGCGTTTGTAGAAGGCGCCACAGCCAGACCGATATACACAACACAGACCGGAAGTTAACTTAGGTCCAGGCGCGTGCGCCCGATGAAACCGTCTATAGCACAGAGTGGAAAATCAATGTTTTCTTTATATCTAGTGGCCGTGATCATGACGTTAGTTCAGAGAAGTACCGGTAACCTTTGTCATAGTGTCGTAGAACTGGTAAACTTTGTCTTTGTCATCTAGAAATAAAAGGCATCATGCTAGCTATATGGACGTTTCTAAGTGTTTATCTTGTCCTCCGGTGAAAACGTTGTTGCAAACGTAGCCGTGTGTCTGTCGCTGTGTTTGACAGGAGCTTGTGTGGGTGCCGTCCCATGTAAACTGCGTTAGAAAGCTTGTGCTGTAGGGAAGTGAGTGCGTTTGGGTCGCTGTTGGTCGCTATCTCACTATCTATCTGTCTGTCTATCTATCTATATACTGTATCTAGTCTATCTATCTATCTATCTATATATATATATATATACATGTATTTATCTTTATCTATAATCTGCGTTCTGCGCTATCTGAATACTCTCATCTCTCTAGTCACTCTCAATGCTCTCAAGGCGGCTTTGGTAAATTCTCTCCCCAACGTGACGTGATGCAATGCATTGTGGGGGAAAGGAGACTGCTGTAAGATAGTACCTATTTTTTCGTATTATATTCCGTTTTGTGATACCCAACAACATAAAATCGATAAATAACAGCTTAAATGTTTATTACCAACAAGCAAATTGCACATATTCGTAAAAAATTAACCTTGCAACACGGCCTTTAAAGAAAAGACATGATGAGGAGAAAAAAAAAAAATATATATATATATATATATATATTTTTTTTTTTTTTTTTTTTTCTCAAAATTAAACTGCCATCTCTGTAATCTCATCATCAATGAAAGCATAATGAGATTTGTAGAATACTAGCTTAAACTGTATGTGCTTTCAAAGACTACTACAGAACTATATCTTTCTTTCTGGACAGTAATATTAATGTATTTAAGATGTGTGTCTATAAACAAACAGTTAAAGGTTCAACATTAAAAGTGTGACAACTAGCCCCAGTCTCCCTCTTAAACAATCCTGGGTTAGATTTCTTGCAAATATGAATAAATTATGAACTATACCACTGCAATTGTTTAAAATGAATAAAGGAACAGATCACCCAAATATGAAACACCCTTAGGCCATGCAAGATGTAGATGATTTTGTTTCCTTATTGGATCAGATTTGGAGAAATGTAGCATTACATCACATGCTCATCATCCTCTGCACTGAATGGGTGCTGTCAGAATGAGAATGAGAAAATGAGAGGCATTTTTAACTCCAAACTTTCGCTTCTGGGCAAAATAGGGTCAAAATAGACAAAATAGACTGTATAATGCATTATAACACTTCCTACAAAAAAAAAAAAAAAAAAAAAATAGTCCATCCCTAGCTGTTCTCTTATACCAAAATCAACACATTGTTAGATCTAATTTTCTTTTTTTGATGAACTATGGCTTTAATACCTTAATGTGAAAAATTGCAGCTCTCCTGTAAAGACCTTCTGTAGAGACTTTCTCTTTTTTTATTTATCTTTCCCCTTCCATTAACAAAACAGATTATTAATTTACTCAAGTCTTGATACAGGTAAATGGAAGAGCATTTGGGGCGTATCACTCTGATTGTGTCTCTGTAGAGAATAAAATAAAATAAACCTTTGAAAGGGAAACTGTACGCAGGGAGGTATTTTTTTATTATTATTATTTTACTTATCTGAATGGGGGGTGGGGGGGTTAAATAACCTTTTATTGCAGTCTCTTCCTACAGGCAGTTTTGAATAGGCACATATTAACCTGTCTAAGAGAACACTCTCATTTTTAGACCAAGCTATATTGGTTCAGAAGAGAAAAGGTACTTAATTCAGTCAGAGCATTAAAATTATATCCATGCTGTTGCTGAAATAAAGCTGGCTCTTCCCCATTGCAGACAAAAACAGCTTGGCTCAAGTGCTGAGTTTGTATTGTCACAAATGTAGAGTTCCCCGATAACGCTCACTCTTAGCGCACTAAGAAGACTTTGAAAGATATTTCTTACCTAAGTTGTTTATGTTCCTAAGTGTCCCTTAGGAAGCTTCTGAACACGCTGCCTCTTACGCCCGACGTTACAAGAGCACTGTCCCAAGTGAAGGTGCTGAATTAGGATTATTATTATTGCTCAGGAATCGATTTTCCACTTCACGCGAAGGTGCATTACAGTGTTAAGAAAGACAACACGTTCTATGTAAATGAAACATTCCTCAAATTATTCCAGTAACATTTATTTTAACAGTTTAAGTTATCAGTAAAATATAGACTATACATTAAATTATCAAATGGTCAGTAATATGTTCACACGATATGTTGTGATGGTTAGACAAACCGGATATCCCTCGCTAATCATCCACCCTCATCCTTATCCCGTTGTGCCACTTGTTGCATGGGTTTAACGACTTCTAAATATTATGTAATAAACTTTTATATTAATAGTAAGGTACATTACAATCAGAATTGATTGGCAAGCAGTTGCAGTTACTTCTGTTTAATGCGGTATTGATTGCCATTGGTTAATTTTTTCAATAAAAGCAACCTATCTACAATGAACAGTGAGAGAGAGAGAAAGTTAGGTACAGAATATACTGGGGAAGCAAAGTAAAAAAGGGCGCCAAGCTTCTCATCAGAGGAATTTGAAGTTTTGCTGGACCTTGCCACCAGGTCGGAGATCACACCCCTATGGTCCATTATAACCTGCATGTTTATGGCCGCATATCCCTTTCGTGATATGTACGCCTGATCAATCACTGATGGATTGACAATAGGGATGAGTGTGCCATCCACCAGGATGTAATCCCCCGGAATGGCGCAGAAGGGCGTTGGTGACAGTGTGGATGCACCTCCACACTGAGGTCTTGATTAGGCCATAGCCCTCTCCCACGACCTCGATGAAGCTGTGACGACTGGGTGAAGGAGGAGCTGGAAGCAAGTGCGAGTTAACAATGTTTAATGAGATAATGCAGATAATACAAATCTGGAACACAAATAACGCTGGGATGAAGGTACTGTCCAAGATGGTGGAGGGAAGTGATGAGTACGGAAGGCGGAGGTGAGTTGGCAACAGGAGAGGGTGGCACAGGAACTTTGGGGAAGCGAGCCGAAGGTAAGACAGGTTGCTTGAAGGTGGTTGCGAAGAGTGGACGGGTTTCCGGGGGAAGACACGGACATCCAAACGCAGAATACACAGGAAAGCAAGGCACGGTTAACAAACAGGAAACAACGCTCTCACAAACACAAGACGTAAGACAAGCCATTATCTAGGACCTCTCTAAATCTTGGTTGGCTCGCTCAGACTGCCCGTTACTCTGGGCATGATAACCCGAAGACAGGCTAACCGATGCTCCTAGCAACTTACAAAATTCTTTATTTTGAATATAAATTGGGATCCCCTGTCAGAAAGCACGTCTACCGGGAGGCCATGTAGCCGAAAGACGTGATCTAGGACAGTGACCGCTGTCTCCTTGGCTGTCGGTAATTTGGGCAAGGGAATGAAATGTGGCGCCTTCGAGAACCGGTCCACTACTGTCAAAACGACTGTCATGCAATTAGAGGGTGGGAGGGCGGTAACAAAATCTAGTGCAATGTGGGACCATGGTCTCGAAGGGACAGACAGCGGTTGAAGGAGCCCATCAGTAGGTCGGATAGATGACTTACCACTGGCGCAAACTGAGCGGGCAGAGGCGTTACCCCTTCTAAGGCCATCTTGACCTTCGACTCGACCTCCCATACGAGTGCTGAGACGACTATTTTCCCAGGTAAAATACACTCGGGAGTCACCGGGCGGGTGAAGGGATCAAAAAGATGTGACAAAGAATCGGGTCTGACATTTTTGGAACCCGGGCGGTACGATAGAGTAAAATCAAAACAACCTAAAAATAATTGCCCACCGAGCCTGCCTGGAATTGAGTCTTTTCGCAGTTCTAATATATTCCAAATTCTTATGATTCAAATTCTCATGAGCCACAATTAAAGTCTTGTGACACTCATGCCAGGTGTTATTGTTGTTGTTGTCGAGTTTACGCATGCCGTTTGCTTTGGGCCAGGCCTAGACAAAGTCCAGGGACGTTTTTTAGTCCCAATCCGTCCCTGCTGCCATAGTTGGTCGCTTACTGGACACCACCATGCTTACCCATTTATACATCTTAGCCATTTAGAGCCAAATTGTTTACCAGATTTTAATTATCAAAAGTGATTGCCAATTCGCTTTAATTACATTACGAAATAGCCTAATTACCACCATATTAATTCTTATACTAAAGTCAATTTCATAAATAGGCCTGTATCCATTGCATGTATCCACGTTGGATTGCTGCCATACAGGGGCCATACAGGGGCGGACTGGCCATCTTTGTGATCTGGAAAATAGTGGTTAAGAACTCTTAGTGATAAGAATGTTTTGGGGAACCGGGCCCTGGGCCGTAAACAAAAATATTGGATATCTGAGGCCATGTATGCTGTTTGTGCCAAATATCTAGTATCAATTAATTACATGCAAGCCAAAGATATTCTACAAGTCAGTTCATTAAAAGCATATTACTTTTACTCCCACTGACACAATCCAACACCAACAATTTCAAAATCAATACGATACAGAAAATAACATTGATTTTAAGAAAAGGACATTTGCCAATGCCACTTATTAAATTAAATGTTGTTCCAAATATATTTATACAATACAAATTACAAGTGTATGCCAATAACCTGTACTATATCTGCTCTCTTTACTCTCTCCTTATCCTTTCAGCTCAATTCCATTTTCTTTTTTTTTTTTCTTTTATGACAAATAATGATAATAACAATTATATGATAATTTACTTACTTTATAGTCCAACCCCACATGGTTTTGCTACTATCTGCATATCGTGGAATGGAAACTTAGTCTGTCAAGCCAAAAAAAATTTAAAAAATAAATAAATAAATAAATAAATAATAATAGTTACTGTATATATATATACATACATACAGAGAGAGAGAGAGAGAGAGAGAGAGATTAAATAGAAAATGATATATACATTTTGACAACATAATATATATTTTATAAAAAAAAATTGAAAGATGAAGACCTTGATCTGATGTCATTGTTGGACACACACTGGCCATACAGATTGCTGCTGTTTTTTCCTATACTTTACATCATTATGGTTACAGTACAGTATGTGCTCTGTCTCTCTCTCTCTCTCTCTCCCTCTCTCTCATGATCAAAGCATCCACGACTGGAGGATCAAAAAATCCATAAAATGGGAGCCTGGACCAAAGGGTGGTCAGGTTCACCCATCATACTGGACTCCCAACCCACAAGTCATGCCCTCTGATGTCGTGTTCATGTTCAACTCATGCAGCAGTGAGAAATGTGCTGTGCTCCCTCTAAAGAAACTGTACGCTGTGTAAATTGGAAAGATAAGTAACTGTAGCGCACATGAGAATAGTGTAGGCGAGAAGCCTTTTAATTGGGTTCCTGTTTCATTGTGTTGTTACATTTGTTGAGCCAGATTTCTGTGTTTTACTTTTGCTTCTGTTCTTAACTGTTGGTTCTAACAGTTACTTTTTATTTGTGAATTTTAAATAGTCAAAAATCAATAAATGTTTGAAATCTAAATAGTTAAGAATAATGATGTGTCTAGTAATGAAGCCTATCAAATAGCACGTCTTGCAAGGCCTTTTCCATGTTGGAAATTGAAATTGGAGGAGCCAAAAACTAGCCATGGTATACCGTTTGTTTGTTCAGTGATTTGGTTGATTGCTAATGCCTTTAAGACCGAGGGGTGGCCGAAGTGCACTCTTCCAATGATCTCTATTGATTTCTGCCTGTTTTAGGCTTAAGCTGACTCTACTACTGACTCTACATTTTCTAGTTTTACATATTGGAAGCCAAATACTTTATTCATGGCACTGAAATTGGACAGATCCAAAATATGGCATGAACAGACGTACAGACTACATTAAATACTTCATTTTAGATTGAAGTTTGAGAAAGAACGTTTTGGAATGATTACAAATAGATTTTAGTTGAATTCTAAACCAGTTAAACCTGTTAGAAGTGAGCGCTTAGTCTTATTCAAATGGTCAACAGGGCAACTTTTCCACAATGTTGCCTGGCAACAACACTGGAGGGAGGCGGACGAATGAAACAAAAGATAAATTGTTTATATATTGAGCTTTAGAAGTAAATCTCAGGGTTGCTGAGGCTAGTTGCCCAGATTGTCATTCTCTTTCTTTTTTTGAGTACTGTTACTGGGCAACAATTAAAACAATACAAATACAATTCTGACTTATTTTCTTAGAATTAAATGATATAAGCTTTTTTGTGTTATTATATATATCTCACATATTTTTACTTTATTACTTCTCGTAATTGCAAGTTTATACCCACCATTCCTTTTCTTTCTTTTGATTTTTTTTTCTTTTTTCTTTTTCATGGAAGAAAGTAAGTCATTAAATTTAAGATGATAGGAACAGTTACATGATGCTAATGTAAAATGTGTTACAGTATGTGAGCATGTTGTGTTCTTGATGTCATTTTAAACATTTGGAAATGTATCTGCCTTTTAAAGCCACTGATTTCTAGTCCATGTACGTAGTGTAAGAGAGGTAGTAATTAGGATGGCAATTAATGCATGACTTAAACATTCTTTTCAGGCTAGTTTGTTTCCAATTCATTCCCTGATCTCAGCAAACTTCCAGTCTAGTCTCTCGGCACACAAACGCTTTCTTTGCTGAGTTGTAGGCCGTGGAACATAGATTCTCAGTTTCATGCATGTTGTCTGCCCTGAATCTTAGTTCACCATTCTCTGGTGCACAGCAAGATTTTGTTTTGTTTGCTCGGCATGGTGGATTTGAAACTCAGGAGTCATGATATTGGTAATGGCAGAGTGTGTTTTTTATCCTTCACTCCAGCAGTGCCACGGGGACCAGATACAACTCTGGCACAAAGTACACAAAGGTACAGGACATATTAAGCAAGTACTAGTTTGCAGAAAATATGCCTCATAAAGAAGATTTTGTGTTATTTTGACACTCTCCTTTGTTTGAATGTCTTGCAATTGCTTACATGAATGAGTGGATGTGTTCAGAATGGAACACTAGCTTACTAATTACTATATATTGTGTTTGTTTATTTGTTTTTTGGCTATGGCTCTGCATGATGTCATGAAGGGCAGAATTGCTTGTATGGGCCAGAAGAGTGCACACACATCACCCAGAGTTAGAGCAGCCCATCAATGTGCTTCATTCAGGTTATGGAAGTTGTTTACAACACTGCACAGGACTGGCTTGAAAAGGATTTGTCTTTTTGTTTTTAAACCACAAAATCAACAATAGGTGTGTTCAGCTTGAAGCAACGCAGCCAAGATAGATCGGTGTGTGACATCAAAGTACCGTTAGAGCTTCAGAGAGCAGACAGTTCCTTATTCTTTCGGTTTCACAGTACTTTGAAGTCATACACTGATCGGTCTGTGCGGAGCTGCTTCAAGTCGAACACACTTAATGTCACCAAAGAAGTGTGTTTTTGGTTGTGAGGGAAAAATGACCTTGTTCAGCTTCCCAAAGAACCCAGCATTAATGGAACAGTGGATGGCATTTGTTTCTCCAAAGGCAGACACTAAGGTTTTCCCGGCACTGCGGTTACAAATGTTTTATAAAACAAATGTAATTAAATTTAAGTCAATACATTTTTAGTTTTATTTATGTCAATGTCACAGCTTGCAAAAGTCTCTCAAGCTTGTGACTCTTTAGCACCGCCCACGGCACGCCTCTACTGTAGGTGTTCAACTGTCTTTTATAAATCTGACAAAACTAAAGACTCTTCGGATATATATAGGATGCAATACTACTCCATGTGCACTCAAGATTAACATGGGATTGGCAGAAACTTGGGTTATGTATCTTTTAACAAAGGAATTTGAAACAGAATGCATCAAGCAACATTTTAAGTCAAAAAATCAAATACATAAATAAATAAAAAATATAAAAATATCCATAATTTTACACATTTCGGTTAAGTTTTGCATTACCACTGAATCCACATGACTTAGTAATAATAATAATAATAATAATAATAATAATAATAATAATAATAATAATAATAATAATTAAAAAATAAATAAATAATCTATCCTGTAAAATATTTTAGATGACTAAGACTCAGATTTATATTCATTATACACATTTCCATGAGTTTTCGGGGTCTAGAAATCCTAATTTTAAAATTAATAGAATGCCAGTTGTTCAGGGAACAAATTAAAATAAAAGATATGATATGATATTATTATTATTATTATTATTATTATTATTATTATTATTATTATTATTATTATTATTATTATTATTTAACTGTTTCAGCTCTGTTTAAGCTTGTTTTGTCATTTTAAACCATCTCGTGTCCTCCTTTGAAGGGTGTTGAGGCCCCCTAGTGGGTCCTGAACCACTGAAATCAAGAAATATTTAAAAACCTGACTGATACTTTCAGCTTATTACACTAAAATGGAAGGCCAAATCATGTGCATTGCATTGTGGGAAACTGTATTATGCACAGTTCCTATATTTAGAACAGGATACTACCATATTGCTATTTATGCAGGATCTTATATGTACAGCACAACATTTTTGACACATTGACCATGAAACATTCAAGGACAAAAGGAGGCCATCAATACAACTCATCTTATTGTAGACATGCACTAACTTACAGGTCACGCCTCCAATTACTTTCTTGTGTCCCGAGAGCTTCTGTAAACTTTCTCAGAATAAAGTACCAAGTTGGTTTGTCTTGCCCACTAACATGCGATTAAAGGCAGTTGAGGAACGACCTCAGCTTTTGTTGCTGAAGGTCTATGCAGTAAACCGAAATCTGCTTCATCAACCTTTCACAAGGTTAAAGGCTTCCACAAAAGACTCATATCCACAAAGCCAGAGAATGGGGCCAACATTAGTTGCATGTGATCTTATCTCATTTGACGGTCAAGATAGTATTTTCATCTCCCCCCTCCCCCTCGTCCCTGCACAATAATCCATTTCCCTCAATTCTGGGTCTTGAGACCAGCCACAGAGGGCCATTGGATCAATATTTGCCAAGTTTAAACTAGAGGATTATCCGTCTGTCAGGGAGTCTAACAGAAGCCCTCCAAGGTGACATGAATCCTTTTCTACCCAACATCATTTTGGAGGTCACTCTCCCCTTATAAAAAGACATGCATATGCATAGATTTATTATATTACCAATTACAGACGCTTACTATGCAATTCTTTCTTCTTATTGTGGAATGCACGGCTCCAAAATATCATGTTCTTCTCACATTGATAATCAGTCGTTTGTGGACCATCCATATTTGCTGATTCTTTTCTAACACTCTGCAATAACTTATGAAAACAACATCTCATTAACGATAAATCCCCGCAAAGCCACTATATAAACAAACTCAAACCAATGTTCCCTACGTAGACCAATTAAAATAAGCTGCCCACTGACACTGCAACTGAAATTTGAGTTTTATAGGCAACAAAAGAGAAGACACTGACTCAAACAGGTTGGCTGCTCATAAAGTACCTCGTCTAAAATTGTGCATTCGTTAAAAAGTGAACCGCGTCCAAGGTCACCAGATCAGCAAGGAATATGATTCCGAGGTCCTCGTACAGTTGCCAGCATGCTACTTGTTTGTCTTCCAACTGTTGAAACTTTCCCATGCCTAATTATGAGGACTGAATAACAGTCATTCTGCCACTTAACATATGCATTTCCTTGGCTCTGTGGTTCTTGGTTTGAGTCGGCTAAGAAGTGATCAGGCAGTTTAAAAAAAAAAAAAAAAAACAATGATCACAGCATATCTGGCCTTGCCTAATAAAGTTTGAGACTACAGAGACGCAGAGAATGTATTATGAAGAAAAAAAAAAGAACAGCAACATATAAAACAGGTTTTCATTTAATGGTTGGCAATGAGAAGCATGGCATAATAAGTCTGACTATTATTTTGAAGTGTTTTGATTGCTTGACTTCCTTGACATTGTCTCAAGGCTTATTAAATGTGCATTTATGGCATTTTTCCCTCATTGTGTGCCTGATTTGGCATACTACTCGCTGTTCTCAGTATTATAATTATTCGTCAGACTGTCAAGTTGAGTATAATCAGTGGAAGTTGATTTTTAAATGTGTTACAAGAAATTATAATTTCTACTGTTCTTTGTTTACTGGAATGAAATGCTTTGCAAATACACATTTCCATACTACTAGGGTTTGCAAAACATAGTTTGGTAATATGTCAGCCAAGGCTATAAGTTAGTACTAGATGTAGTATGTGGCAGCATGAATGATAGAAAGAACAACGTATAGAAGTAAAAAAAAAAAAAAAAAGCCTGGATATTCTTCAAAAATATCACTTTTTGTGTCTTTTTGGAGGAAAGCAAGTCATTTGATTTTGGAACAGCACTATGATGAGTAGAAAATGGCAGATTTTTACGTTTTGGACAACTACTTATCCTTTAAAACACAACAATATGCCTTCCTTTGGCCCTGTGCTCTATGTCCATGGGGACTGATTCTGCTCCCCCTTTTTTATTTTTCCTATATGAATCCATATAAATCTTCAGTGCTCTGGAAGAGAAGCTCAAAGTGCCACGTCACTATAGGAACAAGGCCATTCTCAGTCAGTAGAGGCAGCCAAGCAAGGTTGCTTTGTCCATAAATGTTTAATAAAATAATACACATAACAATTGAACCTCTCTGGCTTTGCGCAGGGGAAACATGTCCCAAGACCTGTTGAGATATTCTATTTATTTGTAATACCCTCCATGGCTCCCCTCAGTCAAGTGTACGCCTCCACTGGGTTATGATACAAATTCATACCCGTTAGCCTCTCAGAATTGGATCAATTTGGGAGATATTACCTCCCAAAGTCAATCTCAGGAAAAATAGATAGTGGATGTATACGTTCAGAGCAGATGCGGTGTAAGCGAATGCAGTTTTATTCTGTGCTTCTGTCAAATTCTCCAATTTCAAGGTTAACCCTGTGACTTAACTCTCCAGTCACAGCTATTATCTGTAACATCTTAAAAAAAAATACAAATAAAAACACTGATCTTGTGAAATGTACTGTATGCTATCTGACACAAGAATGTGTTTTGCCTCTGGTGAAAGTTTTTTTTTTTTTTTTTTTTTTTTTTTTTTCAGGCAACCCACTGATCAACCTGTCTATGAATATATATATATATATATATATATATATATATATATATATATATATATATATATATATATAGAGAGAGAGAGAGAGAGAGAGAGAGAGAGAGAGAGAGAGAGTTTTTTTTTTGAGTTTTCAACACACTTTATTTATATCATTGCAACGTCAGCAAAACATCACATTATCCAGAAAATAATACAAAAAAATCTAAAGAAACCTTATTGTAACATGGCGGTAAAGGTCAACATTTCTTCATTAATTGTACAAATAGCTCCATTAAAACACCATTTGGGCAAAAAAAAAACTTTCTAAGTCATTCATCAGTTTATAGAACTTGAAATCAAACAAAACCCTTGCTTTTACCATATTTTTAAAAACAGTAACCACATGTTGTCCTTCTCTACCTTCTATTTTGTTTTTCCTGGTTATATAAACCGCAAGTTTGGCTTGCCCAATTAAAAAATTCAACAATTGACTTTTTACTCTTTGCGCCACACTGTATTTGGGTCCAAGAATCCAAATTTTGGAAGAAAACATCTCTCCAAAATTCATGAAAAGAACATCCAGAAAACTAAACATGTCATGCAGTCTTGAACATTCTAAAAAACAATGAAAAATAGTCTCCCTCATTTCACAAAAAGGACAATCACTTGATACATTAGGATTAATTAGACTCACAAATGCATTTACAGCAACTGCGCCGTGTAACACTCTCCATTGAATATCACCTGTACGTTTTTCAATTGGTGGTTTGTATAAAACTCTCCAAATAGGTTTATCTCCATCATTTATTTTCAATTTCTCTCTCCACACTGTATCACTGCGCTCTTTTAATTTTGCTTTATTTAAAACTTTTACAAGACCTTTATACAAAACTTTACTCTGAACATCCTGCAAATTTAAACCTTCTAATCCCCTCAAGTTCAGAAAAGGTCCAGACATTCCTTTAAGATTGGGACTAAGAGAAATACTTGGAAAAGAATCTGTACTATTAGGAACCAGTTTCCCATTATAATAATCAATTATCAGATTATTTTCTATCTCTGTGAGTTTCTGTTTAAAGAAATCCAGAATTTTTCCTACATGCCGTACCGAATACACACCTAGACATGAGGCCATGGACTGAGCATTATTCAAGCCAGAACCAGCAACATCCAATAATTGATGTAGTTTTAAAGTCTTAGTGGTAATAAAACAATGAGTCAATCCAGGTGTAACTTCACAAGTAACATCGAACCGAGCTCCATGTACAAGAGGTTCCTCCAAAAGCCAGTACAACGAGGATGTCGGCTCCAACCTCCTCTTTTCAAATAAGTCCCACACTTTAAAAAGTCCCTTATAAAAAGGAGTCAATCCATTGCACTGCAACTTACTTGAGTCCATCAAAAACAAAACAGAGTTCAATCCAAGTCTGCCAGCTTGATTAAGGATAACATCAGCCACTTTTCTCCAGACTAAATCCTTAGGTCCTGTGAGGTACCTTTGAATAAAGAGAAGTCGAAAAGCTGCCCCCCTGCTGGGCAAATGGATAATTCCTTGTCCTCCTTCATCTCTGGGTAGAAAAAGTATGCTCTGTGGAATCCAGTGAAAAGTACCCCAAAAAAAGTCCACCATACTGGCTTGAATTTTACTCAAAAGTCCATTTGGAGGGTCAATGCAGGCCAAACGATGCCACAAAACTGAAGCCACCAGGTTATTAATTATGATTACCCTCCCTCTAAAAGACATTTTTGGCAAAAGCCATTTCCATTTATCCAATCGCCCCTTTATTTTTTCTAAAACGCCTTCCCAATTTTTGCTTATCATTGAGTCATTGCCAACATATACTCCTAAATACTTTAAACCATCCCTTTTCCAAAGCAAACCGCCTGGTAATTTAGGAAGACCATGAGACCATTTACCCCTCACTATGGCTTCACTTTTGGACCAATTAACTTTGGCAGAGGAAATTGTACCAAACTTGTTTAAAATGTCTTTAAGAAGATCAACATCATTTTGCCCTTTAACCAAAACAATAATGTCATCTGCATATGCAGATACCTTAAAATTGGCTCCAGAGCAAGGTATGGTCCAACCTTCAATGCTCGCTCTAATTTTAACCAATAAAGGTTCAATGGCAAGAGCATAAAGCATTCCTGAAAGTGCACAGCCTTGTCTAATGCCCCTGTTAATCTGAAAAGGAGCACTAAGACCACCATTAATTTTCAGTACACTCTCAACATTCCGGTACAAAACCTTTATCATGGCGATAAAACCAGAGCTGAACCCGAATTCCTCCAGCGTGTGCCAGAGATAACTGTGTTCAACCCGGTCAAATGCCTTTTCCTGGTCTAGAGAAATGAGACCAGTGTCTATATCCAATAGCTTAGAGACATCCAAAATATCCCGAATTAGATGAACATTATCATGAATAGACCTGTTAGGCACACAGTAAGTTTGATCACGATGAATAACATGCCCAACTACCTCCCTCAACCTAATGGCCAAAGCTTTAGAAAAGAGCTTTAAATCAGAGCACAAAAGTGAAACAGGGCGCCAGTTCTTTATTTCCTTTAAGTCACCTTTTTTGGGTAGCAGGGTGATGACCGCCCTCCTGCAGCTCAAAGGTAGCAACCCTCGGGCCAGACTATCATTGAGCACAGACAGTAAGTCACCCCCCAGCACTGACCAAAACGTTTTATAAAACTCAATTGGTAAACCATCAATTCCTGGGGATTTACCGCAATCCATGCTCCGCAGAGCAACATGCAGTTCAGATGCTGATAGCGGCCTCTCAAGCCAAGAATTCATCTCATCTGGAACTTTAGGCAGACCCATATAAAAAGAGCTGTCCAGCTCACCTTCCTCTGTATGTTCACTTTTGTAAAGCTCAGAATAAAACAAAACAGCTCTCTTTCTAATTTCCTTAGGCTCCAACATTTCTACACCCTCCAATGAGTATAAAGAGTGTATAAGTCTGCTTTGGCCATTTTTTTTTTCGAGACCGAAAAAAAATTTAGTTGGGCCATCCATCTCTACTAAACTCTGAAAACGTGAGCGGATCAAAGCTCCCTGTGCTCTAATGCCTAACAGGTTATCCAGAGTTCTTTTTTTAACTTTGAGGAGCTCAATATGTCCTCGATTTCCTGTGGACTCTACCAAATTCTGAAGTTCCACTATTTCAATCTCCAAGGCTTTCATTGATTGGGAAATGTCCTTGGATACGTTGAGAGTGTATTGACGACACAGTTGCTGTATCTCTTTTTTTCCATGATCCCACCATTGTTGTAGGGAAGAAAACTCTTTTTTCCTGGAACTAAACTGTTTCCAAAAAAAACTAAAAACATCCTTAAAAAAATTGTCTTGTAACAAAGAAGTGTTAAAGTGCCAATAGGCACTCTTAGACCTTATATTACTAATGAAAACACTGCAGATTACTAGGCTGTGATCAGAAAAACCACTAGGCAGAATCTCACATTTCTTAATAACATTAAAATGGTATTTAAAACAATAGAACCTATCCAGTCTAGCCATAGAAATATAATTTTCTCTTGTTTGCAACCATGTGTACTGCCTTTGTCCATTATTTAAAGTTCTCCATATATCACACAAATCATGCTCTTCTAGAAGCTTTCTTATAGCATGTTGAGAAGCTAGATGTGGCTCTTTATGGTTCCTATCCATTTCATCATTTGCTGTACAATTAAAGTCTCCTCCAACAAATATGAACTCATCCTCTTTACAGTTTGACAGAATATTACTTAATTTATCAAACATGACAACCCTTTCAGGACCGACAACAGGAGCATACACATTTATGAAAACTAAAACCATTTTTTCAAATTTTGCTGTTATTTTCATTAGATGTCCACCAACAACATGTTCTGTCTCATATGAAATTGGTTTAAAGTTTTTCTTAAAAAGTACAGCTAAACCACCACTACAGTGATTTTTGTGGCTTAAAATAATCGACCCACCCCATTCCATTAACCATTCATTCTCATTAAAAACATCACTATGAGTTTCCTGAACCATCATTACATCAATTTTCTTTTGTTCAATCAGTTCATAAAGCATAGCTCTTTTCTTGCTGTCCCGTGCACCATTTAAGTTAAGTGTGCCCAGTCGTATCCTACTCATAAAAAAGGAATATATGCACACCAGTAACAAACATCTCAAAAAACGAGAAGAGAAGCTAGACTGGTTCAAATTCATCGTTTAAAAAATTATGTTTTAACTTCTGGACAATTTTTCTCAACCTAAAGACTTCTTGTTCAGTGAAGGCTCCACCCTCCTTCATTAAAGCCCTTGTCGAATTTATAAACAACTCACGATCTGGGAAGTAATCCTCTACATTTACCCCTTTCATGCCTTTCGTGGTCTGAAGAAACTTTTTAATTTTGTCCAAAACGTAAGCGCTGCGGCCAGTTCGCTGCTGTGAAGCTGAACTCACAGAGTCTGATGATTCACAATCACTATCCACAACAGACTCTTCAACATTACTCGACTCTGAGTCCACCTCGCTAACATCAACAACAGCTACTCCAGTTGCTTTCTTACTAGCCCTGTTTTCTTTTGCTTTAGTCTTAGTTTTCCTTTTTAATACAGGTGTTTTAAAAATACTCTGATCTTCTGTCATGTCAACATCCACAGCATACTCTAATAAAGCCTGCTTACTGGCCTCAGAAACATCACTTTCATGTACAATTTCATTTGCAGTCACACTCTCATTTTTATTACTTTCACGATCGTCACTTTTTTTTTCAACACAAGATACTGTATCGCTTGTTTGTGCATGATTATGCATTTCGCTTGTATTGTGATCCTGATCTGCATTTTTCTCAGGGCACACGCGTATCACGTGACCTTCTTGTCCACAAAAAAAACACTTCATTGAATCTGAGGTAGCAAAAATAACATAAAGAAAATCGTCAATCTTAAACTTCATTGCCAAATTAAGCTCTTCATTCTGGGTATTCAAGATCATGTGCACCTGTCGCCGAAAAGATACAACGTGCTTCAGCTGTGGCGATTTACAACCAAGTGGGATTTTCTTCATTTTTGACACAAGCTTTCCGTGTCTGGACAATTCCCTTTCAATCATTTCATTTTTAATAAACGGCGGGACATTTGACAATACTATTCTTTTTGCCGGCTGCACCAAAGGCATGACTGGAGTGAGGGAATCATTCACAACAATCCCGGCTTCTACAACTTCATTCACTTTGTCAACGTTGTTCAAAAACATCACTATTGCACTATTCATTCTTGATGCAGAAAGAATGCAATCATGACCGACAACAGCAGCAACAGCAAGGACGCAGTCCTCGACTGAACAACGCTCTGCAGGTGCAACCTTAACCCCGTGCCGGCGCGTTAAACTTTCCAAACTCGCCTGCTGAGACGCCGCCATGGCGATCAGTACACACTGACCGACGACGCTCCTCACAAACACCTACAAACTTTCCACTATTTACCTCGCAACAGATAGATAAAAAAGATAGAAAACTCACTCGTACCGTACGTAGAGCTCACTCCAACACACTCACGCTCCGCCCACAATTCCCCAGCATGCACTCGAGAGAGAGAGAGAGAGAGAGAGAGAGAGAGAGATATTGTTTTTAAATTTAGTCAGTAATTTCATATCATGTCAGTTTAGTTACATTTACTCTGGAATAGCATTCAAAACGATAAAAAGTAACTTCATAATTTGCTGTGCATATTCTGTTATATATTATATAGCCAATTAATCTCATGCATATTGGATGCATTTGAGTAAGTTAATTAACCATATAACAAAGGGGTTGAGTTATTTATTTATTTTTTTCTCAGCATATTTTCATCTACAGAATGTTGTAATTAAACTCATTTCATTATAGTCAAGATGCATCTTGTCATAATTATTGCTGATGAAATCAACAATACTGTTTTTTCTGTGATTTTGCTGGCAGGATTGACACTAGGAAGGCCTGTATGATATTAGATTTATAATAACAGCTGCAACTGTCCGCCAAAATCATCCAGATTTTGTCCAAAGCTCATCCATAAGTTGCATTATCCATGACACCTGCCATGTCTATGAATAGACCGGAATGAGTCAAAGCGGCCGCTCACGTACAAACAGCCCCCCGCCTCCGTACCTGCCCCCTGTCCGTTCACCCAGCCACACTAATGATTCAATCTGTCTGTCTGTTCGGAGAGAGCCCTTCTCTCCTGGGCAGATGCGCCCTCTGAGACAAACCTCAATGCAGCGTGCTCACCAAGGCTCTGAGTTTCTGACAGGTTTGAGGCATCTCTGGGATTTAAGATGAAATCAATTCCTCAATTTGGCCCCTGAGAGTCCTTAAGATGCTGGAGAAATATCAAAGGGTATTGTATGTGTCTGTGTGGATCATTTTGGAAAAGCCACCCCCCCCCCCCCAAAAAAAAAAGATAACTTTCTCGTTAAGTTGAAATGTTAGCTTCAACAAAATATATTTTTTATGAACAAAAGTCCAGTCATTATTATTAGTAGTAGTAGTAGTAGTAGTAGTATTTTTCTTGTTTATGTTAATGCTATAAATATATTCCATTTTATATATTTTTTATCAAACATTAAGGGAATGCTCCTTTTGAATATTCTTTGATCGTTCTGAAAAAAAGTTGTAAGAATGTTAGACAAATGTCCAAAGACCAAAAAAAAAAAAAAAAAAGTTTAAACAATGTTAAAAATTATGTTGCTAACATTTTCCACAAGCAGTCCACCCGAATTAATGTTTTGTGAAATGAAAAGCTGTAATGCAACAAATTCATTGTGGTGGTATTTTAGCTTTTTAAACTGTTGCTTCTGGCCAAATATTAATCCAATATATCACTTCCTGCAGTGAAAAAGTCCATCCCTGTTGTCCTCTCACATCAAAATAAGCCTATATTTGTTTAGAAACTGTTAATGGTGCTTGGTTTCTGCATATTACTCTGCTGATCCATATGAGATAATTTTTCACTGGAGAATGCAGTGATACAATATAAATAGATTACTTAACCGGAAACAATGGTTTACAGTTAAAAACATGGATTTAATGATGGATCTGATGCTTCACTAGACATTAATTGATGGATTGGAGTCAGGTATATTATTGTGATGTATTTATCAGCTGTTTGGACTCTCATTCTGACGGCACCCATTCACTGCAGAGGATACACTGGTGAAAAGTGATGTGATGCTACATTTTTCCAAATCTGTTCTGATGAAGAAACAAACTCATCTATATATTGGATGTAGATTTACAGCAAATTTCCATTCCATTTTTTCCTTTAATGTTACTGAACGAACATTTGTTCGTGACTTTGAGAGAACCCTAGTCAATGATCTGTCAATGATCTGTTCCTTGTTAGATGGGCTTCTCTTGACACCAGAATGCAACACATGAGGACTCCGGGCCATGGAAAACACTAAATTCAGATCTATAGCAGAAAATTGTGTTTTACAGACACAAGGGAAATGAATTACCACTAAGCCATCATTTTAAAACTGTAGACATATACAGTCTGGTGTATGTATGTGTTCTGCGGTAGGTACGACAGATATAATGCTCAATGATGTAAAACAATCCATTATCCCATTGAACAGTCCTGGCTTTACCAAGCAGTGTTTGCTAACATTGTATGCGTAATGGATCTCTTTTATTTTCCAGGGTTCTTTTTATCGTTTGTAATAAATAAAGTTGTAATACCCATACGGAGTGTCATATTTGTTTTGCTTATATTCTGCAATGTCCAAAGAAAAAGAAACAAAACAGCATGCTCAAATGCATCCATGGGAATTGTCTTGGCAGTAAGACCTATTGCCAATATTAAACTTTGGCTTGCTAGACTACGCTAACCACTCGCACGCTGCTAAGCATGAAACATTAATGAAAGCGCACACAAAACCTCTGCTGTGCCGCAGTACAATGACCAGCTCTCTCCAGAGGAGATGTGATTTCTGTGCTTGTGGATGCATACAAAGAGCATCTCCAGCTATTCTAGTTCTTCTATTTTATTCTCTCTCTCTCTCTCTCTCTCTCTCTCTCTCTCTCTCTCTCTCTCTCTCTCTCTCTCTCTAAATATATATATACTGTATATATATATAAAGTCTAGATTACAATCTGTGCAATCTTTTATTGCAATATCTGCATTCAAATACACATAGAAAACCTTTTAAATGTTTTATTTGTGATAATTACAAATTAGGTAATTAACCCTATAAAAAGTCAGTAAAAAAAAAGAAAAGAAATAAAACAAAAAAATAAACCTTTATACAGGTTTAGAATGAATTGAAGATGTATAAATTTTAAAGTTTTAAAATAGAAATGATTAATTTAAATGATGACAAAATTAGCATATCTCAATAATGAAGTTGACTATCAGTGTAACTGTGGTCCGCCTACTGGTAAAAAACAAACAAACAAAATCGACTATTCACTGTTTAGATGGTTAATGACGTGATCTTCATTCAATGCCTAACAATTACATACTACATTATGCTGTAGTTAAAATGCAGTTTTCTTTGTTTTTTCTTTTGTTAAAGGAGTGGTTGATTGCAATTCCACTTCTTTAATGTTTTTGTAATGTTGCTGTTTGAGCATAAACATTATCTGCAAACTTGCAGCACTGAAAGTTCAATGTTCAAATGGTAAGGGACAACAAGCTTCTTCCCTGGTCCATTACATCACAAACTCAGATAAACCCTTCCCCAGAGAACACACAACAAAGGGGAGAGGCCATGTTGTGCTGCTTTAGTGAAGAGGAAGAGAAAACTATATCAATAAACTATACCAATATATATATACTACACCAATCTTAGACCATCGCATATTTTTGAGGGAGGGTCTTCATAATAACAGGAAATAAATTGAGAGGTTTGTCAGAGAAGGGACAGATCGGTGTGGAATAAAGGTAAATTATGTAAAAAATAATGTTTATTATTATTATTATTATTATTATTATTATTATTATTATTATTATTTTGCATGAACACATAAACACAATTAAGCCTAGAAGAAGAAAAAAAAAGTAAACCAACCTTTTAAGTATTTACAGCCCATGCTTAATTTATGCTAAGAGCTTATTACAAATGTGTCAGCTCATGTTCTCACAAATAATAGTCTTTTAAATTGATCAAGAGGATTTCCTAATAGCTTTGAGTGCTGCTTTAAAACCCTTGAAGTTTCTTCTCAAACTTTATTGTACCTGTTTCTTGAGCTGTAAATGGTGTTTCAATGAGAACACATTTCACACACTTCAGGCAACTTTAATCTTGGAATTGATTGCTTTAATTTGTCAGAAGAGACCATCTCAAGCCAACATGAAAGAAATAACACGTTTACCGTGTAGAACACTTCAATATATCTGTCTCCATCTGCCTGCGACTAAATCTAGAGGAGATATCACGGATCTGCATGTAGACTTGTTCTATAGCACCTGCATTCACAATAAAACCACTCCTACAGCAGCATGAATAATCAAAGAGCTGAGTTTGAAATAAAAAAAATAAAAAATACAAATGAAACTAAAGGAAAAATTGACCATATTCAATATGTCATGATTAACAAAGGTTTCTGACCAACTCATCAGGCTCCACAAGGAAAAGAATAAATATTTGCAACAACAGATGAAACACATTAGTGGATGCGGGCCATATGCAAATGGTGACTGCAGGACTTGTTGGCTTGGCGCGCTGTAGTGGGCCGATCACGAGCAAACAGCAGGGTGACCCAGCAACAGCCGCGCTGACAGTGATCAAACTGCTGGGGCTGGAGGTCTTTGGAGACCTGCAGGAATCATTAGTTCTCTGCTCTACTTCTGCCATGAGCTGTTTTCTTAGTGCCAGCTTTGGGACTTCCCAAATACCCCTATTGTTTAAAATGGCTTGGTGGATACAGAGCATTTCCTAAGCAGTCTTTTGTTTGCTCTGCAAAAGAACCAACTTTACTTTGGAACCGAATAAATGAAGCTTTCCATCACTACCCCTGTGACTTTTTTTTTTTTTTTTTTTTTACAGTCCGGTTGGCTGTATTTTACTGATTTGCAAAACAAATGGCCCCAGGCTTGTGAGTCCATCAAAGCCTTGATCTCTGAGATTTTGCATAGATATGGAGCAAGGTTATCTGCTGACAGAATGAGAGACTGTGGTGTAATGGAAACAGACTAGTGCCATTCTCTGGGATGTAGAGGACTCTCATTAACACATTTTTCTAAATGATAGGATCTTGTCTGTCTGCTTTCAATCCACTTATTTTCATTCTAACTGGATCTTTGCAGTCTTCGCTTTACACTGGGTTATTAAAATAAAACTATTCATTATTTCAGTCATTTTAATATTTCTAGCTGTAGTTTCTTTATACTGTATGTATGTAAATAAAAATGTGTGTAGAATGCTTTTTATTAATTTTATGAATTTAAGACCTAGAGCTTGTTTTCAAGGTTTGGAAGCACGCACTGTGGTTTCTTCCCCCTCTGAATGAGAACTTGCTGCTGCAGCTATTTTTCTCAGATGAGACTGATATCGTTTGTGTCACCAAGCGCTCTGCCGAGGCAAAGCATGTATTTGATAATTTTCAGTTTTTGATGTGAATCTTACCACACCAGAAAGTGTTTACTCATCAGGTCTCTAGTGCTGCTAGTACACCAGTGTACACCATATTACACAGTGCCTGTCTTTCCTCAGTGCCCTCAGGAGATCAGTCTGCCAACCCTGCCATTGTTCCATGGCACAACCGTCTCCAGTGAGCGCTTCTCTCAGTTACCGCCTGGAAGTGTAGCGGTGATAAGAGGCAGCTAGTTCAGCTGTCCCCTGCTGGTTCACCGCTTCAGGGCATCGAGCCAGCAGCTCTGATTACACCAGTGGTCAGTCTCAAGAGACTGGTTCCCTTAGTAGACTATTTAGCAGCATGAAAACTACTGCTAAATATGTCTCAGTGGGTCTTACACACTGTAATGAGAGGCCACAGAATCCAGTTCAGCTCTCTTCTGGCTCAATTAAATGGGGCCTTTCCCACCCTGGTGGGCCCCGAGCAGGCTCTAATAATGGAACAGAAGTAGATACTCTCTGAGGACGGAGGCCATCGAGGTGGTCCCTTCTCACATAGCAGAGTCCGGGTCCTACAGCAGGTACTACACCGTTCAGAGGAATGATGACGGCTTACGTTCTATTTTAGATCTGCATCTTTTGAACCGCTCAGTCAGGGGACTGAAGACAAATACGCTCTCACTCAAACAGGTTGTGTATCAGATCAAGTCTGAGGACTGGTGTCATGACCGATCTAGAAAGATGCATACTCCATCCTTCCCCATCATAGGAAGTTCCTTTGTGGGGAAAAGCCTACTAATACCATTTCTTCCTTTAGCCTTGCATTCTCACCCCACACTTGCATGACTCAAGCACATGGTGTGATGATTGCTTGATATTAGCTCAATCAGCTTGGATGGCGGTTCGACATCGAGATGTTGTTAAGACTTAACACCAAGAAAAGTGTGCTTTCTCCAGTACAGAGAACCACTTATCTGGGCGTGGTGTGGGATTCAACCACGGTGCAGGCACATATGTCTCCTGCTCGGATCGATTTCGATCCTCACCACAGTTGTGGGAGTAAGAGAAGGCTCACTGCCAAGCTGTTCCAGACTGCTGGGTCTGATGGCAGCTGCATCTAACGTGATAACTCTTGTCCTGCTGTACATGAGACTCCTGCAGTGGTCGCTCAAGACCAAAGAGTTCTCCCCGTGGGAAAACCAGCTTTGCATGCTCAAGGTCACGTGGAGGTCCTACGTGCCATAGACATGTGCTGGGAGCTACTTGTTACAGCGTACCGTTAGCAATGGACACGTCCCTCACCGGCAGGGGTGCAGTCATGGGTGGCCACGATGTCCATGCTGCCCACGGTCTGTTTCGAGCAGTTTTAATTCTTTGAGCATTAAAACACTTTCTCCCAGACCTAAGAGGTCACCATGTGTTGGTGCACACCGACAACACAGCAGTGGTCTCTTATATCAACCACCAAGGGGGTCTGTGCTCACGCCGTTTGTACAGAATTGCGTATCAGATTCTTGCGTGGTCCCAGGGCAGACTCCTCTTGCTGAGATGCATATGGAAGCAGACAGGTCGAGGCAGGGGCCGATGCCTGGGGAATGGGGGCTTCACACAGAGGTGGTGAAGAAAAATTGGAGAGTTTTTGGCCAGGCTCACATCCTCGCAAAACAAAAGTATTAATTTATTAAAAAAAAATAAAATAAAATATATATATATATATATATATATATATATATATATATATATATATATATATATATATATATATATGAATGAATGTTCCCAAAACATTTGAACAGTATTGTACTGTATATTGCTAGAAAATCAGATGCATTCCCTGGGAATCTAACCCATTACATTTGACACTACTAGTTTCATGATTTATTATTAACTCCCAGCAAAAAGGTGATACAACTTTTCTGCAGAAAAAATAAAATATATATGTGTGAGAGGGACTGATTGAAATGTAATAGTTGTAATACAATAAGTTGTATTACAAAAGATGTACAATTAATTTAATGAGGAAAAAAGAAAGTCGCATGGCTTTACAATGAAATGCAGGTGAGTAAATAATTACAGAATTCATTTTTTTTTTGTTCTACTTGTTCTAAACAAACTAACCTCATGGTATGAGGGGAGGCTGTTGTCTCTTGTAAGCTAATTTATCACTCCAGTCAACTTATGTCTACCGAGTGACTTATCTATCTTTAGCAACTGAGGAACAAATGTGAGCATCAAAATCCACAAGGTCTGTCCTGCACTAGCACATGGCACGGCATTGTACAGGCTGGCACTGCCTGGCACTGACCGTCTTTGGAGGATTCGGCGGCCTTCAATGTGCCATTCAGCATTCAGATTGCCAGGAAACACATTCAAGCACTCCAAGTTCCTCCACCCTCACCCTATATCTCTTTCCTGCCCCATTTGCCCAGCACAGACTAGCACATAAATGGCTCGTTCCTTCTGGTCTCATCCATCTATGACTGGAGCCGGATGGAAGCCTTTGCTGGCTGCCCATCTCCGGTCCCCAGCGCTCTTCCCGCCACATCCCTACATGCCACAACGTCCTCTCTCTACCTCTCATCACTCAATCTGCTCACCCCTCATCTGAAGACACTCTATCCCCAGGGCGATAAGTACCATCTGTGCCATCACCTGCCAACTCCTGGCCCTGAGGAACGGGAGCTATGGGGTGGCTTTCCCTCCCATCGCCCCCCTCACTTTTCCTCAATGCACCTCTCTGTCACTTCGCTGATTCTTTCTTTTGCCCCTTTCTTTTGAGCTGCTTTCCCGTCCCCCGTGTCAGGACCAGGAGATGAGATTTAGGAAGCCTGAAGCCTGCTGTGGTTTCTGGCCATGGATGTAAAGCTCCTGGCAGACATCTCGAGCCTTTGTTTCACAGCTTACAATGGAACTACATGTTGGAAATCCATCTAAGCCATGTCCAAGTCCATGTCCCTCATATGCTGCCTGCTACCTATTACTATGTATTTATTATAATTACTATAATAAATACATAGTATGTACATGATGAACAGGACTGTAAAATAAAGTGCTACCAGCCATCAACCCCCTACCCACCCCCAGACTTTTTTTTCAGACAATTGATTGCATGCTACTTACAATTAAATGAAAATGAAGCATTTTTAAATAATGGAATTAGTTAAACTTATATTGATATGTATATGTAATTGCATATTTGGAATGATGAAGTTGCAATAAAATAACACACAAATGATTATTAAACCTATGATTTACAATGTATACTTTGAAGAAGAAAACTTTTATTTTGACTATTACAGGTGTATTTTATAGTGAACTTAAGTGTGTTATGAAAACAGACATGAAAGTGTTCTTGCTGCAAGTACAAATATGTTTTCTTTTTTCAAAAGCATTTAATGTCAGTTACATATAAGGACGATTGTGGTTAAATGAGTACTTGAGAGAATTTATGCCATGTTAATTGACAACAGAATAATGCAGCAAAACTAACAACTGATAAAGTGTTGAATAGAAGGAATGGTTATAACCTGTGTACATGGTCTGTAAAGTCTCAGAAGGAACAAAGCACACATCATGCTGAGTTCCCTAGTAATGGTTTCTCCTTGTCAGCAGGTGACAAATTTTTGTTGATGAACATTGACTGTGTTAGATTAGACAGAGCGTTCTTTCCTGTTGTGATCCAATCCACTTCGGCAGCATTTGAGTTTAATACAGGAGCAGGCATCCAAGACCTCTCTTACCAGAGAGACACAGAGAGAGAGAGAGGGGGGGGGGGGATGCATGTCTTTCATGTTATTTTCAGTCTTAAAGAGATTGAGGATTAGCATTTTCATACACGATGGAGGGAGATGACAGCTCCAACATATTTTATTATATTCCAATTGGTGGAATCACTCTCCTCATGTAATTTATTTGTGTACTTGCACCCTTAAGAGACATAGGATGCTGTATCTGTGAGTGAATGAATATGCCGGACCATTAGAAGGTCAAAGTCATCAATTACACTTATGCACGGCTAAGAAGAGTGCTCCTCCAATCCAGCGCGAGATTCAGCTTTAGAGGAGAAGATGTCTAGGATGTAGGTCATGGCAGATTAAGACAAATGGATGTATCCTCGGAAAGAATCAGTCTCCATATGATGCTGGACCGCAATTACACCACGTAAAGACACAAGAGAGAGGAGCACTGAATCAATAAACATGTTTAAACTTCTAATTTTAAGATGAATTTTCATGATAAGATGGGCAACACATTCGTTTCTCATGAGCCATACAATTTAGCTTTTTTTAATATTCTGTGTTACTCTAGTTTCTGGAAAGGATTGTTTCTACACACATATCTAGCACACATATTGCTGCATTAGTGCAAAACACTTATAACATTGGATTCAAAAGGACATGGATTGATTCGCAGCAGATCAAATATTTATCTCAATAGCAATTTAAGTTGCTTTGGGAAAAATGCATTAATATAATCTGTGAATATGTAAAAAAAATACAAATAAATGGGCAATGTACTGACGCATTTCCGTAGTTAAATAAAAAAAAAAAAAAAAAAAAAAAAAAAAAAAAATCATTAAATAAATAAATTAGTTAATAAATATAAAGATACCTCCTGATGTTCATTCATGGTTATTTTGTGCTAGAACTAGTATAGAGGCAGAGATAGGTTCACATGCAGTTGAAATGTGGCACAGATCAGTCATGATACATTAAAGAGATATTTATTGTTTGATTTATTTATTTTTTCTTAATTGACAAAATGTAAAAGCTGAGACTATGTTGCATACTAACATATCCTGCTCTGTCTTGTCCGTCAGCATTGTCAGTTTTGCCATTTATTTTTCAAGTTAATGCACAGGAATTCTAAAGAGTGGATCGTGATGAGGAGGTGTGTAACGATTCATTGTTTACAATTTAGAAGCCTGCTGATTCATATTTCATGATTTTGAATTGACTTTGTGCCAATCAAAATTTAGGGACAAAAATACTTATAAATACATATTAAATTTCTGTTACTTGTGCACAGTTTCATTAAATGCAACTCTTTATTTAAGATAAACAGGGACAATTGTATTTGTATTATTTGGTTGGTCAGTATGCATTACTGCACATATTTAAATGCACTTTAATACCCAAAAATGCATGTATATATATATATATATATATATATATATATACATATATATATATATATATATATATATATATATATATATATATATATATATATATATATATATATATATATATAAATATATATATATATATATATATATATATATATATATATATATATATATATATATATATATATATATATATATATATATATATATATATAAATCAATAAAAAATACAAAATTAAATTGCTGTGAGAAGAAATAAATAAATTTTGTATAAGTTTGTACGTATTACTGTATATATTAGTTTAGAAATGTTGCATTATCTATATATTGCCCTTTGCATCTATTTCACACCTGCACATTATTGAGTGTATTAATTTAGTTAAGTCCCTTTGCCAATTTATCAAGAAAAATACACTTAATTCTCAGAAAATAAGTTTTGATATCACACTCAATTTGGTCTCTCAAGTAAATCATCTTTTAGGGATGTTTAGATTTTAATTAGATTTGTATTATTATTATTATTATTATTTTTATTATTATTATTATTATTATTATTATTATTATTATTTATTTATTTATTTATTTATTTATTTTTATTTATTTTTTTTACTGGAAAATTACAAAATAATGATTTTTATTTTTTATTTTATTTTTGTAATTCAAGTAAAAAGACATAAAACTGAATGTGTAAAATATTGTAAAAGCAGTATAGTACCTTATAGAGCTCAGTGGCCCCTCAAAAGAACACGTTTTTGACGTTTCTTTTTTTTTTTTTTTTTTAACCACATGCTTAATTTCCACAGAACCATTACTTTACTCTCTGTTAATGAAAAACGAAACACTTAATCACATATTTCTAATAAGCCTCTTACAGCTTTGTCACACAGACTTTTGTGAAGATCTCTTTGGACAAATGTTTGTGACAGCATAGTAAATAGCCACTTTTTTTTTTCTTCTCCAGGCTACAGTGAACCCTATAATAGAGAGAACCCCTGTAGACTGATTCATGCAGTAAAAAGGATGCAAACACGAATCATTCTATTTTTATCCCTGTGCAGACATGTATCATGGTGAAGGTCATTGGAATGGGAGTCGAGCTGCTCCTGGTGGACCCCTGGGGTCCCATTCATCCAGAGGTGACAACATCATGACATTAAACAGATCTGACTGACCTGAACTCACCAGCTACACATGCAGAATTTATGTAAGATGTGTACTTACAGCCCCGTCTCTCTTCCTTTTTCCAGTTTTATCTGAAAAACCATCCCTTCAGGATATGGAAAACGTGTTTGGAGGTCCTTTTTTGTGTCCTTGTCGGATTATGGCATCATCTATTACACAGCGCTTTTACCTAGATTTCTATCTGTTTGGTTAACTTTAAAGATGTCGTAAAGGATGTGTACTTTCAAGGTAAATATATAGACATCTGCTCTATCTCTCTGATGCCATGTGAAAAGAGGAGCAAAGTCTTTTAATTAATTCATTAATTAGATATCATAACTGACACCCCACTGTTGAACTTTTAAGTGTGGACTAAAGATATTTTAACTACTTAATGACTATTTATAAGTTGCAAATTGGGAGTTGCCTAGTGGTTAGAGAGTTTGACTCATAACCATAGGGATATGGGTTTGAATCTTGGGCCGGCAATACCATGACTTAGTTGCCCTTGAGCAAGGCACTGAATCCCCAACTGATCCCCGGCGCAACAGTATACATGGCTGCCCACTGCTCCGGGAATGTGTTCACTGCTGTGTGTGTGCACTGTGAATGGGTTAAATGCAGAGCACGAATTCTGAATATGGGTCACCATACTTGGCTTAATGTCACGTCACAATTCAAATGTTTGTAAAAAGTATTAGTAGCCTACATGAAGAAATTAGCTATAATCAAGATTAATTAAGATTAATATGAAATGATTCAGATTACGAATGTAACCATGGTTCCCTTATTAGGGAACGAGACACTGAGTCCTCTAGGGGTCGCTATGGGGAACACCCCGTCGTGACACGTGTCTGAAGCATACATTGAAAAACACCAACTTGTTGGTCAGCTACAGCCTCTGCAGAGAGCTGTGCACTTAGCTGAGCGCATTTCAGGGTCTGCTCTCCCCTCTCTGCAGGACATCTACCTCAAACGCTGCAGAAGTAGAGCTGCTAAAATCATCAAAGACTCCACCCACCCCAGTAACCATTTTTTCACTTTGCTGCCATCTGGTAAGCGCTTCCGTAGCCTGATGGCAAAAACCGAGAGACTCAGGAGGAGTTTCTACCCCCAGGCCATCAGGCTCCTAAACTCAAAACCAGCCTCTTAACATCATGTCTCCACTTAATGTACACTTTATCAGTAAGATATTCATCATTCACTACCTCACATAGACACACTGACAGTGTCACCCAGTTTGCACATTTGCTTCTTGTACATCCCTGTATATCTTAATATTTAAGACTACAGTTTACTTTCATGCACATTATTTTGCGTTCTATATTTAATTCTACAATATACATCTTTTTATATTGTATTCTTATATTTTTATTGTTTGCTTTTATTTCATTCTTACATAGCTATATTTATGTATATTTTCATATGTGTTGTTTTCTTTAATAATTGCACTGTCCATGGAGTGGACCTGACTCACATTTCACTGCTGGTTATATATGCAATATGTAATTTTGTATGTGACGAATACAAATCTTGAATCTTGAATCAGATATTGTCAGATATAACATCCTCTCTCGTCCGCCGCCATTATAAGCGCGAAAGGGAATATTGGTAAGTATCGGTATCAGACGAGTACTGGAAAAAATGATATTGGTGCATCCCTATCATTTATTATATCATTTAAAAAATTTATATTTTGAGTGGAAACAAAAACGGCTGTTTTCTGAGTGTACACATCTGAAGCACACAGACAGAAAACGGCTGTCACACAACATGTGAGTACTAAACTAAGTTCTCATTAACACATACATTTACATTAAAAACACATGAGTTACAAAAACAGTTGATTATGTCTGTGAATGTTCTAGATTTGTGTGCAGCAATATAAAGTAAATAAATCAATAAATCCACTGATCTGTTGTCTTTAAGGCTGGGACTCTAAATAGAGTTATGTGCTTGTCTGTGGAGCCAAAGACTGAACCGTTAGCACATTTTGCTCAAACTTTTGCTAAGGGATTAGAGCTGGTACACCGTTGTAGCATGCTAAATTAAAATGCTGGCACCGTGGCATAGGTATAAACTCTGATTGCTATTATATTAAGATCCCTTTGCCACGTCACCAAGGGGCTTACAGAAAAAGTCTTACCAGAACAAAGCTACTGGGTTAACCAATTTCATGTTTCTTTGGTTGGTAGATGCACCGGGACCTGATTATAGCATTTTTTAATGTAAAATGTTACATGTACAGAGTCCTTTTTTGGTATAAACCAGACTGGTTCATGAACCCAGCAAATCACATTAAACTGAATATCATTGATTAGTGTGCAATGCATACCAAATGGTCAGTTTATGGACTGTGGGCATTTAATCAGATGATGAGACTAATTTGACAAGACAAACTGCAACAACATTGAAAGCAAGGAGGAAGTGAGGCTGAGAAGAAGGATGGGGAGAGCTGGGTATATAAAGGAATTGCTTTGCATCGACAAAAGCATGCTAATCACTCCACTGAATGTGGATTGTTTTGAGAAAGTCAATGAGACTGCAGCATGTTTGCGGCGCAGAGCAATAGCTAATCCCCCAGCAAGATTAGCATCACTGATTGAGCGTGAGGAGACCCTGATTAAAAAAAAAAGTAAATTAAATAAATAAACAGGAACTGGAAACATGGCTCTGGGGCTTTGTTTGCACTGGGTAATTAGCAGGAGACACCAAAGCATCTCCAGTCAGAATGCAGCTGCTCAGGGAGAGTTCTGCGAAAGCACCACACAGGGATACAGCAACTTTGGGGAGGAACAGCTGTTATTTTGATGACAGAGGCGATGAAATGGCACTGGAAATGCAAAATGATAGATAGGAGTGAGTCATGAAGCTCGTTAAGGGATGAGAGAGGCACACCTCTTGTCCGTGACATCATTCATGATTGCTGATCAAGTTAGCGTGTCATGCCAGAGAGATGATTGTTGGCAGGCCTGTAGATAGAAAGAGAGTGTGAGTACAGAGAAAGGAATATTTATGAGAGCGAAGACACAAATGGAAAGGGATAATTTTGTAAAGAAAGGATGTTGTGGGACACAAAAGACAGAAAGAGAGATAGAGCACTACAGTAAATGGTTCCTTAGGATAAGAGTCCTGACAAGTTGGAAGTTGGATGACATTTTGCCTTCAAGAAACTACAAGCGCCGAGTGACAAAACAGACACAGCTTCCTATGTGAGAATTTGCAGATTCGATTACTTTTTTGGCAAAAAAATAAAAATAAATAACAATACGGTTGGTCAGCAGTATAACTGTAACGAACGCACACAGGAAACGAGAGATCCAATTGCAGTATTTTAATGGGGTAATCCAAATCAAAATCCAAAAACACAGGTAAGACGTCATAAACACAAAATCAGTCCGAAACAAGAAACAAGAAAAACACAAGGGAACAAGAGAAAGCCGGGTGACGGAAAACAAGGACTCCATCAAACAGATAGAAACAGACCGGTGTATAAAGACAGGTAAAAACGAAAGTGGAGACAGCTGAGTGCAATTAACAGGTGTGCAATTAACAGTGATGAAGGGACAAGGCTTAGTGGGAAATGTAGTGCCTGCAGTGGGGTGACTATGAGGAAATGAGACCACTAGTGGACACCCAGGGAAACAGACAGTGTGACATTACCCCCCCTCTAAGGAGCAGCTACCAGATGCTCCATCGAACACAAGAACAAACCAAGGAACACAGAGACCAGGAGGGAGGTGGACTGGTGGAGGATATGGGGAAGGGGCAGAAGGCCAGGTCCATAGAGGGAAACAGAGACAGGACATGAAAAAAAAACAACAACAAAGAGACCAGGAGGGAGGTGGACCGGCGGAGGACCAGGGGGAGGGACGGAGGGCCAGGTCCATAGAGGGAAACAGAGACAAGAAATGAAAACAACAACAACAAAGAGACCAGGAGGGAGGTGGACCGGCGGAGGACCAGAGGGAGGGATGGAGGGTTAGGTCCATAGAGGGAAACAGAGACAGGAAGTGAAAAAAAACAACAACAACCACAAGGAGACCAGGAGGGAGGTGGACTGGCAGAGGACCAGGGGGAGGGACAGAGGGCCAGGTATTTAGAGAGGAACAGAGACTTGAAGTGAAAAACAAAACAACAAAACAAAGATGCCAGGAGGGAATGGAAAGTTCAGGGGCCCAGGGCAGAGCCGACAAGGCAGGAATCCAGGGTGGAGCAGGTGGAACTGGGGCCCACCGGGATGGCGTAGATGGATATGGCACCCACCACAGCCGAGCAGACGAGACAGAAGCCCACCAGGGCGGCGCAGAGGACCACCACAGCCGTGCGGTCGAGACAGCAGCCAACTAGGGTGGCGCAGAGGACCACCACAGCTGTGCGGTTGAGACAGAAGCCCACCAGGGCACTGCGGAGGACCACCACAGATGTGCGTTCGAGACAGAAGCCCACCAGGGTGGCACAGATGACCACTACAGCCATGCGGTCGAGACAGAAGTCCACCAGGGCGGCGCAGAAGACTACCACAGTGGGATCGATGGCACAGGAGAGTCTGGTTAGGTAAGTCTGAAATAGAGAACATGAACAGGTTAAGGGTGGCCTCCGTGGCCCTGATGAGATGGTAGATGGTCTCCATAGCCATGACAGGGCAGACAGTGAGTTCCTGGATGACCTCCATGGCCATGACAGGATAGGACGAGCTCTCAGGAAGTTCGGCTGAGACGTGACGAGGCTCTGGAAGTTCAGCAGAGATGTGAAGAGGCTCTGGTAGTTCAGCAGAGACGTGAAGAGGCCCTGGAAGTTCAGCAGAGATGTGAAGAGGCTCTGGTAGTTCAGCAGAGACATGAAGAGGCTCTGGTAGTTCAGCAGAGACATGAAGAGGCTCTGGTAGTTCAGCAGAGACTTGAAGAGGCTCTGATAGTTCAGCAGATACGTGAAGAGGCTCTGGTAGATCTGTGGTGATTTGACTGGGTTCAGGAAGATCAACTGTGGCTTGACTTCGTTCAGGAAAATCAACGGTGACTTGACTTGACTCAGGAAAATCAACGTTGACTTGACTCAGGAAGATCATTGGTGACATGCCCTTGCTCATGAAGATCATTGGTGACTTGCCTTTGCTCATGAAGAGCATTGGTGACTTGACTTTGCCCATGAAGAACACTGGTGACCTGACCTTGCCTATGAAGAACAGTGGTGACTTGACTTTGCCCATGAAGATCATTGGTGACTTGACTTGACTCCTGAGGTCTAACTGTGGTAATACTTGACTCATGAGTGTTAATGGTGACTTGACCTTACTCAGGACAGTCAATGGGGACTTGACCCGACCCAACAGGAACCTGACTCTGGAGGGACCACGGGAACCTGACTCAACTCTGGAGGGACCACGGGGACCTGATTCGACTCTTAGGGGTAAACAGGGTCCTGACTCGACTCTGAATGGTCAACGGGGACATGACTCAACTCTGGAAGGACAACGGGGACCTGACTTAACTCTGGATGGTCACCTGTGGCTGCCATCTTGTGCAGTGGGACAGGTCCGGCGGCCATCTTGTGCTGTGGCGCTGGGCTGGCGGCCACCTTAGCTGTGGCGCCACCCTGTCTGGAGACACAGGTCTAGAGACGGCCATCCCCCTTGGAAAGACAGGTGTGGCTGGGGTATCCCACTGAGAAATATGTTGTAGGTACATGGTGAACCCCCGAAAAATCCAGGATCTCCACCTCCTTTATCTCCCACTCAGGCACAGGGTTATCCAGGCAGGCATTAAAAAGGTATTTAAGCGCCTCATCATTGTACCCCATCCCTATTTTTTTTTTAAATAACAGTAAGAAAAACAAATAAGTTGAGCTTGAAATGAAACATTTCTCAACCAATACATAGCACAAACACAGTTAAGCCATGCTTTCTACTGCTGCTGTTCTGCTACCTTCCTGTACTAAAGGAGCTATATATATTGTGAAATATTATTACAATTAAAATGAACTTTTCTATTATAATATATTTTAAACTGCAATTTATTCCTGTGATACAAAGCTGAATTTTCAGCATCATTACTCCATTCTTCAGTGTCACATGATCCTCAGAAATCATTCTAATATTCTGATATGCTGCTAAAGAAACATTTATTCTTATTATGATGACATGGTTGGAAATGGTTGTGCTGTGTAATATTTTTGTTGAAACTGTGCTATAATAATAATAATATAATAATATAATAAACATATTAGTATTATTATAATTATTATTATAAATCGTACAAATATTCCAATTTGAATTGCAAAACGTGTACAACTCAGTACTGCTGATCAGATATCAAGACTAAAATACACACAATTACAGTACATTGAAAAAGAAAAAAGAAAGAAAGAAAAGAAGAAAAAATAGCAAAAAATATGTAAAGGATAATATATTGTACAGTCAACCTGAGTGACTATACAGTACATGGTCTCACGCATTAAAATGTAACTTGCCAAATAAATTAAAATATAGAAATTAAATATTGTTATAAATGTTTTTATGTTACACACACACACACACACACACAAATAATAATGTGGAGCGCTACAGGACACATACAATTACTACAGTGTTGTAAACTGATGCAACTATCATAAATATAGTGCAGCACGATTTTAATGAAATTAATTGTGCAGCCTGTATTTTATTGTAGATTTTTTGCTGAAAGTGTAGAACCAAATCTAGCTTGTTAATAATTGTTACACATTCCTCTGATTAATTGTTGCTCTGTTACAGATTTATTTGCCCAAAACTTAGTTTTGAGTTCAAAAGCATTGGCCGCAGCCCAATATCCGAACTAGAACAAACACTTTCATCTTATTTCATCTCATTTCTGGCTACAGTACAGCTAGTTTTCTGAATTAGTACAACATACACACTCAGATATTCATTTGTGTCTAGCGATAAAATGCATTTATGCAAATAAATAATATTCAGGCAAATCATAGAGATTAGTGACAACAGTTTACAACAGTAGACCAGCTTATTTGTGATAATGATCATGATCCAAGTTTTTTCTGCACTCATCAATGATGAGCTGATTTCACTGGCTGCATTTGTCAATATACTTGCTCACAGAAAAGCTCATTATTCTAACTTAATGAAAAGATTAAAAGTTAAACATTTTAATTTTTAATTATATTATTTATGTGAATCGACAGCTGACCATGTGGATTCATTTTGTAAAATATACTCTATAAATTTTATTAAAAAAAAAATAAAAACAATGTGTGGTTCCTTAAATTTAATTTCAAACAATATCACTAAATTGTTGAAAGGATCATTTCAATATATGAGTTTTCAAAGTACTATAATCATTCTAAACCAGTTTTATTTGTTGAGGCTGTGAAGTTATGTTTGTTCACAAGCAAGCCCTTTTGAAAGCTTTAAATACACCTTCAAAAAAATGTAATAAAATTACCCTTACTATATTAATGCTTATAAACAAATAATAGTAAGTGTTTAGCTTTGCTTTTAACGTTAACACGTTTGTTTGACTACAATTTTATAATTAGATTTGATAATGTTTTGCCCTACTCTAATTTGAATAATTCAGCCCTTGAAAATGCAGCAGCTGAAGAGACCTGACACAGACAAAATGAGCAAGAATTTCAGAGACAAAAGGCAAACCATTAATATAAGTGTGCTTTTATTAAAGCTGAAAATGTTACATAAGTTTGGGGGCAGGGCTAAGGAAATTTTTGACCAATAGCAGAGTGTTTAGGAAACCTGATTGGATACACTCATTCATAAAACAAGGTATATTTTTCTTTAAAGCTGACATTATACAAGCCTACCCATTAGCTTCAAATGACCAGAAAAAAATGTTTTATTGCTTTCATATATTTCCAATATATGAAATTAAGATTTTTAAAATTAGTGGTGCTATTACTCTGAAATACCCACATACTTTGAATTATCTTCAAGAGAATTGCAATCACTTTATGTAAAAAAAGCCAGATATTTAGGAATCAAGAATGCTAAATATTTTAGTGATATGTGAAAATTTAAAACGAGTTATCTCTATTGTGAAGGTGAATGAAGTAATATTTCAGGCTGGTAATCTCACTTTTCAAATCAGATTACAGTTTGCCACTATAATAAATTAGCGTATATATTACTTTATTCCTCCTGCAATTCATTTCAATCGAATGTAGATAAAATGTTGCACTGTTAGATATGAATTGAACCCTGTTTGAATGAAACACTGCTAGGCTTCAGGGTCACTGTTTCAGTTTTAATAGCAGCTCACATTCAGTGCAGTGGCTCTTGTCTAAGCAAACAGTATAATCTTAAGAGCACAGAGGTCATGCCAGCTTTTCTGTTGTTTATTGACCTTGCCCTCTACTAACAACACATTTTGTCTTTACTTTCCCTGTACACTAATTCAACAGAGGCAGATGAGACCTGCTAAGCAACTGCTGTCAATGTATCAGTGGGGTTGAAGACTCAATGTACTTTTTTTTTCATGATTTTTCTTCTCTCCTGAAAAGCTAATTTCCCTAAGGGCAATCATAATAAGAGAATCAATGCTTGAGTGAATTTTAATTTGTAATATGAAGAGAGGGAACAATATTTCAATCTACACTATGACTGTTGTCATTAGCGGAGAGAACGATGAATCAAAGACAACGTTTCAACAGTGGACTCTCCAGCAGTGACAGTAGTAAAAAGTAATTGTTTCAAAAACTGTGTGTGCGTGGGGGGGGGGGGGGGTGTATAGTATTCTTTATCATTAAGTATTTTTTTTTTTTTTTTATTTATCTCTCTCCAGCACACTTAAAATATTGGCCAAGGTTTCTTACACCTACAACAGTCATATGTTAAATGTGGTGAATAGCTAACGTCTTCACATTTGTAGAATGAGTAGATTGTAGAATGTTTAATTATGGTGAAACAGTTCCTGTGTTGATATTGGGTGAATATCTCATGGATGGAAAGACCTCTCAGCCAGTCAGATTTGAGGACCAGAATGAACTGTTGTGCAGTGAACAGCAGTCAAGATGGTAAAACCCCTTTCCACAAAATGTAGTACCAGATTAACAACAACAACTTGGAGGTATCTGTACATGTTATCTGATTTTGAGTTATTTTTCCAAAATCTCATTTACACCTATGGGATGTCCCCATTTTTCACAAAAAAAAAAAAAAAATAAATAAATAAATAAAAAAATAAAAATAAAATATTATAAGATAGTTAATGTTTCCTGCACCAAAAACAACTATAGTTTGGGTATATATATATATATATATATATATATATATATATATATATATATATATATATATATATATATATATATATAAATTTGTTTTTTCCACTCACTCTGACCTTTGGTATTAAACCAGATGTTTTCCACCTGCACCATAAAGACATCTAAATGAATATTTAAATGGGTAATATGAGTTGATTCCCTCTTCACAAGTGGAATGTATTATATATATGTATATATATAAATAGCCTTAAATAATAATAAGTAGAAGAAGAAGAAGAATGTGAGAGAATTTACATTTGCCACATTTGTTTTAATTATAATTAATAATTATAATTTTAATTATCATTTAATCTCAGTCTACATTACTGCCTTACTGCCTCAAATCTTTAAATGGACTCTAGTTTTCTAATATGTTTTTTTCCAATCTGTGAAATTAACTGAATTAACTGGCTGTGGTTTCAACATGTTTAGCACATTGTATTATTTCCCTTTCTCTTTCAATAACCCAACCAAAGTGCCTTTAAAACAAGTCGGTCCACTCAGCCATCTTGGCAGCACCAATGAGCAGCTATTTTCTACTGCAGATTGGTGTTCATCATGTAATTAAATCAGTTTCTCTGTGGAGAATTTTTTATTTTCTTTTTTTTTTAATCGTGAACACTTATGTTAAACTATGCAAGCAAGCAAGTCCAGCTCGCATCTAAAAAAAAAAAAAAAAAAAGTATATGGCATATTTTTTCTTCATGGTATTGTCAACTAAAAATGAAATGTGTAATATCTGCACCACTAGTATCACCAAAGGAATTGTAAAAATAATGACAGGTTTCCAAAACACTCGGTCTGCCATAAAAATAAATAAATACTCTTCACCCCAGACTCAAGTAATTGTTTGAGGCAATGTGGCTTTACTTGTTAAAGCATCACAGAGCCACAGTGCTTAAAATTAAATATCACACATCATCATTCATTTACACAGAATATGTCATTTTATTGCACACATTCCTGACATTGTGGTACCTGCTAAAAAAAAATAAATAAATAAAAAAAATAAAAAAGCCAGTTATACTAAAATTGCAACAACTTCAGAATCAGAACAGATACTCATAACCCGCTCTTAATTACCTCCCAGTTTGTTTGGCCTACACAGGTCTGCCATTCCCACAGGTACAGCAAAACTAAGCACAAGCATTAGATATAGATCCCCAGCATGACCTTTGTGAAGCTGTCAGCTATCTTAACACTAATAAAAAAGAGAGTAGTTCCCAAATATGAATTCACGCCAGAATGAGTCTGGAGAGTGATGACACGCAAGCAATGCATTGGAAATCATTTAAGAGCAATGTGTTTGACTGTACACCATCTGCTATACAAGAGTCCCGGTAGGGCTGTTTCGAGCTTCTTCAGAAAGTGAGCTATGGCTTTCTGTCTTTTGGAAACTCAGAAATCTGCATTGAAGTCAAAGGCTGCCGAAATTCCCAAATTATTAGCTGTCCCCAAAATGGTGCACCAGTTTTTTTATTAGCTTGCAATACAGTTTAAAGAAAATATAACATATAAGAGAAACTTGAAGAGTAGAAATTATGTCAGAATATCAGTCATGTTCCTCATGTCTCCTAATGTCGCTGTAAGTGTCACTGTGATCTGGAAGAAACTCGATGATGATCAAAACAGGCCCTGAGGACGTAGAACTCAATAAAATATATTGTGTTTTTTAAAGAGTTTTTCTTCTTCTTCTTCAAGTTCAAAAGAGCAATAATATAAAATGGCTTTACTGTCACTTTTTATCAATTTATTTCCATCCTTGCTGAATAAAATTATTAATAATCCTTGATAAATAAATAAACACTGACCTCAACTTTCCTGAGTAAAAAAAAAAAAAAAAAAAAAAAAAATGTTTTACATTTTATATATATTTTTTTAATATAGTGTATATTTCTACTTATGACACCAATAAATACAATATCAATAATGTTTTTCTTTATATATGTGTGTATTCCCTTGTATACCACCACTGTGCCATAGTATCGCCCTAATACATTCTCTTGTAAGGTGACACAATTTTATTTTTATTTTTTTTTATTTTGTTTCCCTTTTAGTCTGTTCTTCGTGAGGCTGCATTTCAGCATCGGTCAGAATTAATGCTAGACATTATATATATATATATATATATATATATATATATATATATATATATATATATATATATATATATATATATTTTTTTTTTTTTTTTTTTTTTTTTGCCCAAACCCATTTGACACAAATTTAAATGCCTATTTGTTTCCTAAATGCACCAAATCAAAGGCTTCTTAAAAAAAAAAAAAAAAAAAAAAAAAAAAAAACATACAGTTGATTACCTTCAAGAAGGGTCTCCTTTCCTTAACTGAGTATTGATTTGTGTCTAAAACAGCTCATCATGCTCAAATGCAAGGGTCTGATCTTATTTATTTATTTATTTATTTATTTTATTACTGCCCTTTCAAGATTAATGTGAGATGCAAAGACAGTTTAAAAAGCTCAACTTTAACGAAAAGAGAAATCAGACTTAGAATATTTTAGTCATTGTTAATTGCAAATTCAATCATTGTTTATTCTACTCATGTTTTTGTAATGACTGACTTCTCAAAAGCTGATTTTGTTTATTTTTTTTTATTTTTTTTTATTATGATGTATCTATTTATTTTTTTATGAATATCCAGGTGGCTCTTTCTTTATCATGAAAAGAAGGTGAATGAGACTGAATGGTGGTAAACTCCAAAAGTCCATAAAGGTATAATTTTATCTATTTCAAGCTTTTTTAAACCACAATATTTTGTGTAATATGATATTTTCTGAGATATGCCCTCCACTGTAACTCACAAGTGAAATCCAGTACAGTTCAACACATCTTGTTTGATTTCATCAGTGGTTTGTGGGTGTTTTGTGGAAGATTTTAATTAATAAGATTTTAATTAATCAAGTATAATCAATGTGAATATAGCCATATTTGTTGCTAGTTATTATTCCATTATAATTCCATAGTTTAAGTATAGGAAGAAATATGCCTATGTGTCCAGATTGTACAGACCCAGATGAGAAACATCTTGAAAGACATAAAAAAGGGCCTTTTCTCTTTACTATAAAAAATAGGTGGCCCCTTCTCTCTAGTGAGGAATCGAATTGTAAGCATAAGGAAAATTATGCATATTTGAAACACCCTGTATATGGAGATAACACCTAACATTCACGAGATGTCCTTACAAGGAACCCGGTTTTAACTAACAGTGCCATATTTGATTCTTTTCTTATAAGCTTGATGCTTGTCGCTATCTGCTGTATATATATATATATTTTTTTTTTATTATTATTATCATATAGTGATTGGAAAAGGAGAAAGGGGCATATAGCATTGGGACATCACAAAACTAGAATAAACAAAACTAAAATTAAATTAAATTAATTAAATTAAATAAAACATTTTTTGCAACAAGACTTCAACCATTTGCATTCACTTCACCAATTAAAATGAAGACTGAAGTAGATGAAGTGTTGCTTGTTCCTGATGAAGTTCGAAGCTTTAGTATGTGGACAACTATTTACCTTCTTGCACATTTGCTTCATATTGTCTTGTATTTTTAGTTGACTTGCACCTTTTCCCAAAATCTTTTCAGTCTATCTCACATTTTTAAATGCCAGGAACCTATTTTGATAGTATCCCTCGTACATACTCAAACTTAACATGAATTTAACCTGACGTTTGCAAGAGGACATTTAACCATGAATTGTGCTCTAGTTTCTCAAAGACACATAGCTGAAGTTTTTCTAAAGTCATTTATCTTTTGTATTGAACTTTGATGAAGCAATATATTTAGTGGGAAAATGCATTATAAAAGTAGTTTTCTAAATTAGTTTAAAATTCACATCGTTTCCATAATATTTAAGTTAATGGAAACACTTCAAAAAAAAAATTATTCAATAAAAGCATTTTAATTAAGAGTTGTTCAATGTAGAAAAACAGAAAAATAAATATTAAAAATAAATATTCTTAAAGCTGTTGCACTTTTTGAAAGAGATCTAAATTTAATATGGCTTTACAGCAGCAATAAATGATTCATATATGTCATATCAAATTTTGAAAAAGGATGCTTTCATTATAATTATGGTAATTATTTATATGGTTAACTTATTAAGTAATTAGTAATTGATAATTTGAATCAATGCCATTTCAGCAAATGGAAAAGTTAGTAAGATATTTATTATCACGTATTATCACTTTTTTCAAATAAAATAGTTTTTTTTTACTTATTCTTCAGTTATTAAAAAAATATTAATCAAATTACTTTGAACAAAACCGAAAATGATTGCTATGACCTATCTTAAAACATATTTGGTAACAATTCTAATTTGCTAGAGAAATCTCGCACAGGAAATCCAGAATATGGACAAAGGTAATGCTAAAGAAGATATTATAAAACATAAATTAATGTTTGTATGATGAAACATAAGGACAATAAACACTCGCCTGCAAAAATATGTGGTTTATCTGTGCTCTTCAAGCCCTCTCAGGTATTTTAATAGTGATTGAGTATATATGTTATCCATCGACATAGCCTTTCTTATAGTATAGAATATATTTTCTGCCTTATTTGACTTGAAGCCACATCAGATAGCAAAAGGAAATTATTTCAAGCACAAGACTGATGTTGTGAAGTAAAAACAAGTTATAATGTTCTCACATGTAACTTAAAGACACCTGTAACTTAATCATAATAATTTATTACAGATGTGTCAAAGAGCAGTACCACAGTAATCCAAATGATGATGCATTGCAGTTGCAGTCCTCTCAGGCAGAATATAATAAAATCGTTAGGAGCAGCGAATAATTCAAATTGTTAAACGCTGAAAATACTATGCCGGTCCACTCCGTCAAGACGCGCGGTTCTCATTCAAAACACGCATCACCGGAAACATGTCATCTTGCCATCTGTGACAAAACCAGCAAGAGCCAATGAACGTTTGATATCATAAAACTTGTTGTAAAACGTATTAACGGCACATTTTTAAATTGTTACTATAGCTACAGAGTAAGGAGATACATATCGCCAAAGAATGGTTTGAATTTGGATCTGTTCCTCAAACCAAGCATCACATGGATAACGAAGATTTAAGTAACAATAAAATACTTTTATTTCATTAAATGCTTGTGCATGACAGCATACTAATAAAAATGATGTGCCCCCACTCTCTATTTTAGATCAGTGTGTGCCCCATAGTAAGCCAAATTAATATTACATGATAACAGTTAAATACTCTCTCTCTCTCTCTCCCTCTCTCTCTCTCTTCATGTAAGGATTCTAAGATTATTTGTACCAAGAATAATAATATAAAATGTAATACAATTATAATTAAGTGCAGTTTAATGCACTTGACTGATTTGCTTAATTTTGAAAGGATAATGTTTTATTCTGTTTTGACTTGTCATTTCCAAGATTACATTTTAACAATACTGTAACTTGCAATTACAGAAGTCACTAATTACTAAAACATCCCTCAGCGCAATCCTTCAGTTTTAAGTGGAAGGACTACAGGGGACATGCAGAGTTTCCAAGAGAAACCATTCAGATTTCAGTCCATCTGTTTGCTCCACTATCTATAGCAAAATATGTCTGAGTGCATGTGTGTAAGTATCCTGTGACCTCTTCGAGGAGGTAACGCTATGATGCTAATGGCAGATAAAGGACAAACACATGCCGTTAAAAGCCATGGATGTTCAGTTCGGGCTTTTCTGCATGTTCGCTTTGAAACTCGGCAACCTGCGATTGAAGGAAACGAGAGTCCAACAAGTTTTTCCTCTTAGCAGATTTGCTCACTTAGACACATAGTCGGTTCCCTTCTGGGAGAGACCACACAGCCAGAAAACATTGTCTGAAGTGAATTAGACATATTGCAGACAAGCTCAGCTTGCATGACTGAAACATCGCTGTGAGATTTGGAGGTGAAAGACATGATGTGTATCTCCTGGTTATGTTGAGCTAGTGACCACCTCACCTGTCACTGAGGTCTCTCATAGAAGGTTGTTAAAACCCATCTCAGGATGTAGTGAGGTAGAGTCGGAGAGCATGTTGAAGGACAGGGGTTGACCTCTCTGCCTTTTTCTTCTTTTTCCATCCAGCTTGAGAAGTAACTCTAATGAGCAGAGCCCATCACAGCAGATGCCAACCGCCTTTTTCAAACACTGTGGCACTTACAATTTCTCTCTCTCCCTTGTTGTCAGTCTTTCTTGACGGCACAGCACACCTCCAGGTTTGTCCCTGATCTCTATTATGGTCATGGGGCCCAAACTCAACCACAGGGCCCTTGTCAGGGCCAGGCAATGAGGGACGTGAAGAAGAAAAAAAGGAAGACTGATGGATGGATGCAGGGCTGTGGAGTGACTGCCTCCCCCATCACTAGTTTCTCTTGTTCACCTTCTTTCTCTGGCCCCCTGTCAGTATCGGTGACAAGAGCCATCCTCATAAAAACTTAATGAAGTGTCTTGGTAAAGGAGTGAGAGCCAGGACTCACAGATTGAAGGCCTGTGTGAAGTTTGGGGAGGGACAGGTTATGCTTGATATCCACAGCTATCATTTTAAAACTCTAGCAGGCAGAAAAAAGTGGTACAGGAAAACTCTTCTCAGAAAATTGTCATAATAAGTTTTATTTTTTTTAATGGTAAACAGGAAATCAAACTGGTTGTTATGACTGTAAATGCCTGATGGTAGGTGGTGGTGCTCAGCCTTCTTTCGAACAAAACATTATTTCGAAAGGGTACCCCTTTTTTTCAGTCTGTCCACAGATAGAGTAAATCACCTACACTCTCAGAAGTGCTAGAAGAAATGCACAACACTTAAAAGGTACATCTCTGTACACCTACAGTACAAACCAAAAGTTTGGACACACCTTCTCATTCAAAGAGTTTTCTTTATTTTCATGACTATGACAATTGTAGAGTCACACTGAAGGCATCAAGGGCTATTTGACCAAGAAGGAGAGTGATGGGGTGCTGCTCCAGATGACCTGTTCTCCACAGTCACCGGACCTGAACCCAATCCAGATGGTTTAGGGGTGAGCTGGACCGCAGACAGAAGGCAAAAGGGCCAACAAGTGCTAAGCATCTCTCAGGGAACTCCTTCAAGACTGTTGGAAGACCATTTCAGGTGACTACCTCTTGAAGCTCATCAAGAGAAGCCAAGAGTGTGCAAAGCAGTAATCAAAGCAAAAGGTGGCTACTTTGAAGATCCTAGAATATGACATATTTTCAGTTGTTTCAAACTTTTTTGTTATGTTTATAATTCCATATATAATTCCACATGTGTTAATTCATAGTTTTGATGCCGTCAGTGTGAAGCTAAAAGTTTCATAGTCATGAAAATAAAGAAAACTCTTTGAATGAGGTGTGCCCAAACTTTTGGTCTGTACTGTACATGGTACACATTAGTAAATAACAGTCTGTTCACACCAAGTATACTACTAGTAGTAATAAACTACTACGATAAATAAATCTTTTTATAATGCATTCTCAGTATTAAAGAAAAGCAGAGTCCACACCACAGCTATAACGATAAAGGCACAGAGAAACAATATCATTGGAATCACTTTTTAGAACGAGTTATTCCACCTAACTGAAGGACAATTATTATTATTTTTTACAGCCAATTAGAATCAATCGTGCACTTAGAATAAACAGACGATATTGTCAACTGGTGAGAGTGCTAATATAGTTATCTTTATAGTAATCGTTCTTGGTGTGAATGGGCCTTTAAGTCTTTTAGTACCTTTTGAAAGGAAACCTTTTGAAAGCGACAGCTTTGTATACTACTTGTATAAGCTGTATAAAGTGTAGGGATCTGCTAATATAAACTTTTTTCAATACTTACTCAATAAACTTTATTTTCAATAAAGATGAACATTAGAGGATGGCAAAAGGTAATTCAAATTTCAAAACAAGAAATGAGCATGATAGATAGATATATAGTTTTATATAACTGCATGGATCATAGACTTGAATAAAGTTGTTTATGCATTAGTGCACCCTCCAACGCTCTACCTACACCAGCATTGCTTGCTGAATAGCAATAAAAATCAATAAATTTATATATATATATATATATATATATATATATATATATATATATATATATATATATTTATTGATTTTTATTATATATATATATATATATATTCTATATCTGGTTATAAAGCTACTCTCTGACAAAAAAAAAAAAAAAAAACCTTGACTGGCCCCTCATGGCTGCAGGAATGTCATCTGTATCCTTCTTTAGCGACTTGCAGCAATTGGTTTTTGGTCCAAAAATAGCTGCCTAAGGCGATATATGCTGTCCACCCTCCCTACCTCCTCCTCTGTCTCTCCATCTTTATGTCTTTCTAACTCCAGCAACTTGATGCCGCAGTTCATAAGAACTTCAAATATCTTTCTAGTAATTTAACAAAAATCACCTTTCTTTGTAGTAAAAACCAGAAAGACAGAGACAAAGACATACAGCATATCACCAAATGATTGGCTTAGAGAGGTTCCACTGTTTTTTTTTTTTTTTTTTTTTTTCAGAAAGAAAGTGGTGTTCTTTCATGATTATTGTGCTGTCTATCATGACCTGAATCTCTCACAGTCTTCACACCAGGCTTCTGACTTGCTACTTTAAATAACTCACTCAACACTTCAGTCACGATTTGAAAATTCACACCTGTACATGCCTGTGCAATCCTATTCAGTCACTAATGGCTCCAGAATAATGGACCACTCATAGTTTACTCACTGTTTCTTTGTTGAAAACCAAAAAAAAAAAAAAGAAAGAAATGGGTGAAAATGTCATTTTGTTATGTTACGTTAAATGTGTGAAGAGTTATTATGTTGAATTTATACATATTACGTATATTCAAATGAATACTACGATATTTAAAGCCATAAAAGTTGTTAAAAGTTCAAGTGTGTGTGTATGTGTGTTGTATGTTTATTAAGTTTTAGTTCTGTTTATTCAGTTTTAGTTATAAAATGTACAAATGTGATATACATATTAATTATCATATTAAATCATCATATTAAAAAAATAAAAAATACATAAAAAATACATAAAAATATTAAAAGTCAAATTGAGATGATACTTCTATTAACTGCATATTCCCAGTAATATATTTATATTTGCCTGCTGTCTATGGTTCTATTTCTTTCAACAAAAAAAAAAAAAAAAAAAAAAAAAAAACACTTAATATAATGATTTTCATATTCTACATCAAAACAAAAATGTTATTGTGAAAATTATTGTTATTATTGTGATGGTTTTATCAGCTGTTTGGACTCTCATGGCACCCATTCACTGCAGAGGATCCATTGTTGAGCAAATTATGTAATCCTACATTTCTCAAAACCTGTTGAAATGTTGAAACAAATTAATCTACAACTTGAGTGGCCTAAGGGGGGATTCATTTTCAGGAGAACTACAGTAATATCTTAATAGAGTAATAAATAGAAGAATGTGGTTTTATTGCAACAACATAATGATAAACAATACTGATAATAATAAATAATGACATGTGTGCACTAAACTGCAATCATGGCAAGGAAGCTACTGAGCTACATAATATTTAAATGCACATTTTCGAAATGTCAGAAATGGCTAATGTATAGATATAGCTGAGCCAATAAACATCCTCTTTATTCAGAAACCAACACAAATCAAGGTTAAGATTATCTAATTGTCATTCAGTCTGTGTAGCTTGAAGGTAATGTAAGTGTTTTTTTTTTTTGTTTTTTTTTGATCAAACGTACTGTATCTGTCACATGCAATTCTCTAAGTGTGGTTCAAAGAGTTGTTTGAGTTGTCTGTGAAATAATGGCTTCTTTAGGAAGGTCATCAATTCTGATTAGTCTATGCATCTTGCACAATTTTGATGCTGTCTATACAGCTATTGACAGACTGACACTGGTATGCAATTATTTATTTCAGGTATATTATTGTCACACCATTAAAGTCCTTTTTTTCTGTCCGTAAACAGCACATATAATAAATACAATGTGAATGAATCATGGCCAGAAAAGGCTGCTACAGCATATAAAAAACCTGGCAAACAATGATAGTGTCACGGTTTTACGCTGCCTGAAGGAATACGGAGTCGAGGATAAACGGAATAAGGTTTTTAATATATCCAACACAGGGGATATCCAACATGGAGCACAGAGGTAGACACACGTAAGTAGCAAATGATGAATGAAGACCCGACAAAACAGAACTGAAAGGACAAGGCTTAAGTACAAAGGATAATTGGGGAAACACAGGTGGATGGAATCATTAAATTAACAGGGACATGGAACACATGAGGAAGATAATAGACACACCTGGGAACTAATCACGGAAGACAGAAACTGGGTCACTGGGGCAAAAACATTAAATGAGTCCAGGTGTGTGACAGTACTCCCCCTCCCGGTAGGTGCGTCCTCGCACCGTAGAAACAACAGAGGGAGGCGTGGGTGGGAACTTGGGAGGAGGTTCCGGTGGAGGACGGACTCCCAGGAGGGGGCCAGCAGACAGGGACCACAGAAGGAGGAGCCAGGGAGGAGACGACGGAGGGAGGAGCCAGGGAGGAGACAGGAGCAGGAGGAGCCAGATGGTCCACCAGAGACCAGCCAGGACGGAGATCCAAGGTGGAGTCGACGGCGGGAGGAGCCATGGTGAAGGAAGGGTCGACGACACCAGGGGGCCGACAGGCGGAGACTGCACCGGTGGGTGAGGAGCCCAAGATGGAGCAGCACAGCCGCAGAGCCAGGGGGACGTCGAGGTTCCGGAGGGCCTAGGTGGAGCAGAAGGCTCAGGCGACCAAGGCGGAGGCAGGGTCCTGGCAGACCGCTGTGGAGCCGGAGCGACCGAGGATGGAGGTGGAACCGGAGGGAAGGAGGAGCCTGACAGAGCCGGAGGGATGGAGTGACGAGGTGGAACCAGAGGAGTGGAGTCCCGAGGCGGCGGATGGTCGACGACTGACCAAGGTGGAGCCGGAGGGACGAGGGAGCCCGGTGGAGCAGGTGGGATGACAGGCCACGGTGGAGACGAGGGAGCTAAGAGCCAAGGCGGAGCCGCTGGGTCGAAGGACCGAGGAGGAGTCCAGGGCTCGGAGGCTGGAGGCGGAGACAGGGCCTTAACCCGCCAAGGCGGAGCTGGAGACTGGCAGTCCAGCGGCGAACCACCGCGCCCCGATGGCGCGGACTGAGGGTGAGCTGCGGGACTGGCTGGCACCAGCAGGGATGACGAGGAACTGGCTGGTCTAGGAGGAGGAGAGAGGAGAAGGGTGGGAGGAAGGACAGGAGGATCAGGACTGGACGGAACCAGCGAAAGAGGAGTAGAGGGACCAGCAGGTTTGGGAGGAGGCGGGAGAGGGAGGCTGGGAGGGAATACAGGAGACACAGAAGATTCAGGGCTGGGCGGAACCAGCGGTGAAACAGAAAAATCATGGCTGGGCGGAACCAGCGGAGACACAGAAAATTCAGAGCTGGGCGGAACCAGCGGAGACACAGAAGATTCAGAGCTGGGCGGAACCAGCGGAGACACAGAAGATTCAGAGCTGGGTGGAACCAGCGGAGACACAGAAGATTCAGAGCTGGGCGGAACCAGCGGAGACACAGAAGATTCAGAGCTGGGCGGAACCAGCGGAGAAACAGAAGATTCAGAGCTGGGCGGAGCCAGCGGAGATACAGGAAACTCAGGGCTGGGCGTAACCAGCGGAGAAACAGAAAACTCAGGGCTGGGCGGAACCAGCGGAGAAACAGAAAACTCAGGGCTGGGCGGAACCAGCGGAAATGGAGCAGAGGAAATGACTGGAGGAGGTAGGAGTGGGAGACTGAGAGGGTATACAGGGGAATCAGGGCTGGACGGAACCAGCGGGGAAACAGGAATATTAGGGATTACCTCCGTAGACCAGTCCATCAGATCCAGAACTTGCTCCATATGACTTTCAGAGACTGTATACAGCTCACCCTCAGTCGCAGGAGTGTGGGCAGGGCTTTCCTCCACGCCCTCGATCTCCACGAGGACTCCCACGATGCACGGTGTTGCCGGCTCACACACCTGGTCAGTCGTGCTCTCGAGATCCTGTTCCCTGACAGTGGATGGCTCGGGCTCTGCGGCTGCGGTGGGCTCTGGCTCCGTGCGGCGTGATGGTGGCTGGCTGGTCTCTGGGTCGGGAGTGGGGCTGGCGAGGTCCTCTATGGGGCAGACGGTGAGAGGTGACCCATTTCTCGCCAGAGTCCACTCCACGTATGCGGCGAAATCCTCTCGAGGACCATCTTCGGACGACAACGCTCTGCATTTGGAGTTCAGGCTGGTGTTGTAGAAGGTGCAGAGCGCGCCGTCCGGGTAGCTGGTGGCATTAGCTAATAGGGAAAACAGTCTGGTATGGTCCTCGAGAGAACGTCCTTCCTGCTTCAGCAGGAGGATGAGGAATTCGGGACGATAGAGGGGATCCATAGACACTAAGAAAAGAAAAGACTGTGAAAAAACAAAAGCAAAACGGAGGGAAGAACACGCAGTTTTCTATTTTCTCTTTAGGTCGGGTCTTCTGTCACGGTTTTACGCTGCCTGAAGGAATACGGAGTCGAGGATAAACGGAATAAGGTTTTTAATATATCCAACACAGGGGATATCCAACATGGAGCACAGAGGTAGACACACGTAAGTAGCAAATGATGAATGAAGACCCGACAAAACAGAACTGAAAGGACAAGGCTTAAGTACAAAGGATAATTGGGGAAACACAGGTGGATGGAATCATTAAATTAACAGGGACATGGAACACATGAGGAAGATAATAGACACACCTGGGAACTAATCACGGAAGACAGAAACTGGGTCACTGGGGCAAAAACATTAAATGAGTCCAGGTGTGTGACAGATAGTTGCATTATCGTTTCAATGAGCTTTAAAATATTGATTTCTCACTCACTAAATAAAACCTAAGGGGATAGTTCACCAAAAAAAAAAAAGAAAAAAAAAGAAAAAAGAAAATGTTGTCATTATTTGCTCACCCTTGAGCTTTTCAAAATCTGTGTGATTTTCTTTTCTTTTCTTTTTTTTTTTCTTTTTCTGTTGAACACACAATAAGATATTTTGAAGATTGTTGGTAACCAGACAGTTGACGGTAGCCACTTCATAAAAATAATCAATATAGAATTATTTTTATTTTATTCATTTTGCTTTACTGCTCATTTAAAAACAAAATGAACAGTGGTTAATCGCATAGCATGTCAATAAAATGTTCTGTTCCCCTTCCAAACTGGAAGTTCTTGGCCAAAGTAAACTGCAAAGTGGGCTCGACATTATCCAAGTAATGTGTCTGAGAAAAGCAGCTGTTAAATTTCAATCAGCTAACAGGTTTCGTGACAACAAATTCAACAGGTGTCCCACATCAATGCCACAGTGGCATCATAGTGTCTTTCTTAAACAACAAGATCAGACGCTGCATACTTGTCATTGCTTGTTATTTTGTTCAGCGTTTTTTGGTTACATCTGTGAAGGGAATAAACATTTGAAAAATTCCTCTGTGGAGCTATGATGCGATGCTTGTTGTGCTTTTATTTGTCAGTGATACTGACGCAGGGCCATTCAGCACTGATTAACATTAGGGAGCTGTTGCTCTGCTTGAAGCTTGTCCGCCAGGGACACCAACAAGCAACACAACAAGCCTTCATTTAAAAAAGAAAGGAAAATAATAACAGCAAAAATTCCAAGTGAGGAGTCTTTTCATTTCACTGTCACTGTATTTCCGTATGTTGTGGAGGTGGCCTGATCATAAGCCTCAGGGGCTAAAGGGGATTTCTAGCTGATTTGGTGAAGTGACAACCTGTATCCCATATCTCCCCATGGCAACCAGCCAGGACGGTGAGGAGCACGCTGAGATATTATAGGCTGGAAGATTAAAATGGCCCCTAGCTGTTGAGAGGGTGAGCAGGGTCCCCTTCTCCCATCGCACATGGAAGCAAATTAGCCAGCCGCAGCAGAGCGTTTATGTGTGTGTGTGAAAGGCAGTGTTTACTTTGCACTCACCTCTCCCACATCTCTACAGAGAATACGAGGAAAATGGGAAGTGTGTATAAGTGGAAAATTCTAATATCTATCTATCTATCTATCTATCTATCTATTCATGTTGAAATTGTGTAGCTAGTAAAGGCATTAGCAGCAACAAATAACAAATTCAATAAGCCAATAAACAGTAATTCCAAATATATATAATTTGGATATATAATGTTCCAAAAACAACCACTTATAAAAACATAAGTGTAATATATATATTTCCTTTTCTGCAGGCATAACCATGAACACAATGTCTGCAGAAAAGGAAATATATATATTACACTTATGTTTTTATAAGTGGTTGTTTTTGGAACATTATTAAAAACATTGTTCCTCACTTAAATAATCAGTGCATATCAGATTAATATGCACCTTTCAATTGTGCACAATGAAATCAAGTTATTTTTTTTATGTTTTATTTTGAATACATGCTGTTCTTTAGAACTTTTTATTCATCAATCCTAAAAAAAAAAAAAATAAAAAAAAAAAAAAAAATGTATCACCTTTAAATCACGTTTGGCACCTCTTTGCCAAAAAATGTGGTTAATGCACAGTCAAGTCAAGTCACCTTTATTTATATAGCTCTTTAAACGAAAAAGATTGTGTCAAAGCAACTGAAAAACATTAATTAGGAAAACAGTGTCAATAATGCAAAATGATAGTTTAAGGCAGTTCATCATTGATCTCAGTTCAGTTTAAATAGTACCAGTGCAATCATTCGCAATCAAGTCAACGGTATCGCTGTAAATCAAGTGTCCCCATCTAAGTAAGCCAGAGGCGACAGCAGCAAGGAACCGAAACCCCATTGGTGAATGAATGGAGAATGGAGAAACCAGACTCCTCTGGCCAGATGAAACCAGCAGTTCAATTCCAGGATGCAGCAAAATCTGTGCATAAGAATAATCTGTTTACTGTGGTCTTGTCCCGGTGGTCGTCTGAGACAAGGTATTTACAGGGGATCTGTCTGCGGCTCATCTAGTTGTCCTGGTCTCAGCTGTCTTTCAGGGCTGTAGAGGTCCTCTATAGGTGCTCATCCACCCTCTGATCTGGAAACAGACTGGGATCTGGTGGCTATGCTGACCTTGGAATCAGAGAGAAACAGACTAATATTAGCGTAGATGCCATTCTTCTAATGATGTAGCAAGTACATTGGGTGTTATGGGAAGTGTTTCCGGTTCTGGTTTACCTAATTAATGCAGCCTAAAAATCCTTTAACGGCTTTGGATATTAGAAGCATATTAGTGTGTTATTTGTAAACCAGGTTAAAGAGATGGGTCTTTAATCTAGATTTAAACTGCAAGAGTGTGTCTGCCTCCCGAACAATGTTAGGTAGGTTATTCCAGAGTGTAGGCGCTAAATAGAAAAAGTATCTGCCACCCGCAGTTGATTTTGATATTCTAGGTATTATCAAGTAGCCAGAGTTTTGAGAACATGGAGGACGTGGAGGATTATAATGTAACAAAAGCTTTACAAGTAATAAGCAATATTTTAAAATCTATACGATGTTTGATAGGAAGCCAGTGCAGTGTTGACAGAACCGGGCTAATATGGTCATACTTCCTGGTTCTAGCAAATTCCAGGCATTCTAAATTGTAGATGGCAAAAATGCTTATTTATGCTTTTTTCTGTTTATATAATCTAACTTAATCTGTATCACACAAAGAGTACAGTTTTTCTGTGAATATCAGGATGAATAATAATTTTATACAAGTTCAGTAAAGCAATATGTTACATTACGAATGAATCGGTTGAATCTCAATGACTCACTCATTGAAAGTCAATTGTTGCCAACAACTAATTTTTTACTTTGTTATTTAATTTTTGTGTTCATATTATATCCAGAAATGTTTCCTTACATTGGAATGAAAGACACTTAGTACAGATGAAATGCTTCTTATTCTTATCTAAAAATACAATATATATATATATATATATATATATATATATATATATATATATATATATATATATATATATATATATATATATATATATATATATATATATATATATATATATGGCTGTGGTCATCCCTGTTGGTTGTGCACCTTTTCCTATCATAATTTTCCTTCCAGCCAACTTTCTATGACTATATTTTGATACAGCACTCTGTGAAGAGCCAGCCCTTTCAGCAATGATTGTCACAATAGGTACCCAGTATTTATATTCAGAATTAATCAAACTAATCTAATATATATATATGTGTATATATTATATATATATAATTTTTTTTTTTTTTTTTTTTTTTTTTCCTAAGCTGTAAGTCATAACCATCAGAATAATATATATATATATATATACATATATATATATATATATATATATATATATATATATATATATATATATATATATATATATATATATATATATATATATATATATATATATATACATACATACATACATATAATTATTATTTTTTTTTTTTTTTTTTTTTTTTTTCCTAAGCTGTAAGTCATAACCATCAGAATAATAATAATTAAAGAATAATAATAAAAGAAAAACACTTTAGAAATATTTCAGTTTGTGTGCAATGAATGTAGAATATAAGAACAATTGCTTTTTTTAAATTAAATTACAAAGAATAAAGCACTTTTCCATGATATTCAAGTGATATTAAAATAAATAACATTTTAAAATATATTCAAATGGAAAATGTTTATTTAATATATATATATATATATATATATATATATATATATATATATATATATATATATATATATATATATATATATATATATATATATATATATAATACTTTTTTACTGTATTTTGATCAAATAAATGCATTCTTTGTGTGATGTATTTACTTTTACAAATTAGCAGTTTAGTGAATAAAAAAAGAAAATAACTTTATGTGAAGTTTCAATAGAAATGAACTGAAATGACAAGGCTGAAATATCGGGAAAAGACATGACACTTCTGGTAGACAGAGGGAAGTAGATAACGGAATCCATTCTCAACTCAGTGGCACAAATAATATATGGTCATTGAAAGCGTAACCCCTGAAGTGGAGAAATTATGCCCTTAATGGCGATTAAAACTCCAACAGTTACATGAATCATGCATTAGTACCACTGTGGAAGGGATATTTTTAAAGCCAGAACAAAAGACAATGACCAGGACTATAATTTCTCACTTTCTTATGAGTTTGACTTCCAGCCCATTTGTCTACAAATGAATCCTTTGTGGAACCATCTCATAAAATCTTAATATTCTATTTCAAGTGACTTTTATTGATTTGGGTATTTAAAATATGCCCGGGAGAAGTTTAAAAGATATATATGTATATATATATATATATATATATATATATATATATATATATATATATATATATATATATATATATATATATATATATATATATATATATATATATATATATATATATATATAAACCAGATCCTTTTCTTAACCTGTTAATTGTCACTCACGTTTTTGAAGATAGACATGAATGTGCATAATACAAACCTAAATTTTTATAATTCATGACTGAAAACATTTTGTAACATGATTTTGATGTGCCATTTACATGGTAATGTAATGTCTGATTTTAAAGGATGAATTTTGAGATTTTATGTTTTCAAGTGATATATAACTTCTGATGATTTCTAAAATGTGATAGAGAAAAAGGCAACGAGGAATTTTTTTTTTTTTAAACAAAGGTCAAAGCTCCTTTTGTAATGTAGATTTCTGAGGGTGCACTCTTCTCATAAATTAATCTATTACTTTTCCTACATAATTTTTAACAAAAAATATATACAAAATATATATTTGGGAGTCTTAGACCTTTCCAACGATATATAATTTGTCAAGATTAGATTTGATTGTAATATAGTATAGTCAACGTAGGCGTCCCGTATACAGGACGGGGTGACATTTAACAGGTTAATAAGAGGTTTGTAATGACTGTACAAAGGCTGAGTGATGTTTTAAGTATTTGAACAAATTGAACAAATGATAACAACACTGACAAATGTGTTTCAATGTAATCATCTGAACCAGGGATATAAAACATAACTACATTTCATGAAGAAAATGTCAAGCATTATTAGAAATTATATGAGCATTTCTGTTGCCTCACTGTAGTAATTGTTGTGTTTGTGTTAAGTCATTCGTAACTCCTCGTCGAGTAAATTCATTCTGCTAGTGTGATAGTAAATTCCTAGCTCAATTACTTTTATATAGTTAGCATAATGAGTGATCAAACGTTTTGATCAATCAAATCAAGACAACAAAGAAGGGTAATGAAACCAGGTGGAAAATCATGATAGAAAATGTGAGGCTCATTCAAACTTGAAATAAATCAAACCAGGTGAAATAAATGGAAGGCTTCATTATGGCTGCATGCAAATGTGTTTAATGTGATGCTGAGTATGAGACAGACATTAAGGCATCTCAAAGAAGTCTGTGAATGTCATTATGTGTATGCTGAAAATACTTTTATTGCTTTTTTAACTATTTATGATAATAACAACAACAACAACAACAACAACAACAACAACAATAATAATAATAATAATAATAATAATAATTATTATTATTATTATTATTATTATTATTATTATTATTATTATTTAATATTATTAGTATGATGATGATGATGATTATTATTATTATTATTATTATTATTATTGTTTTTGTTTTTGTTATTATTATTATTATACAATCCAACCAAGTAATCTTGATTGAGATCCATTATCAGCTAAAACTCCGTCATTCCACCTACTTTGTTGCATAGCAACAAGTAAACGGTGAGGGAACTATAAATGTGTACTAAAATGATGTTTCATTGTTCTTTGGCTTACATTTTAAAAACATTCCTCTGTTCACCTTGGCTCAGACAAACATCCAGTCGTCTCATAGTTGTGTGTGTTTGGTACTGCTAGCAAAATAAGCTATATGCTTCACCTTTAATTATCATTATTAACGCGCTCACAGGACACAGTGGTTCCCTATCTGTCGGTCACTACGAGTTATGTCGACCGACAAATGGGGTCTCACTTGGGAGGCCAATCATCTCTGATTTTAAGAGAAAACGCCAATGAAATTGGCAAGTGGATTAACACACCTGAGCCACTCCCCGTGCCAGCGGGTATAAATAGGGCGACAGGTGCATCCACTCATTAGATTTTTGCTTCGGAGCCGAGTGGTTGTATGAAAGCCGTTATACTCCACAAAGCCATTCATCTGCTGTGTCGGGAAGCTGTTCTGGTTGGCGGTACGGCGCAAACAGCGGTGTCCCTTTCAGCGATTCCCCTGGGCGCTTCAACTAAGAGAGCAGATTTCCTAAAAGAGCAAATCGCGGACGATTCACGTCTTTTTCAAGACGCCGTTTCGTCCGCGTCCTTCTGGATGCGGTCGTTTCCTGTTCTCTGACAACGGCCACGTTCGCTCTCTTCCGTGTCTGGGCATTCAGCACGCTGAACGCGCGTTCGTGGATGGTTCATGCAGGCACTGCGTGTGTGACCATGGCAACGCTGTGATCGCGTCTCCCCTTCCTTAAAGGGAAGGGAGCAGACCCCTCTGTCACTACCCGTTCTGGTTTCTCTGTCTCGAGCAGAGGACCGCCGGCTAGTGCTCTGGGAGATTTGAAGGTGACCGTGAGAGCTTCTCCGCCGGGCCACGCCCCACGGACCTCTTACCCCTTCCGCATTGTTTGTCCTGTGCAGCTGCTGGGTGATTTTGCTGGGCTGTCTTATGGCAGTCCCAGCGGGTCATTCAGTTTGCCGCCGGAGATCAGATGTCGATTGCAGCATCGGGGGATGGGTTATCGACCTCTGTGGATGAAGATTCGGCGGGGCTGCCCCCCTCGGGTGTTGTCGCCACTGCCGAATTGGACCCAGAGTCGACAGCCGTGCTTGCCCGGGCAGCTGTGAGCATCAGGATGGAGGTGAATGCACCGCCAGCCCTGAGTGCTCATGGCTGTTTGATTGGTTCTCGGTGTGGAGCGCGACTCACAACCGCGTTTTACTCTGGTTCCTTTCTTCCCGGATGTGCATGGGGAAGTGATGTAGTCGTGGATGGCCCCTTTTACGGCCGGAAGCGGCTCATTTCGTTCCTCCGTCCTCACTACCCTCGATGGCGAGGCAGCTAGGGGTGTGTTGACATTCCCCAGCAGGAGAGTGCGATTGCGGTGCACTTGTGTCCGCAAAACGCCGCCACTGGGAGGGATAGTCCGCGCCCCTCACCCAAGGCCTGTAAGCTGTCGGCCGCGCTCGCTACCAAGGCTTACAGTGCTGCGGGCCAAGCTGTCTCTGCTTTGCATGCCATGGCTATCCTGCAAACCCAACAAGCCAAGGCTTTAACAAATGCACGAGGGTAGGACCAACCCGAGGTTGATGCAGGAGCTGCGCATGGCGACTGACCTCCCCCTTCTGGGTGACGGAAGTCACAACGCAGTCCCTCGGGTAAGCGATGTCCACTCTGGTGGTCCAGTAGTGCCGTTTCAGGTTCAGCCTGGTCTGTATGAGAGACATTGACAAAGTGCATTTTCTCGATGCTCCCATGTCCCAGGCTGTCCTGTGTGGCGACGCTGTCAGGGGCTGTGCCCAGTAGTTCCTGACAGAACAACAGCAGACTGAGGCCATACAGCACATCTTGCCACGACGTGATCCTCTGGTTGCCACCATTCCGTCGCAGGCAGTGCCTCAGCCTGCTCGTCGCCGAGGGCGCCCCCCTGCGTCCTCCACACCAGCTCCGCCCCGTGCTGAGAGTTCTTCGAGGCCGGCGTGTCGAGCCCCGCGCAGGAGAGCGGCGCCCCCCGTGTCACTCCCGGCTGCAAAGTCCTCGAGGAAGTCGACTAAGCGGCCCTGACACGGGCAACTCGGAGATGCGGAGAACTGCTCTTCAGGAGATGGCGGAGTGAGCGCCACTCCCTCCCCCGGAGGAGGGCCGGGTGGAGAATCTTCTGGTTCTGTTCCGCCGCTGGTCGAACGGCCAGTGGCACCCACATTTTCATTGGAAGAGCAATTTCTCCTTCCTCCGAGTTGCAAGGCTTGTGGGCTGACAATGAGCGACGCACAGCTTCCTCATTCTCACCCACGACGCCCCCTTTCGCCAGCGGCCAAGAGGTCACGGTTCGGAGACGCAACGCCTCTCCACGCGTCTCTGGCCAGTTCCTCCGGGAACACGGGGAGTGTGGTTGCGATGACCCAGGACGCAGTGCCTTCTGGGCCTTCCGGCACGACTCCCCATCGCTGCACCACTGCGGGTATGTCGACTGTCCCTTTGGTGCCACTTGTACGGTATCTGGGAGCGTGGCTTGCGCTGCCCAACCCGTCACGCTGGCTCATCCGGGCGGTTCGACTCGGCTATGCGATTCAGTTCGCCCGACGACCCCCCAAGTTCAATGGCATGCTCGAGACTTCGGTGGCAGTCCAGGACGCCCCTGTCTTGCACGAGGAGATTGCTGTCCTCCTGGCGAAGGATGCAATCGAGCCGGTCCCTCCAGCCGAGATGAGGACGGGGCTTTACTGCCCTTACTTCATCGTGCCCAAGAAAAGCGGTGGCCTTCGACCTATCCTGGTTCTGCGAGTCTTGAATCGGGCCCTACACAAGCTCCCGTTCAGGATGTTGACGCAGAAACGCGTTATCAAATGCGTCCAGCCCCAGGATTGGTTTGCAGCGATCGACCTGAAAGACGCGTACTTTCATGTCTCTATCCTCCCTCGTCACAGACCGTTCCTGCGCTTTGCTTCCGAGGGTCAGGCATGGCAGTACAAGGTCCTCCCCTTCGGGCTCTCCCTGTCCCCCCGTGTCTTCATGAAGGTCGCGGAGGGCGCCCTTGCCCCACTTTGGGAAGTGGGCATCAGGATCCTCAACTATCTCGACGACTGGCTCATTATGGCCCGGTCCCGAGAAGAGTTGTGCGATCACAGGGACTTCGTGCTTCGGCACCTCAGTCAGTTGGGGCTTCAGGTCAACCGGGAGAAGAGCAAGCTCTCCCCTGTGCAGAGAATCTCTTATCTCGGTATGGAGTTAGACTCGGTGAGTATGATGGCACGTCTCACCAGCGAGCGTGCCCACTCAGTGCTGAACTGCCTGAGTTCCTTCAGAGGCAGGACAGTGGTACCGCTGAAACACTTTCAGAGGCTCCTGGGGCATATGGCATCCGCAGCCGCAGTCACGCCGCTCGGGTTGCTTCATATGAGACCACTTCAGCACTAGTTACACTCCCGAGTCCCGAGATGGGCATGGCGCCGCGGTACACATCGTGTCACCATCACACTGATGTGTCGCCGCCTATTCAGTCCTTGGTCGGACCTTGCTTTTCTACGGGCCGGCGTGCCCTTAGAACAAGTGTCCCGGCACGTTGTTGTCACAACAGATGCCTCCAACTCGGGCTGGGGCGCGACATGCAACGGGCAGGCAGCTTCAGGGTCCTGGACAGGACCTCGACTGCTGTGGCACATCAACTGCCTGGAGTTGCTGGCAGTGCATCTAGCTTTGCGACGGTTTCGTCCGCTAGTGCTGGACAAGCACGTGTTGGTCCGCACGGACAACACTGCGGCTGTTTCGTACATCAACCGACAGGGCGGTTTACGATCACGTCGCATGTCTCAACTCGCCCGTCATCTCCTCCTCTGGAGTCAGACGTGGCTCAAGTCGCTGCGTGCTGTCCACATCCCGGGGGAGCTCAATCGTGCAGCCAGCGTGCTCTCACGACAGCTCACTTTCCCCGGGGAATGGCGACTCCATCCCCAGACGGTCCAGCTGATTTGGAGTCGATTCGGGGAAGCCCGGGTAGACCTGTTTGCTTCCCACGAGTCCTCCCACTGCCAGCTGTACTATTCCCTGTCCCAGGCCCCCTGGGCACAGATGCACTGGCACACAGCTGGCCTCTGGCTTTACGCAAGTATGCGTTCCCCCAGTGAGCCTGCTCGCACAGACACTGTGCAAGGTCAGGGAGGACGAGGAACAGGTCCTGTTGGTTGCGCCTTACTGGCCCACCCGGACCTGGTTTTCGGAACTCATGCTCCTCGTGACAGCCCCTCCCTGGCGCATCCCCCTGAGGAGAGACCTTCTCTCTCAGTGGCCTGGCACCATTTGGCACCCGCGCCCAGATCTCTGGAACCTCCATGTGTGGCTTCTAGACGGGACGCGGCAGACCTAAGTGATCTGCCCCCAGCGGTGGTAGACACTATCACTCAGGCTAGAGCCCCTTCTACGAGGCAGGCCTATGCTCTGAAGTGGAGTCTGTTCACGAATTGGTGTTCTTCTCACCGGGAAGACCCCCGGAGATGCCCGGTCAGAGTCGTGCTTTCTTTCCTGCAAGGTAGGCTGGAGCGTGGGCTGTCACCCTCCACCCTGAAGGTGTATGTGGCTGCCATTGCAGCACATCACGATGCAGTGGACGGTCGGTCCCTGGGGAGGCATGACCTGATCGTTAGGTTCCTGAGGGGTGCCAGAAGGTTACATCCTCCTAGGACACCCCTGATTCCCTCCTGGGACCTCTCTATTGCCCTGGCGGGACTTCAGAGGGGTCCCTTTGAGCCGCTGGATTCGGTTGAGCTGAAGTTCCTGTCTCTCAAGACAGCGCTCCTGATCGCGCTCACTTCCATCAAGAGGGTCGGGGACCTCCAAGCATTTTCGGTAAGTGAAGAGTGCCTTGTGTTCGGGCCGGCCTACTCTCACGTTGTCCTGAGACCCCGGCCTGGATACGTGCCCAAGGTTCCCACCACTCCCTTCCGAGACCAGGTGGTGAACCTGCAAGCGCTGCCCCTGGAGGAGGCAGATCCAGCCTTGTCGTTGCTGTGTCCCGTAAGAGCGCTTCGCATATACGTGGACCGCACCCAGAGCTTCAGAAGCTCTGAGCAGCTCCTGGTCTGCTTTGGAGGTCAGCAGAAGGGGAAGGCTGTCTCTAAGCAGAGGTTGGCCCACTGGATAGTGGACGCCATCGCCTTGGCTTACCATTCCCAAGGCGAGCCGTGCCCCCTGGGGGTGAGGGCCCACTCCACACGGAGTGTGGCCTCCTCCTATGCGTTGGCGCACGGCGCCTCTCTGGCAGACATTTGTCGAGCTGCGGGCTGGGCGACACCTAACACCTTTGCAAGGTTTTACAACCTCCGTGTAGAGCCAGTTTCCTCCCGTGTGTTGGGTAACAGGTAATTGGCGGGAAGGGCTGGCTGGGTGTCTCGCTTGCTGCGCCATTCCCCCTAACACGGGGATGTGAGCGCCTTCTTCTCCCAGTAGAGTTCCCCGGTTGGCGTACCCTGGTCGAGCATCCTCCAGCACCCTCGGCGTCAGACTTGGCGGAGCAGTCTGTCGCCAGGCCCAGTACTGGCGTTAGCATGCCCGGAGCCGGTCAGCCCCTGTACTGGGCTAGGTGTCCATATGGCTGGGTTCCCTACGGGTAATCCCATATGTGTATTCTTCCACGGTAAGGTTTCCCTCTTGGCAAACCCGTGTCTTCCCTTGACAGATCGCTCTGTCAGTCTCTTCTGGCAGCTGTTCCATCCCTACTCCAAGGTAGGACCTGCCTCAGAGACCCTTTCCATATGTAGTACTGCCCCCTGGGTCAGTCCATATCGGTATATCCACATGTCACCTCCCTACGGGTAGGATGTGGTCTCCGTAGCGACCTTTCCTAAAGGCTCGCTTCCCCATTGTCTTGCCAGCTGTAAGAACAAATAGGGAAGATTTGAAGCAATCTTTCACTGAAGGTTGAAATCCCTTCCATTTACTTTATGTGGGCGGAACAGCAGCATGGCCTTCTCCAGCAGCGATGTACTCACCCTTTGGCCCCTTCGGTACCGAGGTCAGTGAATTTGCGCTGGGGCTTTGGGAAGGTTACGACCTTAAGCGTAGCTTTTGTGGCACGCCAAGGCTTGTCAACAATTGCAGCGCCTCAGGGTTGTGACGAGGTTCAGGTTATGGCGTTTTCCATAGGACCCCATTTGTCGGTCGACATAACTCGTAGTGACCGACAGATAGGGAACGTCTCGGTTACGTACGTAACCCTCGTTCCCTGATGGAGGGAACGGAGACGTTATGTCCCCATGCCACAACCTTGAACCATTCGCTGTTGCCGGGACACGTTCTCGGCTCCTCAGCGTAAAACCTAATGAGTGGATGCACCTGTCGCCCTATTTATACCCGCTGGCACGGGGAGTGGCTCAGGTGTGTTAATCCACTTGCCAATTTCATTGGCGTTTTCTCTTAAAATCAGAGATGATTGGCCTCCCAAGTGAGACCCCATTTGTCGGTCGACATAACGTCTCCGTTCCCTCCATCAGGGAACGAGGGTTACGTACGTAACCGAGACGTTTCTCCATAGTCTCAGGGCCAGTGCAGTGATTGCTTGACCTTTTCTTCCCTGATGTCGCATTCTCATTCTCATTTTATTTTTGTATTTATTTATTATTTTTTTTGTTTATTTATTTATTCATTTATTTTTATGAAAAGTGAGAATGGTTATTTGGTGAAAGGAAACACGCAGAGAGGGCTGAAATGAGAGAACAATGGATAAATTGATTTGACCTCTGAAGGAAAGGCTGAGGCATTTGATACCTGCCCCTTCAAGTCTCACACAGACTCTGGATTGCACAGCTCTGACTCACTTTCACTCTCGGTTAAAATCTCGGTCCACTGGGGATTAGGATTGATTACTTAATTGCTCCTCATAGGGTCTGTTCCCTCTAGAGAGCAATTTGAGCGAAGCAAACAGAGTCCTGACTCGACTGGAATTGAGATGTAACTCAAACTAAGGAAATGGCAAAAGGAAGACAAAAAGATGCTCACATAAAAATCTAGTGGTTTCATTAAAGTGGACCTTTTTATTTTTCTTTATTTTCCCCCCTTTAAAAATATGTCTTTATAATTCAAAGTATAATACAATTTAGTAAGACCAATTATTATTATATATTTTAATACATTTCAGTCTGGATAAGAATGTTGTTTTATTTCTTGCATAAATACCTGTTATTCTTTTTTTGATGATGGAACATTATTTCACCAATATTTAGAAATTTTATTTTCACTAAAATATTTTTAAACATTAAAATATGCTTTCTATGTATATAAAATCATATTTGTAAATTGAATTTGATGTGGACTTCAAAGTGTACTGTATTTGACTATATGTGATGAACATCTAATATAACTACTGAGAATAATGGGAATATAACAATACAAAAAGTGACATTAGGTAATGAGAATTTAGTAGGAAATATGCTTAATTGTCATTTAAATCATGTCACAAGTCAACAATCTTAATGGTCTGTAAAACAGGCTAGCAAGTTTTTGATGCATATATTAGAAAACGCATATATTGATGCATATACTTTAAAAATGTCTGTTTGTAGATGGGTCACAGAATGAAAAAAATAAATAAATAAATTAGTAGGACTCACTTAATGGAGTCAGTCTTAGTGCATCAGTAAATATGGATTTAATATTTCACACTGCCAAGCGAATCACCATTGATGAGGCACAGATGGAGGCTGAGACTGAATCCAGCTTCAAAAAGGTTTTTTTTTTTTTCAGACATTGAATTTGGACTTATTCTGAGGCTCTTCTCATTCTAATGAAGCTGTGCATTTAAACAGACCTCTGCTCTTAATTCCGATCGGTCCAACGCAATAATGAAATCTGAGCAGGTCTAAAAACTGAAACTGTTCATGCTGCACTTTACACTTTGGAAAAGTTATATTTTTTTAAATATGAGCAGGCGTACAAGGTGGGATTGGTAATGCTGCACTGTAATCAGTTATTTATTTATATTTTTCATTATATTTTATTATATGATATTGGTTTGAGACTGAGAGTATTTTATTTAGTGGAGAACTTTGCAGCAGTATTTTATTTCTTATTCTTGTTTTTATTTTATAAATATTTTATTAAAAATTATTTTTAAAAAGTGTAAACAAATTGTTAAAAAAAAAAAAAAGTTTATAGTAATAAACAACCTGCAGTTGATTTTTTTTGCATTTCTTTCCCTTACTGTACCGAAAATGAACCGAACCGTGACTTTAAAACCGAGGTACGTACCGAACCGTGATTTTTGCTTACCGTTACACCCCTATTGTATATGAAAACAAACATCTCTCCATAAAGCTAAATGAAGTATATTCAAAATGAATTCAGCATGGTCCTCCTCAGTTACAGCTGGATAGTCTATACCAGACTAATATATGCTGGTTCCCACTTATCCCTTGTACATTCGGTTAGGACTGCCTCCACCATTACAGCAGCTGATCTTTGAGCCTTCACCTTATTAGTTAGTTTTCATGCTCTGATGGTACGCAAACATCCCTCTTTCAAAACCTTTGAAAGGGAATCTGCATAGACAATCACCAAAATCCTAATCTCACACAGCTAAACTTTTAATTGATTGAAACAGAAACAGGCAGATACAAGGAAACCTTTACATTTATGCATTTAGCAGACGCTTTTATCCAAAGTGACTAACATGTGTTCCCCTGAGAATCAAATCCACAAGCTTTTGCGTTGCTAACGCAATGCTCTACCACTGATCCACAGCAACATTAATGTAAAATCACATTCTCGGCTTCCACTAAATACCATAATCTTCATTTCACATATATTTTATTATAATGCATTCTCAATCAAAAAAAAAAAAAACGGAGTAAATGGGGTAAAAAATATAAATATGATAAATGAACAGATAAATATGCTCTCTTTTCTTCCAATGTTCTAGATTATTCAACAAATCCAAGACCCAGCATCTCCTCATAGGGTAACATTGACTAACAATGGCTGTCTGTGGGAATCAGCTGGCATTCTGAGGGGCCTAATTGGCATTCACTGCCCATCACCTGTCATTACAGTCAAGTATATATTTTGGAGTCCATTTGTGTTTGTTTTTTTTGCCTCGAGCTGCCATCCCAATGGTAATCCAAATGCTATTACACATGGATGAGACCTGCACAGAACCACTGATAAACTTCTCAGTATGCAAATGTTAAGCAATTAAAGGAAGTGAAACAGCCTCCAAACTCGTTGCATTTATAAGTGTGATACTGTGGCCATTTTACAATACAGTGCCCCTTGTGTAAACCTCTATGCACTACTTTGCATGATGATGCTTTAGTGCATATATATAGCCTTGATGTAAAATTAGAACATATTGAATATACACTGAAATTTTAGATCCGTTAGATCTTTATTCATGTTGAATCATTTATAGAATTTATTGATTTAATTTAAAACTGTAAAAAAAAAAAAAAATAATAATAATAGAACAAAAGACCTTTACAACTAGAGTTTAGCTTTACAAAAGAACAAGCTTGTCATACATGTTGTTTAATAATAATAATGAGGAAGAAATAATAATAATAATAATAATAATAATAATACATTTCTAAATTGTTCTGTACATAGAAATAGCAAATCGTAAATTCAACTGGCGAGTCGCTGATATACAATCACACATTTGCATTATTTATTATGTGTGATGCTTCAAACTGATGGACTGTGCATTAGTGACATTTTTGTGGGATTTTTTCTGAAGGTTCTGAAAATCGTTACGCCAGTAAACAACAAGAAGAGACTGTTATGAGCAAGAGTCTGTGCAAGTGAGTTGAGGTTTCATTTACTCCACTGATTAATTTAAAATAGAATCATTAAGATCTTTAGATTTAGAGTCATTGAATTATTCACTCAACTGATTAGGTTAAGAGCATTGATTTATTTAGAAATAAAACAAATGACTGACTGTTGGGGAGTCAATGAACCAGATTTGTTCAAAAACACTGATTAATTCAAAAACAACACTAGTATGTTGCTCTGATACACAACAAAGTAGACAAAGCACAGCTAGAAACATTTTCAATATTGTGCCTTAAACATTCACATTCTGAAAATCAGTGTTTGTTATTAGCAGTATCTCACAAATGTGCTGTTTGTTGAATATCCAATACAACAGCACTGTGGTATTGATTGTCTTTCATTATTATTATTATTATTATTATTATTATTATTATTATTATTATTATATTCCAACAATAAAATATATGTCTTGCGAAACTACATTAAAGCTTTTATGTGTCTTTATTAGTTGACTGCTCATGGAACAGTCAAAACTTTTTTATTCAAATTATTATTTTAAAAACACTGAATTATTAAAGGCCCTTGCAAGGTAAATTTTTTTATCGAATTTGTGCAATTTGCTTGTTGGTTATAAACATTTAAACGGTTATCCATTGTATTTTATGATGTTGGGTATCGCAAAACGGAATATAATACGAAAAAGTAGGTACTATCTTACAGCGGTTTCCTTACCCCCACAATGCACTGCATCACGTCACGTTGAGGAGAGAATTTACCAAAGCCCGCTTTGAGAGACGAGAGTATTCAGATGGTGCAGATTATAGATAAATAGATAAATACATATATATATATATATATATATATATATATATATATATATATATATAGATAGATAGATAGATAGATAGATAGATAGATAGATAGACTACATATAAAGATAGATAGACAGACAGATAGATAGAGAAATATCGACCAACAACGACCCAAACGCACTCACTTCCCTACATCACAAGCTTTTAGCAGTTTCCATGGAACAGCACTGCCCACACAAGCACCTGCCAAACACAGCGACAGACACGCGGCTACGTTTGCATAAACATTTTCACCGGAGGAAGAGGTAAACGCTAAGAAACGTCCATATAGCTAGCAGGATGCCTTCTATTTCTAGATGACAAAGGCAAAGTTTACCAGTTCTACGACACCATGACAAAGGTTACCAATACTTATCTGAACTAATGTCATGATCACTGCCCCTAGATATAAAGAAAATTTTGATTTTTCACTCGGTGCTATTCAATGACAGTAAAAAAAAAAATACAAATAAAAAAAAAAAAAAAAAAAAATATATATATATATATATATATATATATATATATATATATATATATATATATATATATATATATATATATATATATATATGTATACAGTGGGGATCGAAAGTTTGGGCACCCCTTGCAGAATCTGTGAAAATATGAGTAATTTTCAAAAAATAAGAGAGATCACACTAAATGCATGTTATTTTTTATTTAGTACTGTCCTGAGTAAGATATTGTACATAAAATATATTAACATTTAGTCCACAAGACAAAAAAATAGCTGAAATTATTAAAATAACCCCACTCAAAAGTTTGGGAACCCTTGGTTCTTAGTACTGTGTTCTGTTACCTGATGATCCTCGACTGTGTTTCTGTTGTGTGATGGTTGTGCATGAGTCCCTTGTTTGTTCTGAACAGTTAAACTGAGCAGCGTTCTTCAGAAAAATCTTTAAGGTCCTGCAGATTCTTCAGTTTTCCAGCATCTTTGCATATTTTAAACCTTTCCAGCAGTGACTTTATGATTTTGAGATGCATCTTTTCAGACTGAGGACATTTGAGGGACTCAAACAAAACTATTTAAAAAGATTCAAACATTCACTGATGCTCCAGAAGGAAACCAGATGCATTAAGAGCTGGGGGGTGAAAACTTTTGCATTTGAAGATCAAGGTAAATTGTACTTAATTTGTGCACCGGGAAACATACGCGTATCTTCTGTTGCTTATTTCAACAAAATAAGACAAATTTGGCCATCTTCATCGTGTTCAAAAGTTTTCACCCCCCAGCTCTTAATGCATCTTGTTTCCTTCTGGAGCATCAGTGAATGTTTGAATCTTTTTCAACATTTGTGAAACTACATCTAGAGGTCTGAACTGTCTTTACTATTTATCTGCTCATGGTGTTTAGGCGCTTGAAAACTGAAAGTTAACAAAGTATTGGCTTAAATCCTAAGACAAGAAAAGGTGAGACCCTACAACTCAAGTGTTGCTTTGGCGCAACAATAGCATTTAGCTGATGTACAAAAGACTGTGGGTTTGATCTTTGCTCAGAGCAAAAGCAACTACACTGCTGCCATGACCTGGATAAACGCCCACGTGTGGCTTTTTACTCCAGGGAGAGAGAGGTGAGGTCAAAGAAGGGGAGTGTAATGGATCATGGGTAGATGTGCTTTTACTCTGCTTTCGGAGAGCTCATTCTTCTAGATCATACACAGTAACTGCTCTGCTCTCTGACAGATGTTTACACTTGATAATTCTTTGAATAAAATTAAGGTCAATAACTGTCTTGAACTAGACTTCAGACTAACATCCTGGTCAAAAACAATACCAATTACAGACTGGAACAACAAAAGATGTCTGACAGCCCAATGCATTTTCCACTTGCATACTTTCATCATTAAGATCAAAGAACACAAATACATAAATAACTTTGAATGAGGGAAAAATACAAACAGGGAAACATCTATTAAATTTGCACCTTTGAATATCATCATGTTTCTGTGTAATTACACTAAAAATATTTGGTGAAGAGTGTGTTAAGTCGCAAATTGCTCGAAGTTGCTCAGAATATTAATCAGCTACTAATACGGTGGAAATGGGATTTATAAAATTATTCTAACTGAATAAAGTCTTAATAGAGCCAATTGCTCTGTATCAAACCTACAGAGACAGCATTTTTAAGACACCTAAGCCATGCTCCAGACGCAAAGGCTGTTCCGATCATGCTGCTTCCTAAAATACCTCATTCTGAATTTTATTCCAATACTACAACAACAACGATCCACAGTGCAAAATAGTTTTGCTTATGCAAATCTTCCCACATAGTAACGTAGAGATGTGGGGTCGTGAGGTTGTGGACGAGTCTTAACTTTTATAAAGAATATCTCTTTGGGTTTGAGACTTAAGTCTTTGCAACTTTACAGATCAGCTTATAACACTCAAAAGAGAAAGGAAAAAATTGAAATCAAACCATATGACACCTTTAAAACACTTTTAATTTTTGTAATCTAATGTATTTTGTTACTTGCATCACTCAATCAGCTCCATATAGCTTTTGAACTGCTGAAGTACATACAACAATTTAAAAATGAAATAAATAAACTTATATTCTAAGCTTCATAAAGACAGTTTAATTATACCCAGCTTGTTACATTTCTAATTTGAAATGCTACTCGAACATAACTATTTTGAAGTAAATAGAAGCTGTACTTGCATTTATGACGTTCAATGACAGCTAGGATAGAAGGCAGATGCCTGTGTAGACAGTAGACAGTGAGATCACTGAGTGTTTGGTACAGAGCTGTTGTCTCAAGTTAATCTCCCCATGTGTCTAGAGTGATAATCGGTTTGCCAATACTGGAATTTCCAACATACATGGAACAAGACAATGATAATATTTTTATCCCTCACCAATTTCCAGAGGGTTAATTGCAGTTCCTTAGAGCAGCGCAGGTCTAAGTGCCTCGCTCAAGGAGAAAATGATGGCAGGGGATTGTGAATAACCTTCTAGTCACTGAGGTATTTCCATACCTCAAAGAGGTATGGGGTTCTAACCACCACTCATCCAGTTGCTTTCACTTGGACCGACTTCCACAGTTATGTTGCTCTCAAGGAAGCAAATAATCCATCAAGAACTACAATTATCCACTGCCATTTCTCCATCTAACTGCTTTTAGGTTTTGAGATCACTCTGGGGATAAATGTTTTTAGGCTGATACATTGTTTCATTGCAGGAAAGTGCACCACCATCAATGGTGAACACATGCATTTGAGATTCCATGCTAAGTGATTTGATACAGTGCTTAAAGAATTATATACTCCACACATAAAATGTACACTCCAAAAAAAAAAAGAAAAAAAAAAAAAAGCATTTAACTGAACGGTAGTTTGTAAGCATTGTTTGGTCATTATAAATTATTATATAATATATTTCTATCAGAGAAGGGTTATAATAATAATAATAATAATAATAATAATAATAATAATAATAATAATGATTATTATTATTATTATTATTATTATTATTATTATTATTATTATTATTATTATTATTATTTTTATACTTTTTGCAATGTGTCTGATGATGAAAAAAGAAGAAGAAAAAAAAGTTTATAAAACCTATCAAAGCATTTGTATTAAGTTTTAAACTCACATGCTATCAATGACAAATACTAATCACATGGAAAAATCATGATTGCATGGTACATGTCACATATGTGTAATGATAAATTAGGTTGAGTTCATTGAACAAATTTTATTTTTCATAATTTCACATCAACCTGAAACATCACCGCACTACTCATTTGACTTACTAATTTGTGTGTGTATTATACATGTACATGATCACCAAATGAACAGGACAAGATGCCTAATATTGAAAGTGACAATTGTGACAGCTACAGTAGCTCCAAATTCTTCTTGAATATTTAAGCTGGATCCAGAGAACACTTAATGTTTAATACACGCCCCCTGGAACACAATCAGAGCCAATCGACCAAACAATCCACTTCACATCATGGGATACGATAAAAGGAGGTAAAGCAGCCTTACAAACTGCAGTTATAAACCGTTCCCAACAAATGGCCCACCATAAGCAGCCATGCATCCATGGCCAGTTGGTTCATGTTTATGCTGGTCAAATAGACCACAGTAATCATAGAAAGTCGTTTGCACATGTTGCAGTGCTTCGCTGTGGTTCTGATCCAGCTCCCACAGCTGGCTGAATCTGAAAGTAAGTGGTTTGTTTTGGTGGATTAGTTTTGAGGTTTGTGTTTGAATCAAGTGCAGACCCATCTGTCTGGGCCTGTGAGAGGCCAGATAAAACAGGCAGGAGTGTTAAATCATGATTGGATAAGAATGGGACAGCGCACAGGGGCACCCAAGACTCACCAAAAAACTGTGTGTTTGAAGTATCACTGCCACTAAATATTGCATGGATGGATTTTAATGGCACATTCTGCAGTTTTTAATAATGCATTTACAGTTTAAAACATTAGGAATAGCTTGACAGTCTGTCATATTTGCCTTCAACATGCATGGCACCATTATGCAGTTATTTCGACACTCACAAACAGCCCAATGCTAGTGGCATGTCACCGTTTACCCATCTACTTCCTTAATGTGCAGTTAACTTTCAGTTTGACAGAATATTTCACAGCCAATTTCACATTCTGCAAATGCACTGAAATACTAGCTCTAGAAGATACAAACAGGAGTGTAAATAAATTACACTTAAAGGACACATATGGCTGTTTATCTACTGGGCAGCTAGTGAGTGCAGTTGTTAAATTGATAGTTCACTCAAAAATGAAAATTATGTCACTCATGTCATTGCAAACCTGTATTATATACAGTATATATGTATGTGTGTGTGTGTGTGTGTGTGTGTGCGTGCGTGCACGTGTGTGTGTGTGTGTGTGTGTGTGTGTGTGTGACTTGAAACACATTTCATGTTATTTGATCATTAAAAGATGTCACTATCTTTGGTAACAGCTGGGTGTTATAAGAGTTATTAGCTTGATGAATAGTCCAATTCACCTAATCTTTTCTGGAAGCTATTTTGAATTAAGTCTTGATTGATGCATTTAATGTGACAAACTGACTGGCTTGTCATTGAAAAAGTCAATAATAAATAATAATAAATAATGCATGTATAATTTAAAATGTACAGAAAGAAGACAATATGTGAGCTGATTGACCATAATTCTAGACTGCTATGGCATGGCCCAAATCAAAAGAATAAACTCCCAAAACACAGTCAATATTCTGACCTTTGCACAAGCTGCATGATTTGAGACGCCACCCATGCTATAAGCAAAATAAGTGAGGTAAAACTTAAGCACCAAATTTGAATACTTCATGTTTTCAAGTGAAGCACTCCAGCACCATTTATTCCCCTACTTGGTGACTCCGGCATACAAACAAGGAACGGCAACTTGGGACAATGCAAAGCCTGAAAGTTAGATGGTCATCATGACCTCTGCCGGGGGTTGATGCATCAATACTTTTCCCTCCCCTTCTGTTCGATGGTCTTAGGACCATTATGACACTTTGTTTCTTCAGAGGCATCAATCAAAGCCATCTGGATGGGCATTGATTGGCTCGGCTCATTAAGTCTCATCCAAAGCCCCTTTGGTTGGTGAGCACAGAGGGGCTGTAGACCGGAGTCTTATCAGTCTCAGCACAAAGCTGCTTCCACCTTGTCATAAAACCGGCGGTGAAAAAGTACAGCTGCCGTGCCACATGATAGAGGTCAGCATCTCTATAGCTCACAGCAGACTTGTTAAATATGATGCAGTCATCAAAGCTTACCCTTCAGCTAGTCATTTTGCCATTTCTTTTTTCTTTAACAGAAACTCAGGGGACAAATCTCCATCTGGTATCTATTTTATGGGATCATATAGCGAGAAAGATATCGCCACAAACGGCAATACAAGCCGGGATGGGCCACATGGTCAGAGCCTTATATTTTCAGAGCCAAAACATGAACATAAAGTGTCATTTCAAAGCTACAGGCAAAATTAGTTCACATTTGGCCCTGTGCAACTGATCTGTAACTTAGAGCTTTGCCAGAACACTTTGTAATGCATACTGGCTATAATCGTTACAGCTAAGTGACTTGTCACTAACCCAAAAAAATGCTATCTAATAACTCTGCTAGCAGAGTGTTCATGTTTGGTTAGAGAGTTCAAGTCTTGTTTGCATACCTTTCCTGAAGATGTTGCTTGGATTTGATCGCGGAGCACCTCGCTAATTAAAATCACTTTAATGGCCAACTCATTATCTTCACGAGTGCCGGCCTTGCCCTCTTTGCCAGGGGTGATGTGTGCATTCCAAAATAGCAACTGTCCCAGTTGCAAAAGCTCAAGAAGATATATATGGGACAGAGAGGTGACTGAGTCAATCAATGATGCATTAAAAACACATTTTCTAAAAGAAATGCCAGTGCTTGGAAGGCAGTGAAAGAACACTGTTAATATTTTAGCAAAACTTGGTCAATGCATTGATCTGTTTGGAGTGTTTGACCCCTCTGCCACAGAACTCTCAAAGCGCCAGCCAATCATGATCGATCAATTCAAATGGCTTACGTTAACATGCCAGTGAACAAAACAAGATGGAAGAGAGGTACAAAGAAAAACAGATGCAAGAAATAAAAGATCAATCAAAATTCACTATGAATATGTTATGAAAGAAAACCAATCAGAATTTTTTATTAAATTATTACGATGGCATCTTTATCAGTCAGATGATAAATGGTTATCATTCTATAAGTATTCCAAAATCAGTATTAATTCTTTAAAGATTTAAGGTGTGGTTACATTTATTATTGCTCTAAGAAGTAATTTTAACAGGATCCTAATCAGGAGTTTTGCATAAGAGCAAAAAATGTTTGCCATGCAGATAGCAGAAAGCTGTTTGTATTCGAAGTGAGTTTTGTTTGATAATAGACCTTTTATTTTACAATATAAAAAAATAAAAATAAAAAATGGCCTCAAAATTCAGCCAAAATTTAAATTATGTGTCCTTTTTAATGTGAACCTTATTGCCACTTTTCTTAATGACTAAAGCTGAAGCATACAAAAACAGTACATTGAACAATTAAATTGCAATACATATTTAAAATGTGAACATTGAGTAATTTGTGGAAAAAAAAAAGTGAAAAAGGATGTGTCAAAAAGTCAGTACAGGTCTCATCTGCAATCACTTTAATTAGCTAAAGAAAAGATTCCATTTTTAAATGCAGAATTTGCTTTGATTGTTTGTATGTACCTATACACATTTTCTCTAATATAAATCAACACTTATAATCTATTAATATTACAGTTTTAAATGAAGAATGAGAGAGTTTATAATTTGCCAATTAGAAGAAGTAGCTGCTATTTATCTTTCAATGTTGGATTTCCATGTCACAACCTGTGACTGAAAAAAAAAAAAAAAACATTTGCATTGTTCCAAAATAATTTTAGGATCTTAGACAAGGCTGATAGTTAAATAGAACATAACTGATAATTTCATTAGGCTATGACAGAGCAACCTTTGAGCAATACAATCTTCCTCTGAGATGACACTTCCCTGAGATGAAGAGAATGAGAAAAAAAACAAGGTCACTTTCAGCACAGAAACGCAGTGATGTCAGTCCCATCATTCCCTAACTGTCCTGCTTAATGTGCACCATGCCAGGGGGGCTGAAGTGTGATGACATGTTAAACATCTCTGTAATCCTGTTCCTGACGCCAAGCCAAATGAAATAATCGCTGACCGAGTTCCTGGAGGAAGGGCGACTCCACACGCAGCAGGCGCTTGCCCAGATCTTAACAGGGAGCGCCTCTCTCAACTGTTCTCCTCGCCACATATCATCCATATTGTCACTCTGGATTTATGTCAGTGAGACTGTGCACCCGAGGAGTGTTTTCTGCTTCTGATGGGGTGATTAGTTAATAGGAGATAATGTGTGCCATCAGGCCCTGGGCTGCAGGAGAGGAAGATGAGAAGACAAGGACAGTGTCTCATCCTTTACTAATCTGAGAGAGACTGCCGGAGATGGCGCACCGGACTGCGGTTAGGGAAGTTTGGCAAGGACAGAAGCCAGTGTCAAGCACGTTTCCTGCTTTCAGAGAGCAGTGCTAATGGAGAAGGCTGAGGGTCATCTGCACCCATTTTTAATCCCTGATGGATGATCAAGGAACAAATGATCTGAAGTCCTTACTGGTAAAGGATTGCCTTCAATTCCAGGTGTGGCACTGAACTCTTTTTGAGTTTTTAGAAAATGGAATTCATCCTCACGTCTAACAGTAGATAGTAGCCCTTTCTTAATAAACTGTAATATCTTACAAACTCCTACTATCTGTATGTTATAAAACAAATAGTTCCAGTTTTTTTTTTTTTTTTTAATCAGATAGATTGATTGATAGATATTATTATTATCATTATTTAACAATACACATTTTTAAAATCAAATACAAAACAAGAAAAGACACCCAAGTTTTGTTCAGTCGATCAATCAATCAATCAAACAATCGATCAATCCATCGGTAACACTTTAGTATAGGGTCCAATTCACACTGAAAACTAGTTGCTTATTAACATGTCTATTATTAACATATTGGCTGTTTATTAGTGCTTATAAAGTACATATAAATGCATGACATCCATAATCCTACCCAATTCCCTAAACTTAACAACACCTTATAAACTATAAGTAAGCATCAAATAAGGAGTTCATTGAGGCAAAAGTTATAGTTAATGGTTAGTTAATAGTGTGAATTGGACCTTCAATCATACTAATCAATCATACTAATACTTGTTCTTATTATTATTGTTTAAGAATAACAATCATTAAAATCAAAGACAAATCATCAAAATATGCCCAAGTTTCTTCAATCAAATAATAATAATAATAATAATAATAATAATAATAATAATAATAATAATAATAATAGTAATAGCAGCAGTAGTTGTTATTGTCTTATTGTCTATTGACATTTAAAGAAGTGGCTATATTTTCACGGGATAGAATAGAATATAATTTATGAAGAACATCTAGGCAAAAACAGACAAAGTTTGGGTTCCACAGAAGAATGAAAGTCATAAAGGTTTGGAATGACACAGAGGTGTGTAAACTATTCCCCTACGTTGCTTTAAGATTGTAAAAAGTAAACACTTGAGGTGAATTAGGACACAATACAGTTCATTAAGGACAGACATTGTCCTGCCGCCAGCTGTAATAAATCTTCCTGAAGTCCTTGTTTTTACCGAACAATAGGCGCAGGGGCCATCTGATGAGGGAGTGTAAATATTCATTCTGAACAGACCGGTGTCTTTGTGTTTCTGAGAAGATGAAAAACAATGGCTCGACACACAGGGGGTGCCCACAACACAGCCTGTGAAAAGAAAAAGACTGCATACATAATACGATTAGTGATGGGACAACAGCCAGACCTGCGGGACACAAGGAGGAATGACATGTAATCCAGGATACAGCGACTGGGTCGAAGGGAAAACAACACATCCCAGGCACCTGACCGCACCCGGCACAACAGAGCTGCAAAACTGTGACCTTGGATGTAAAAACAAATGCACATTCATTGCTTTAAAGAAAACAGTCAATCAATTGCTGTGTTTTATTTGGAAAGATATAAATGAAAAGATATAAAAATGTGAGTGGCATATATATTCATCAGTCCTATGTAACAGACACAAGGAAGTATATACCAGTCCCTCCAGAAAAACACAGATTTTTTTTGTGATTGTTGCGGGCAAAAATCCTTGATTGTGCAGCACGTTTTCTTAAAAAAATGCGATGGAATATGCGGGATATTTTTGGAATTTATGCGATGAAATTGCGTGAACTTGCAAAAACTGCAGTTTTATGAAAAAGAGAAAAAAGAGCTAGGTGATTCCCCCAACACCTTTTTCTCACTAGGCTACTACCTTAATGTAAAGAGTAATTTCTTATTACTTCCTATGATAAGCGAGCATACTAAATCACAGAATATTTAAGTTGCAATCTCTTACTGCAACGCAAATTATTTTACATACTACTAATATAATTACAACTGTAAGTTTTTGGTACTGTTCTGTAACAAAAAAGTTAAATCTTACAACTGTAAAGTTGCATCAACTTCTGAATGAAACTACAACAGTGTTAGTAGCCTTGTGAGAAGGGGGTGTTGGGGGAATCACCTTTTTTTCTCTATTTCATCAAACCGCAGTTTTGGCAAGTTATCGCAGTATAATTTGGCTCCAATGTCATGCAACTGCTTCGCGCATTCTTTTGTGCAACAGTGTTAGTAGCCTTGTGAGAAGGGGGTGTTGGGGGAATCACCTTTTTTTCTCTATTTCATCAAACCGCAGTTTTGGCAAGTTATCGCAGTATAATTTGGCTCCAATGTCATGCAACTGCTTCGCGCATTCTTTTGTGCTTATTTTTGTTGGCAAATAAGAATGATTTGCGCGCTTCAAGTTTCACCCTGGTTTCACCGCGGGGTTTGCAGATGATGTTCACGTCACGTAATTACGTCACTTCATAAGGTTCCCATGGCAATATGGGAAAATGGCGCTTTACTTGTTACTTGTTTACTTGCTAATATATATGTGAGTTTTTGCAACGAAAATACAGGGATTATGAAATCATGCTAGCCCCGCATATTTTGCTTTCTGAAATCGGTAATTTATGCGGCATAAGAGCGGCATATTTGAGAAAATGCGACCCCCGCATAAATATGCGGCCTTTGGCTGATTATGCAATAAATCAAGCCATCGCATAATCGCGTTTTTCTGGAGGGACTGTATATACTAAGAATTTATTGCACCTGCTGATAGTTTTTTTTTTTTTTTTGCACCTGATTTGCTTAAAAAAATGGTCATGGTTCAAACACAAGGACATTTGTGAGGGACATGTACAAATGGGTCATCCTGCAGGTAAGAAATACAATGACCCAATATGTATAAATGTGAGAGTCACTGATCCACAGTAGACAGAAGTGCATCATGAGTGTCCTGAGGGGAAATCCTGTTCAAAGTCTAGGTCTAGGAAAAGTGACATCTCAAAATTATTTAGTAATACTTGTTGTATCTGTATCAATTTTTTCAACCTGTAGAATTCAGCAGAATGGATTTAGGCTTTGTAAAATGGGTTAACCAGTGCTGAGAGGCTCATTGCTTGCTGAGAGCATGATCAAATTAGGCAAAATATGCAATAGATGAGCACTCGAGGGACAAGGAATCTTCAGGACTTGAATGATGATGATGGTGAATGATGGTGAGTGATTCTTTTTGGTCATTAGAAGGGGAGCGGCCATGGCTATAATCCATTCATAATAACAATGTTTCTCGTGATACTAGGAGGACCAGATACACGCTGCAAAGTTGGCAAAATGCAGCATTTATATGCAGATGTCACTATCAGTGCAATGATAGTGTTAACCATAACAAAGAACAGGGCAATATTTGTCAAAATAGTTGTGCATTAAGGCTACAGCGCCTTCACTAATTTTGGAAGCACTGTCAGTGATTTGCCTGTAACTGGAGAAGTAGGAAAAATTATAATTTGATATGTGTCTGTGTTGTATTTATATATTTTCCCCATATATTAAAGCCTTGTGTGTATTACTCTAATACAAAACCACGGTCATCTACGATACCATGACCCAAAAAAATAAAAAAATAAAGCAATGGCATAAACCACAATATATAAGTTCATAATGATAGGTTCCCAGGATTCTGCAATGTCTATTTTAAAATAATATTTTAAAGTAATGTATTAGGTTTCTGCATTGTTTCAGACACAGCTCGAATGAGCATGTGGGAGAAGTATTACTTCAACACTTTTCTATATTATTTTGTGCATTAAATTTTTTTTTAAATTAAAATAAAATAAATAAATCAGTATTTTACTTTTTTTTTTTTTTTTTAGGCAGCCTTTTTGTGTGTACGATTCTAATTTCAATTTTGGTTTTCAACATATATACCATTTAAAAATACAACCACCATTTTTGTTTTCTTCCTATTTTTCACCATGGTTTAAAAACTAAATCCAAATGGATGCAAAAGTACACAGACCATAAATGTACACTCTTTAGAATTTTTTGCATCCTGTAGATTATTTGTTGCATAGCAACAGCTGAGGTCTTTAAATAACAACCACATTACCTCCTGCTTCTGAACAAAAACTCAAAACCAAGTATATCATAACATGTATTACAAACAAATAGTCATTATATTTTATTTTCCAACTGTATAGTTTAACTATTAGTTGATTGTCATTTCCTTGTATCATGTATATCACCTGAGACTGTCTTTGTCATTTCAGCTGATACAGGACAGGCTGCTATGACAGTATAAATATACATAGTCTCATGTTTCTTTCACTTCATATGTAGTTCTATTACCTTTTTCTGCTGACACACTTTTTTCACCTGGGAATTCATGGTATTGTAATAGTAACTTCAGTTGGCCTGTCTGCATCCATTAAAAAGGGGTATCATCCAACCTGTTTTGACATGCAGAACATTGGCTGCTGGTTAGTCAAAAATCTTCACTTTCAAATCTAATTTGTGCAATATGTCAAACCATCAAACCATGGACCAAAAATAAAATAAAATAAAATAAAATAAAATAAAATAACCACATATAATTAATAATAATAATAATAATAATAATAATAATAATAATAATAATAATAATAATTTCAAATCTGCTGCAACCATTGACAACATTAATGATGTTCTGCTCATTTCATGTTAATAAAGCTCTAAATTTGGATTTGATCTATATTCTGTGGTCCAAATTATTAAATACTAAATATATGCCTGGCTTTGCATTATATAAAATAATATCAAACCAAGTAGCAAGAATTTTGAAGAAATATACCACATTTTTTTCAAATGTTTTCCAAATGTGACTTTATAATGACCTTGAGCAGTTTGTTAAAGGAGACATGAAGTGTCTCAGAAAAGCTATTTCTGAAAGAAAAGAAAAGAAAAGAAAAGAAAAAAAACCATTGTCATTTTTTTTTTTTTTGCAAATTACATTTTAAAGTGTGCAAAAAACATTTTTGGGCCAAGGTATTTTTAAAAATTCAACCAATCTGTAGCTTGTCCTTATCAAAATACAGACTCCAAAACATGTGGAGTGAGAATGGTGTTTATCGCTTGCCTGTGTCAGCATGTGTATTGATTCAGGGCCACAAGCGTATTCTGAGTACACTGAAACAGCATGCAGGGCGCTTTGTAAAACTCAAGATCACATAAGTTATGTGAGGCTGGAGATGTTTACGACGAGCCATGATAAATGTACATCTGGAGGTGTTTATTTAGTGCTCAATATTAAATGCATGAGGATACCCAGGTGACAGTGACCTCAGAATTGCTGTTTATGTGTCGGGAGATGTTCTTGCTGGAATGGACTCAGGTCAGAGTTTAAACAACAGCAGTACAAACCAGTGCTTAATTCATCTGAATGTCACCTTGACTGAATGCAAGGAGAATCTCAATTGATTGGTCTCTTATCTTGCGATATAAACTTTCAGAAACTATCAACACAGACTTTGTGGTTCATTTTTCTCATTTGCATATATGGAAAGTTTGGTCCATCGATCCATTAATTTATTCATCCATTCAATAAAGCTCTGCTCACACGCTCTGACAATAATAGCTTTGTACAAAATATATATATATATATATATATATATATATATATATATATATATATATATATATATATATATATATGTATATTTTATATCCGATTTTATTGTTGGCTTGTATTTTTCTATCTATCTATCTATCTATCTATCTATCTATCTATCTATCTATCTATCTATCTATCTATCTATCTATCTATCTATCTATCAATTCAAGAAATAATGATGACAATATTATTAATAAATTAGGATAAATTGAGGTCTGGGGTAAAGTCACTACATTTTGATAACAGATCAGGAACACTATTTATTATTATTATTATTATTAATATTATTATAAGACTATCTTGCACTGATTCATTGTGAATACAACAAGCATTTATGACTTAACTTGAATCATTAAATAGTTCTGAATACATACACACACACGCACGGCGTGCTTCACATTTCGACAGAATGAGTAATACATAAGCAACAGCAAAATGAAAATCTACAGATTAGAGTCAATGTATAATGTAATTTCACTTCAAGAGAAGCTACTCATCTCATTCATTTCATGCCTTTGTGGTGGCCACACCATCATTAATGTTTCCCAATAAATAGCGTTTAAGGAAGCTTCTATATTTATTTATTTCCTTTATGATATCAGACCTTTTGATGATTTATCTTTATTATGGAGCCTGAGACATATTGCACGGTTAATTAATTCTATGTATGACACATTAATCTTTCTTTCTTGCACCAATGCCCAGACTCTTCCACAAAGGGATGGTTTTCTGGTGAGTTTGCAGGTCTAATGTTGGGAATCACATACTCATAGCCAGACTGACACAAAGTATGGTCCACTTTGCAGCATATTACGGATAAAAAACTGCAGGTTAAATAGGAAAAGTGCTTCTGCATGACATGACTAGCAACCAATCGTAGTTAATTTAAGAGTGTTTATCCTACGTTTTATAACAATAATATGCAGAGACATGTTGAGGGATGGTGTGGGGAGGGGTGGAGGGATGAGTGGCACAATGATTTATTAATTGAAGAAATATTACTTATGGAATTCAATACTTATATATCATTTAGTCAAAAATACAATTTCTATAAATAAAGTTAGGCATAGTTAAATAGTCTCTTAAGTTTGGTCGTGACACGTCCCTACCACCCATACTCAAATCTACGCCCATGTTTGAAACCCTCGGATGTCATTTTTATTTTCTTAAGCTATTCATGGACAAATTTTCGGTGCAGAACAAAACTCAAAACACAGAGGCAGCTGGACACTCTGGCCAACTCCAGATGTTCCTTCTCTGATGGAAATATCAGAGGATAATAATTACTGTGTGGGCCGCATTCACATACATGTGTGCACACACGCAGGCTGTAAACATTTAAAACAACACTGCTCCTCTGATACCCCCTCATAAATCCAATTTGCATGACAGAAGCAATGTGATTGATGCCTGGCTTTCCCCAAAGTGTTTGATTAGGAGACAGAATGTAGAAGGCTGCCGAGAAAAAGATAAATGATACAGCTGTGGATTAACATCCCAAGGTCACAGAGTCTGGGCATTTCAATTAAGGTCTTTTCAGAGGACGAAATTCTGGACTACAGGAGCCAAATGACTGTTTAATGAGACTGTCATTCCTGACTGAGCTTTGGACGAGGAGGAGGAGGGACAAAAGCCATCTTTAAAACATGGTGGAAGAGGAGTTGTATTTACATATATATGCTGTGACCCCATTAACCACACTGGGATTGTGGGGAATGTGGAAATAAGTGTGGAAACGGGCGTTCGATGGAAACACAACCCTTTTTCTCTCTTCTTTTCAGCTTCAATTTGTTCATGCTGATGAAGCAAAAATGCAATCTGTGAAAGAAAATTTTAAGATGAAGGATAGATGGGAAATGGAATTCAGTCTTGTCAAATGTACTCTGCTTATTTTCCAACAGCACGCACTCTGACTTTCATGGCTTGACACATGTCAAACATACAGACTGACAGATTACACTGTGCTTAACTTAACCTGCTTATGGGAGAAACTCTTTCAATCACACACACACATAAACACACACACACATCCTAGTGCCAAACTGCAGAAAGACTGTTGAAGAATGGGGATTTAATTGCAGACAGAATGCTATCTCCAGAGAACACTTGTTGATTTTAATCACAACAGTGGTCAGATTTGATTACCGTCTGGACTGTGTAAAATTTTTGAGAATCCTGTGTCCTCGCTGTGCCCTTGCGCCATATGCTGATTGATTACACCAATCTGTCAAGCGCTGTGCCAATGTCTGATGTTTAAAGGTGCCAACAGATATATTTACATGAGAGAACTAATTAAAATAAAATTATTTATTCTCATTAAAAATCGAGTTGGAGGTAAGTCTTAAAGGATAGATATGATAAAAATAAATAAATAAAAAAAGAATAAAGTCTAAAGAATCAAATGATTATTTTTTTTTTCATTACATATAAGGGTTTAGTCGGCTGGCTTAATTGATTGTTTTGCCTGCTCCTCCTTTTAACAGCAATTTTATCTAAAATAAAATCCATTTTGAGCCATTTACATTGAATTTACTTGCCACATATTATCTAAACAGAAATAACTCTTGCTTTATTATTTTACACTATTGTATCATAATCTTATTTTGGATTTTGGTCCAGATCTTAAACGATTCAAATTTGACTTAAATATTAAGAATTAAATACTCCAAGTTACTCAAGGGGTGTTGAAATTCAATCATGCACGTTAGGGAGAAATCTTGAATCTGAATGCTGGTTTTCCTCAAGCTGTCCGCTTTAGGAGACATAAATTGTGTCCACTTATGAATTACAGAAGAACTAAATCAGTACTCTGTAATTTGCACAAATGTGCTGACTTGAAGACAGAAGGGATGCATTGAGAGATTTTAAATGAGGTGAAAAGTAATGAGTTTGGGGCAAATTTAAGAGCCATGGTGTTGTGAACCCTTCAGGATCTGAATTTCTGCATGAATGATTTCTCACATATGATCTTCACAATTAATAAAGGATGTTTTACTCAATAAATAACATTTCAAGGGTGAGATCAGACAGATATCTCAACATTCCTTTCCCTCGTGAGGAAAAAAAAAAAAATAAATAAATAAATCCTCGAAAATCCCCAGTGAAGATCTCAAGGATTTCAGCAAACCTCACATGACCAGAAGCCTCCCATGAGATCAGTTGTTTGGTGTTTTTATTTTTTTCTTCTGGGAGACAATATGGATGTTATGAAGTGCAACAGCAGCCTACAGATCTTCACCTGTCATGGAATGTACTGTTTGTCTGCTTGTTAGAGGATTCAGCAGAGTCTTTGGGCTGCTTTAGTAGGATGTCCACTCGTAATTGCCATAGTGCTGAATTTCTGACGTTTGTAAAGTGGACAGATAGACACCTGATTCTTCATAAACCCTTTTGTAACTCCTTTCAGTCTTCAGAGCTTCAGCATCTCTTCCTCTGAGGTGTACTGAAATCCCCTGCTATCAGGATGCTGTAAGGTAAAGTCTACAGTGAAAGAACACATGGCTGCAGGATCATGAGAGTGCTGAAGGGATCAGCATGAAAATGTGACATATAATCAGGAAAATAATTAAATTAAATACATGCTAAATATAATTAAATAATAAATATAATTTATTTTGATTTAGAATGCAAACAATCATCCAGAACACAATACTAACCACAAAGCAATGCACTAAAAGACTCAGAACGCCTGAGTGACATTATAAGGACTAGCAACATTTTTAAGTACAAAAAATTATGTTTGTGCATTGAATTGCTAATACAACATAAATTAAGAATAACATATTTGGACATTTTAATATGTGCATTTTATGAAGGTATTCATTTGTGTGAGCATATGTGAAATGCACATGTAAATTGATATGCAAATTTAAGTTTTGATACACCGTTAATCATCTCCATACTGATGAGAGTTTTAATTATATCCAACCGTTCAACAATATCTCTATGCAAATCTACTGTTCACTGGGGTTCACATCCTACTTCCCACACACCTAACAAAAAGCAACCAAAATAATGTGAACCTCAGGTCAAAGTCACACTAATGCCAAATTTACAAAGTAAATAGCACAGGAGCACTTTTGAGGTGTCGTTTAGGCATCTTTGCATAAACTGTACATTTTCAGAGCTGGGTTGCACTTTATTTTACAGAATGTTTATATACCTGTACTTACAATGTACTTACCTAAGAAAGAACTGGATGAAATCAGATAAATACATGGGTTAGGGTTTAAGATTAGTGTCACGATCATCAGCTGGAGTGCCCATTTCAAACTCCATTTCCTAGAATCCTGTGCGTAGGGCTAATCACCACCAGGTGTTCCCCATTACCACTCCCCTATACATACTGTGTTTGGACTCTCAAAGATGGCAAAGTCTTGTTTAGTTCTGTCTGGCATTTCCGACCATTTTCCCTGTGTCTGTTCCTTCCGTGTCTGATCTTGGATTGTTTATACCGACTGTGATTCTCTGCTGCCTGCCCCGACCTCTGCTTGTTACGGTTACTGTTTCTGGATATCCCTGATATATTTGATGTTGTGCTCTGATTACCGCCTGTCTGACCATTCTCTTATTAAACTACTGCAAATGGATCCGACCGTCTCTGACTCCATGTTACAGAAGACTTCGCCATACCAGGATTCAGCAGCCCAGTATCCTCTTGTAACAGAGGTATAAATTCCGGTTTCTATGTCAGCCTTCCACCAATGCAGCCTAACCACAGATCCAGTCGACCAGCTGTTAAGTCTACGGCAAGGAGATTGATCTATTGAGGACTATGTTCAGCAGTTCTGTGAGTTGGCATATTAAGTTCCTCTAGAAGATGAAGTTGTGTTTAAAGATTTATTCCGATGTGTTTTGGGGGCCCTACACGTCTTGTGTATTTTGCAAATAAATTTATAAATAAAATCTGCTTGTGAATAAAAATATTGCTTTGCTTTCAGTATTTGCCATACATGTTTTTCTAAAGGTCAGACTACTTTACATTTAGGAATAACACATACAGAAATGCAGAATTCCTAAGGGTTTTTCCCACCTAGTTTTATTTTTTTATTTTTTTTTATTTTTTATTTTTTTTGGGGAATGTGTACCCATTCCACTCACAGTATGTTTCAAGGACTTCCTTTGCATTTCTTACTCCCAAAGAGGAGAAAAAATAGACTATGCAATATTAATGAAATGTTAGCTCAGCTACAGTTAACACATCCAATCCAAACTCTGATGGCATTCACACACAACGGCTCCATGCACATTACAATTAATATTATTAGCTCTGTCTAGTCATATTTCTACATTTCTCACATAGTTTTGTACTTTGATAATACTTGCAAACAAGACATTTAGACCTCACCAAAACATTAATATTTCAAAAATAATTTACATCTGTGCCACTGGACATGCGCTCTGGGCCTAATCATATTGCCCATGCAAAAGAAAAAAAAACATGAAAGCTTGTTTCTTCAAAGCACTTGGGATGTCCTGCTGCTATGCATCTTTTATTATTTAGTCCACACAATTTAGAAAAGTTTATGTTGTGTTCCCCCCCCCCCCCCCCTTTTTTTCAGAAAACTTGATCTTCAGAGCTGTTTGAGGTCAAACTTCCACAAACACAATGTTCCTTCAGGCTCTGATTAATTGCTGCATCTGTGTCAATATGTGGCATTTCCTGGGTGCTCCCTTTGAATTGTTTCTTCCTCATTTCAAGCTAGTCAAAGTATTTCCAAAAATATTGGGCTGTGCTATTATCCCTCTCCTCTAATATAAGGGTGTGCTTTCATGTGTAAAATCTATGGTGGACTTACTAGTTAATGTATCCCATCAAAGTCTTGATATCCCCAATTATATAAACAAGCTTTAATAAGTAAACAGACCGGGTGATACAATATTGGATCTGATTAGGGCCCTGTGGTCTGAAATGTCAGCACTTTCTTTAAAAGTAATTTGGGATCAAAGACTCTAGGGCTTCCCGACTGGATTTGGCATTAACTTCTTGTGCTCAGGAAAACTTGACCCTGATGTTATCGATGACTGGTTTGTCCCATATGATTAGCCTAATGTCAGCTGCAAAGAATCCAAAACAGATGTCACAACACTGAATGATAGCAATGACTTTAGCCTATCAACAAGCCACACTAACCGGTCCAGGTCCAACTATGTATTTTAATGTATATAGACTAAATTACGTGGAGAAAACAAAGTCTAATAATGGGCCCTATTATGTTAATAAAATGCGGCTATAGGCAGATGAACAATGCACGTACAATCTGCTTCTTACTCACACTGGGACAAACAGCGGTGCACAAACATGACAAATATTTAAAATGAAAGGATTAAAGTGTAATAGATTATTATTGTGTCTGTTAGATGGTCTATACTAGTAGTGCACTTTAACTTTGCGCATGAGCAGATCCTTTACTCTCAGGAGAATTGTTCAGTATTTGCTCTTGCAAATTCCGCCATGTCAATAGTGAATCCGCCATGGCTCGAGTGCAACTGGCCTTTAAAGGCAATGGGATATGAGACTCTAATTGGTTTATTTCATGTTAAGCCCAAAACACACTCATTACTGATTAAGAGAATAGGTACAGTACAACTTTTTTGGACCATGCGCCTAGTGCACAGACCGTTTTTCCTGTCGTTAAACTAGCAAAAGTGGATTTCGGACACTCCCTAAGTGCACTCGCACCGTGCGGTTTAGAACATGAGCTTACATCATTAAAATATTTCCCAAGGTCTTTAAATTTAGATATGAGGTTGTTATATTGATACTGAAGGATTTAATTATTTATTTATTTTTCATCTGGAAAACACGGACCAGTAAAGGTTTTATTTTTTTATTTTTTTTATTTTTTTTAACTTTGTAAAATGCACAAATCAAAAAGTAAAGGAAGTTCACTCCGGTTTATTTATTTATTTATTTATTTATTTGATATATACATTTTTTACACTAATTGGTAACTACTACTTGTATTCAGCAAAGATACATATAGTTAATTAAAAGTCACAGTAAATAAAACTATTGTTGAAAATTGGCTTAGATAAACAAATGCTGTAAAACTATTGTTCATTTTTAGTTAATGTTAACTAATATAGTTGAATAATGTCAACAAATGAAACCGTATTAAGTATTACCCATTTTAAAATATTTTAAAACATAAATTGTATTGTAATATTACACAATATTACTGTATTTTTGATTAAATAAATGCCCTGGTGAACACTGTTGCAAATATATTAAAATACAGTGCCCTCCACTAATATTGGCACCAATGGAAAGTGGAGTGAAAATCTCAATAGGAAATTGGAATAGGAAGTTTGCGTTGGCCACAATTATTGTAAACCAATTGGAACATCCTTTTCCTAAGATAACAGCTCCTATAATGCCTGATGAATTTGGAGAACATCCAACAAGAGATTAGAGACCATTACTTCATACAGAATCTCTCCAGATCCTTCAGATTCATAGCTACATGTTGGAGTTTCTTCTCTTCAGTTCACCCCACAAATTTGGCAGGCACTTAATTTGATGGTCAGTCGCTCATTTGTGTGATGATTTTGATGTTTTGGATCATTGTGCTGATGGAAGATCTAACCACAGCCTATTATAAGACAGTCAGGTTTAGTTTTCTTATTTGTTGTTATTTGACAGAACCATGATGCCATGTATCTGAAAAAGATGTCTAGGACCCTCTGCAGAAAAATGGGATAAGAATATCAAAGATCCAGCAGTATATTTCACTGTGGGCATGGGGTACTATGTATCCCTGTTAGCACCAAACCCATATGGTGGGTTTGTTGCCAAAAAATCATTTTTTAAAAGCCAGTCTCATTTGAAATTCCTGTCATGACTGACAACTGAATATGCTGGAGTTTGTTTTTGAATGAGTGAGGAGGATTTTTCTTTAAACCCTCCTAAGCAAAATGTGGTGATGTACAGTAGGGGCTGTCTAGCCTTTTTTTTAGGCTTTCTGACCCTGGACTCAACTAATCTCATCAATTCTCCAACTGTGAGTTTGAGTGACCTTGGAAAGTATCTGGCAACTCAAACTCTCCTCCTCAACATGCATCAGGACAATATAGACACATGTCCTCTTCCAGGCAGATGTGTAGCATTTTTAGTCGGTTTAGCTATTTTCTGACAACAATCTTGTCCTGCACATCACAAATATATTATTTGGTTTTACTTCTTATTTGGTTTTACTTCTTGCTCTGCCATGGCCGGAGCTCCCTGAAATGCCCTGGAGGCTCTCCTGGTCTCCGCCCTATTCTGGTCCTGCACCACCCTCCAATATATATTATGAATGGGAATATACTTAAGAGTTATTTTACTCTTGAGAATTTCCAATTGCTGAAGTGCAAAAAAAATGTGTGTATTAATGTATACAGTAAATGTACTTGTATTGTGTGAAAGTCTATATCAGTGCTAAAACATCTTATATAACAAAACATTACAATTTATATGTTGACAAATTAATCAATCAAACACATTTCAATGTATGCTTAAATACATACTTCTGAACTGCCATTAATTGCTTTTTTTTTTTTTTTTTTTTGGACATCTATCAGTGTAGTACATATCAAAGCATGATTTGAGATCCTGTGATTAAATTATTCAACACACACCACATGAATTTGCTTACAAACTTGTTTAGCCTGAACTTTGACTGGATGAGCTACTCTCTTAACATCTCTAACTGTTAACTGTAGTGCGTTGACCTCTGGCCATTACTTCAGCAAAGTGAGAGGAAGTGCATTAACGTTTTGGGGGGATTTTTAGCTGACCATTTCACCTCCTGTAGCAATGGCAACATATGAGAAACCCAACCATTCGAGAATCCCATCAATCCAGCATAAAAAGCCACCACCATTTACCAACTCAATACGTGAAATACAAACATAGACCCTGCAGTGCTGATTCCTCCATTTCCATTAAGAAAATTAACCACTTTTACTTCCTAATCCAACAATAAGATCATGGGCATCCAGTATGGTTTTCCGGCCTTGATCCTTAAACACAGAGATTGTTCCAGATTCTCGGAATCTTTGGATGATTTTATGCACTGTAGATGATAACTTCAAACTCTTTGCAAATTTTCTCTGAGCAACTCCTTTCTGATATTGCTCCATTATTTTTAGCTACTGCATTGGGGGAATTGGTGATCCTCTGCCCATCTTGACTTCTGAGAGACACTGCCACTCTGAAAGGCTCTTTGGCATGATATTTCAAAATATCTCACTTTCAACATTTGATATGTTATTTAAATTATATTGTGAATAAAATATAAATTATGAAATTTGTAAATTATTTGCATATCTTTGTACAATTTGAACAGTTTCCCAACTTTTTTAGAATTAGGTTTGTGTGTGTGTGTGTGTGTGTATGTATATATATATATATATATATATATATATATATATATATATATATATATATATATATATACATACACACACACACACACACACGTACTTTATTTCATTTGCCTGAGCTAATACATGGACATTGTAGAAGTGGAAATCAGACAATGCATAATGAGCAATATTCATATAGCAATACAAGGACAAACAACGCTTAATGCATTGCGATGATTCGTAGACTAATCAGACTAATCAGACTTATGTGCATGACACAGAGAAACAACGGATATGCATGTATTGTTATTACTCCCTGCAACTCTTAACTCAGAGATTATAAATGAGAGGCCTTTTGATTTATTGATGAAACCAGCGTAGTGGAGCGTTGCCGTTGGCACGACTCAAGGCTAAACCAGTTATAACAAAGATAAAAGCAAAAAATGATGTTACATTTCAAGCTATCCATAACAAATTAAATATCCTCTTTTGATATTCTGGCTCTGAAAATGTACAATAATTGACTTTACGGCATTGAGATTCTTTTTCAAGTGCAGGTAAAAAGCACAAATAAATCTTAATATTAATTCAAGGAAGAAGAAGGCCTGAGAGCAAAGGGCTTCAGGCGGACGGGATTCGTACCTCCATTGTTTATGCAAGCATTCATTGAGCTGATTACATTCTGACTAAGTGTTTCCACTGACTAAACATTTAAGGTGGATTAGCAGAAACCTTGTGATGTGTTTATTATTAATGAAATGATTGCGTTCTATTGTTACATTAAGAAGCAAACTGGATTTCAAAATAACATTTATGTAAGCAACACAGATACATTATTATAAGATGATAGCATATACATATCAGACATGCTGATGTATATAATTTTTACTTCCTAATCTAACAATATATATATAAGGGCCCGGAGATCATGGGCATCTAGTATAGCTTTCCAGCCTTGACCCTTACACACAGAGATTATTCCAGATTCTCAGAATCTTTGGATGATATAATGCACTGTAGATGATAACTTCAAACTCTTTACAAATTTTCTCTGAGAATCTCGTTTCTGATATTGCTTTTCGCAGCAGCATTGGGGGAATTGGTGATCCTCTGCCCATCTTGACTTCTGAGAGACACTGCCACTCTGAGAGGCTCTTTTTATACCCAGTCATGTTGCCAATTGACCTAAAAGTTACAAATTGGTCATCCATCTGTTTCTTATATGTACATTTAACTTTTCTGACCTCTTATTGCTACCTGTCCCAACTTTTTGGGAATATCTGACTAAACATTTAAGGTGGAATAGCAGAAACCTTGTGATGTGTTTATTATTAATGAAATGATTGTGTTGTATTCAGGGGCTGTTGTTAGATTAAAAGGACAACTGTATTTCAAAATAACATTTATGTAAGCAACACAGATACATTATTATGAGATGATACCGCATATATACCAGACATGCTGATGCTATTATTATTGTTTTAGTATTGTACTTACCTGTCGCCAACATCTCCAATTTCCCTCTTGTCACTACCGTGAGTGTGTGTGTCTCCCTTGTCTTCATCACCATATCCACCATCGCCTTTCGGATCACTATTCAGCTCAACTCCAAGGACAGTATCACTTCCCAGTATCCTCTCAACCATTCATCTAACATCTGCTTGTGTAAATAAAACCATTACCTGTCATCTCTTGTCTCTGACCCTTCTGTCCTGTAACAACAACCGGTTGGATGTACATTATCCCACATATTACACGGCTACTTGCCACAGAAGTAAATAACTAGACATTAAATATGGATTTGAGTTTAAATATTTGAATGCAAAGCTTCCGTGAACACAGCAGTTGCGAGCAAGTGGCAAGTTCAAACTAGCTGGACATTTAAGCGATACGGTGCAATTACACAACATTTCACCACAAAAATATTTATGGTGATAAAAGATTTAAGACAAATTGTTTTAAAATCTTACCAGTTTTGTAGATATCTTATATAATCCATTACAGCACAGAAAACAATTGTAGCAAAATGGCAACAGCTGCGTTTGTATGAAACGAAAGAAAAAGTCTGCGATACCAGAATGAAATAATTAAATAATGAATCAAGCTTTAATATTTTAATAAATTAATAAATAATACAGCTAAAATAAATAAATGACAATAATAATAAAAACCTTTCCTGGCAGTCTATTGCCCACTTCAGTTACCCGGATGAGCCTACCGGTAAGTTGTTAGTTCTTATTGAGGGTTAATACACTATGAATTAACATGAACTAACAAAGAAAAACTGTACTTTCATTAACTAACATTAAGAAAGATTAATACATATTGTAATAAATGTTTTCTTCATTGTTCATCCATGTTAATTATTACCTTTAACAAACACATTAATGACATGCGACCGTAGCATAGCCTGCCCTGACGGTTGATGTACGCTACGGTTACAGTGTTGTCCGTACGGACCAGAACATGCTTGTCCTTCAGCAGGGCCCTGAAACGGTGTAGAGCAAGCCATACTGCAAGCAACTCGAGGCAACTAACATGCCACTGAAGTCGGGGAACAGGACCCTGACACAGCATACCCGTTGCACATGGCATCCCAGCCCGAGGCAGAGGCATCTGTTGACACTATAACATGTCTGGACACATGTTCTAGGGGAATGCCAGCCTGTGAGAGGTCCAACCATGGGGTGAAGGTTCGGAGGCAGGCCGGAGTGACTGTCACTCGGAGCGTGTCCTGTTGCCATGCCCATCTCGGGACTCGGTCGTGAAACCAGTGCTGAAGCGGTCTCATATGGAGTAACCCGAGCAGTATGACTGCAGACGGATGCCAAATGCCCCAGGAGCCTCTGAAATAGCTTCAGTGGAACCGCTCTCTTGCCCTCAATTTGTCTCAGGCAATTCAACAGTGACTGTGTGCGGGCTCATTCGTAAGCTGTGCGAACATGGTGGCAGAGTCTATTTCCATACCGAGAAAAGAGATCCTCTGCACAGGGGAGAGTTTGCTCTTTTCCCAGTTTACCTGAAAACCCAGCCGGGCGAGGTGTCTGAGGACCAGATCCCTGTGCTCGCACAACCACACTCGAGAGTGAGCTAGAATCAGCCAGTCATTGAGGTAGTTGAGGATACGGACACTCTGTTCCCTCTGCGACTTCGTAAAGACACGGGGAGACTGGGCCAACCCGAATGGGAGAACCTTGTACTGAAATTGTACTGTACTGGAACTACAGGTGTACCCATGGTGGGGGCAGCGAGGTGGAGCAGACAGCCCCAGCATGGGAGGCACAGCGTCCCTTACTTCAAGTGGCAAAGAGGGTGTAAGAAGGCAATGTGTTCAGGACACCGGGGCACGATGTGTCTGATGGCCTCAGACCGCTTATCGGCGGCAGAGAACTGCTGGGTGCACGCAGTAACCTTCGTCGCCCAAAACCCCTGGGTCAGCACTGTCCACGTGCAGCTCTTTGAGCAGCTTGGCCTAGTTGACCTAAGGGTGGCCAGGCGTCCAGGGCAGAAGCGGCCTGACCACAGCTCTGTAAGCCTTGGCCACAAGCGTGGGTGAGAACTTATAGGCCTTGGAGGGAAGCCTGGGACCACCACACCATGTGGAGGTGCTCTGAGGACACAGTTGCATCACAACAGAATGCTCCACTTGGGGAATCCCAGCATACCCCTTGGCCGCTCCGCCATCGAGGGCAGTGTGGGCGGAGAAAGCACCAGAATGGTTTCGGGCAGTAAAAGGTGAGAACATGAGTCATCCATGAATACAGTGTCAGCATGCTGAAAGCCTAGACACGTGACACAGTGATTGTGGCCTTCACGAGGAGTGATATATCAACCGCAGCCATAAACACACGGGCTAAATGACGTCTTTAAAAGTAAGAAAACTTTTTTCGTGAGAGAAAAAGGTGCTGAAGCATTCAGGGGAACACGGGAGTTGACTGCAGGAAACCCAGAAGAACCGCTGTATCGCACCATCACACCAACACCAGCTGACTCGGGCGAGATCCCATTCGTCAGTCTCTTTCTGACATAACGTAGAACGTGACCGACTGAAAGGGAACGCAGTTTGCAGTCAGTATTACTTTAATCAGCAAGGGTGCATAAAATTAATCTAAAGTGACAGTAAAGAATGGATTACATTTAAAAATGTCACAATTTTAAATAGTGATGAAATTTCACAGTATTACTGTTTTTAAACATGAAAATATTATACATGTACATGTATCCAGCAAGACCGTTTGTGATCAGCTCAATTAAACCAACAAAGCACCTCAGGAATAAGATTCAACATCTGCAAGAAACTTTAACTCTGTGGATCATTCCCGTCCCTCAATTCCAGCTGATCCAATCATTTACATTCAAACTTTGAACTGCCAAATAAGCCCACCATGTCAGGTTATTAATTACCACATGGCCGTCCTTGCTGGTTGGGAAAGGCAAAGGCTGCAGAGGTCTTTTCCCCACCCCTCCCTCACTCTTCCCATGTACTCCTCCTCTTCAATTCTGGAGACACTGTCTGGAGACTGACACCAGCAGCTCTGGCACGTAGGGTCATTACCACAGCTGTCATTAAGAAATGAAATCAATCCCCAAAATGCAGTGAGCTCAGGGGAGAGGTTGCGAGATAGCGATTGGAAATGCGTGTGTATGCAAGTTGATGGCAGAGAGGGAGGAACGGAGGGGGCTATTGCTTCATAAGCTGTAGATTGCTTTCTCCACCGCACTAATTATGATGTAACTGGAACAACAGCGTGAGGTGAGTGTGTGTGGTGATTAACCTCGGGCGGCTGAGAAATGAATCTAATGAGGAGAGCGGGACATTGGAACTGTTCAATCAATTTTGCCTCCCTCTCTCTCAGACTCTTTCTTTTTTTCTCCCTCCCTCTCTTCTCCAGAACGTTTAAATGCATTTGTGACCTTTTAATGGGTGACAGTGGCAGTCTCTTGAACCCATTTAGCATAGCACGTTCTCTTCATTTGTCTCCCTGGCCTGTTGGAATTCTCCTGGATGAAAGGTGGGACTTGCGGTCACGTGACCGAAGGAAAGACAAACTTTGGGATTTTCCCTCTTGAACGATCACAAACGATGCTATCATGCTGCTTCAAGATAGGTGTCATTGAAAGGACAAGTAGAAACAAAGAGAAACAAGGCATTTAAAGAGAAGCACCAACGCATTAATTAAAAGCCTTTCAAAAGCACAGTCAAGCTTAATAAGCAGAATATTATTACACATCCATGCTAATAAAATCTCACCCCGGAGTCGAGGGAAGAGGACAAACACATAAAGAACACATTCAGCCACTTCTAAAGATGTCAATAAATTATTAACATGGTGTAAATTACACAAGTGCTCTTTTTAAAGGCTAAAATTAGACATTAGTTCTAGGAAAATTAGCTAAAAACTTGACCTAGATTCTGATTGGTAGTACAGGTTTGTGAGTTGATGAAAAGCTAATTAATTGAAACCAATATAACATTATATTCGGTAGTGATATATGACAGGTCCAATCAAAGGCTGTGATTTAAAGGGGTCATTAAATGAGCAAAAAAAAAAAAAAAAAAAGTAAATTTATTAAACTAAACCAGTAAAACATATAAATTCCGAAACTGCATTTCATGAGCATCATGACATCTAATCACTGTAACATGTACAGCCTTATGTGGTCTACTGCTGTTTATGCGTTAGTGAATCAAGCCAGTGACTAAACCATCAACTTCACACTGTTCCTGTTATTAGTGTGAAAACCATCTATCTACATTGTGAGTCTATACAGAATGCAATCAAGAATCAATACAAAATTAGTGCAAGTCTATCAGTGGTTTGCTTTTCTGCTGCTAACTCCATCTGAGAGCAAGTGTTGTGAGTTTAATGTACATATGGCAATATAATGTGCGCTAAATTCCCTTTTGCTACATTCATCTTCACATAACATTTTTTGTGGACCAAAGTTTTTTTTTTACAGAGGAAGAACATGTTACAGTCAGCATTTCAAAGACGTCATGCCAAAATAAGATTGAGAACTTTACATGTTTAAAACTTGAGGTTTTGAACATTTGAAGCTCAACAATATTTGACATAAATATCTTTATTGTAACTTGTAGCGCTAGATTTATATGGAGTGAAGCATAGTGTAAACAACCTTCAAAGTAACTATTTCTTTTAGCAGTAGAGTCTTTGTTCTTTGTGTCTGGATGTCTCAGCAGTAACAATATGACACATTTTTAAATGGAAGGAAATGGCATACCACAGTTCAAATCAAAACGGCAATATATGGCCAAATGATCATTATATAAGTTTCAGGCAAAGTTGCATATTACTCTTTGAGTTGAGTTAACTTAAGAAATCATACATTTTCATTTTAGCAAATTTATTATGATAGGAATGATCTGTTTAGCATAAAACATGTCCACCTGACAATTTATTTGCAGTTAAGACATTTACTTACATTTACTTATTATATTTTTATATTTTTAATTATTTTATTTAAAATATTTGCATGAAAAGTGTTTTGTTAAAAATAAAAAGCCTAATATTATTAGTAGTAGTAGTAGTAGTAGTAGTAGTAGTAATGGTATGCATTTTTGACAGTTTGCAGTGTTTAAAATTTTTGTATGAATTAACCTATTAATTAACATATTAATAATTTAAGTATTTTTAAGTTACAGTACATTGAAAAATACACACTTTATCAATTATTCACTTGTCCTTTTATATTTTATTAAGCAGTATCTGGTGCTCAAGCTGTGCAATATTGTGAACATCTTCTAAGTTGAGGCTAACAAACGGCTATTATATTCATCAAAGACATAGAACATGCAACCTTGCCATTCACATGCTCTAATGACAGTGTCTGGTGGAAAAAGTTGAGGGTCTTTGTCTATTCCAAAAGCCTCATTCATAAGACCAGATCAAAACATGTGACCACTTCACATAACTTACGTACATGAAACTGTTCCTGGTATTTTTGCAGAAGACTTATTCAAGATTATGGCCTTTACTTGTCTGAACACACAACAACAGGATTTGATATATTCTCAAGGATGTGTGCTACACAACCGTGTTTAATCCTTGAACCAAACTGAAGAAACATTTGCAATGTAAAGGCTACAAAAGATCCCAAGAACTGTTTTCAGTTTTTATTTATTTATTTTGCACAAGTTCTGAGCTTAACAACCTTTACAACTCTTCAACAGAGCTGATTTCTCAATAGATAACCTTCATCATTATAGTACATTATGTTTCCTAGAACAGGCAAATCTAGTCCAAGTGATTTTTCAGCATCATCATGTTTTTCTGCTGTTGATACACACGGTGCCCAACTTCAACAAGAACAAACAAGTCTGTTTATATTAAATTTAAAGATTAATAATGACAAAAGTAATAATGTGCAGCTTACAGTATCTATATCCGGCATGTGATTGGCCGCTGGATTCTAAGGATCTAGCTATAAAGTTTTGATAACATATCGGTTTACACTGTACACATTTGGCACTCCTCTTTAGCAGGCTTTTACAAACCCATGTAAAAAGTGGTCCCAAACCTGCTTCAATATTACAATAGTGAAACATGGGGCTAAAAGCTGGTTTTACAATGATGATAACCCAGGGTTAAAGTTATAAGTAGCTACAGAAAGTGCAACATACTACAAGTTTGACTGGGAACACTGGATTTCTTTTCATACTTAGATTTAACAAACAATACCTTGACACACTAAGATGCAAACTCGCGCACTAGGAGCTGGGAATAAAACTTTTAGACTAAACTAATTTTATACAAAACAAATTTTCTACAACCAGTTCATCTATATTGTTTCCAAAACAGTTTATATATATATTGAATAATAATAATAATAATAATAATAATAATAATAATAATAATAATAATAATAATATATATATATATATATATATATATATATATATATATATATATATATATATATATATATATATATATATATATATATATATATATTTTTTTTTTTTTTTTTTTTTTTTTATAACCCACTGGTATACTGTTATTATTATGTTGAACTCCTCATTTAGTTGTTAGATATGTGCAAACTTAAATCTAATCTTAATCTACTGATATATGTTCAACAAATTATTGGAAAACATTACTAAGCTTCTGCAGTTAATTTATTTTTTCAGTAGTGTTTAGAATATATAATTTTGTATATTATTGGTATTATTATAATGATAAAATGGTGTATTCATTTATTTATTTAATAGTATTATTCTATTATTATTGATATTATTATTGCATATACATCATACTGTACACACACATAGATAGATAGATAGATAGATAGATAGATAGATAGATAGATAGATAGATAGATAGATAGATAGATAGATAGATAGATAGATAGATAGATAATTCATACTGTACACACACACACACACACACACACACACACACACACTCACATTAAGTCACCGCCTCACTCCTCCTGCTCTTTCCTGAGGCACCTGGCAGGACTCCGTCCTTGGACACTGCCGAGCAACATCCTCTGAATAATCAGTAAGTTTGAGTTATAGTTCCACGGCCCAGTGCTGACATGCCCATCTAAAGAAACAGTGTTCTCCTTGCAGCTTCTTTTCCTGTCCTTCTCAGTTTCTCTCTCTCCTTCTTTATGTAAGAGAGCGTCTGCACGCCTTCACATTTCAACTTGTCATGCATAAATAATCACCAAAAGCTCTGTCACACCCTGAGCATTTGGACATAATGTAGGAATTCAGCCTGCATGGCCAAAGCACTAATGAGGTGGCATGGATGACATTTTTAAGACATTTTCGGCATTTTTAAAGAAAGAAGCCTGAAATTACAGCCTGTCTGGGTTTTGTGTTAAACATATTCTTTCATGTCTTGTTAGCATGATTAGGACTTGACCTTGTTAGCCTCCATCATTGTTTCTCCCTAAGCGTCGCCGTCAGCTTTACCTCACCATCTTGGCACACTTAATTATTCAGGATATACGCAAATGTATACTGTAAAATAATTTTCTCTGTGAATATTTACTGTTTCTCTAGCAAGACACTTGTGCTCAAGTCATCTTGAAACTAAAAATGTACTTAATTTTCTTTCTTAAAACACATTGATGGTGCTATTTCACACCATACGTAAGTAATTACAAATAAAGAATATCATTTTGTCAAAATAATTTATCAAAATGGCATGCTGGTCATTTGAAACAACTTTGCTTTTCAGACTGACATCAACATTTTTCTTAAGTCCCACCTTACATTTTTCTCTAGCCACTTCTATTATGGTATAATATGTCCAATTGCACTATCTAATCAAAATCCAACACATAAAATTAATTCCTCTGTTGCATATTTAACATCGAATATCCTGATGCACTCAGAAATGTTAAATTACGGAAGCAACATGGCCAGTACACACAGTTTCCTTTCAGTTGGTCACACTCGACACTACGTCACTCTCGACTGACGAAAATGGGATATCACTTCAATAGACCAATATACTTAAGAGTGTTAAGTAAACGAGCCAATGCACATTGGCATGCAATTATTGCATCCAGCTGCTGCTGATCACAACTTGAGTATAAGAAGGCAGCAGGTGCAATGCATACCCAGCTTTTTGCTTCGTAGCCGAGCATTAGTATCGTTCTGCTCAACTGTGTCTGCTGTGAACTACGAGTTCAGCATGCTCTCGGAAGCTTTGTGTGTTGGCGAGACAGCACTTCAGCGATGGTCGTTCCTGTGTCGAGTGGATTGCGCACATAAGGCAGCACTACCCCCTTATGTGTTGCAAGTGACCAATTCCCCTGTACACCTCAGCGCTAAAAGAGCATTTCCTAAAGAGCTAATTTATCTAAATGAGCTTCACGGGTCACTTTCACTTTATAAAGACGACGGATCATCCTTATAAGGATGCCGTTTCACTCATGTGTTTCTTGGTGCGGTCATTACCTGGCAATGGGTGATGGTCATGATCACTGCCTCATGTGTCTGGGCGCCGAGCACGCTGAAGTGGCCTTCGTGGATGAGTCATGTTCCCACTGCGGGAAGATTATCATCTCTGAGCTGCGAACCAGTCTCTGCTACCTTCAAGGGGACAGAGTCCAGTTGCCACTGCCGCGATCTGGGGCTCTTTCTGACGGCCGACAGACGAGAACCACTTCTGGCAGTAATGCGGATGGTTTGAGGATTACAGTGGTGGCGAACCTCGCTGGGAACCAACTCTCTGGGGACCATCACTCCTCTTGCACCTTCGATCCAGTGGAGCAACCCACGAAAGAAGAAATCTGAACTGCCACTGACCTTGCGCTTTGAGCAACGAAGGTCACTGCGAGTCTGCTGGATCGTGCAATGTCCAATGATAGAGCCGGTCCCTCCAGCCGATACAGGGACAGGGTTTTACAGACCTTACTTCATTGTACCCAAGGAAGGCAGTGGGTTACAACTGATCTTGGATCTGCGAGTTTTGAATAGGTCCCTTTATCGTCTACTGTTCAAGATGTTGATGCAAAAATGCATCTTCGGTTGCTTCTGTCCACAAGATTGGTTTGCAACGTTCAACCTGAAGGACGAGTACTTTAATGTATCGTTCCCTCTGAGCCACAGACCCTTTCTGTGGTTCGCTTTCGAAGAATGGGCATATCAGTACAAGTTCCTGCCCTGTAGGCTGTCCCTGTCTCCCCGTGTCTTCACGGAAGTCACGGAGGCAGCTCTTGTTCCCCTCAGAGGGCAGGGTGTGCGCATTCTCAATCTAGACGGAAGGCTAATACTGGCACAATCTCGGGATCAATTGTGCAAGCACAGGGATTTGGTGCTCCAGCACCTGAGCCTGTTGGGCTTTTGGGTCAACTGTGAAAAGAGCAAACTCTCGCTGAGACAGAGGATATCTTTTCTTGGTATGGAGTTGGATTCGGTCGAACAGACAGCACGCCTCACGGAAGAACATGTGCAGTCGGTGCTAGCCCGCTTGAATCCGTTCCAGGGCAGAACAGTGGTCCCACTGAAACTTTTTCAGAGGCTCTTGGGGCATATGGTGGACGTAGCAGCACTTACATCACTTTGCCTGTTACATATGAGACCGCTCAAGCACTGGCTTTATGGCCGAGTCCCTATGCATTCAGTTGAGCTAAGTTTCTTTCTTTGAAAACTCTGCTCCTGCTTTCACTGGTCTCCATCAAGAGGTTAGGGAACCTGCATGGATTTTCGGTCAACAATTTGTGCCTAGAGTTTGGGCCGGCTGACTCCCATGTAATCCTGAGGCCCCGGCCCGGCTACGTGCCCAAGGTTCCCACTACACCCTTCAAAGACCAAGTGGTGGACCTGCAAGCATTACCCCCAGAGGAGGCAGACCCAGCCCTGGCTTTGCTCTGTCCTGTCCGAGCATTGAGATGCTATGTCGACCAGACAAAAAGCTTCAGGACCTCAGACCAGCTTTTTGTCTGTTATGATGGTCGACAGAAGGGGAATGCTGTCTCTAAGTGTTGCATCCTCCTGTGCACTAGGATGGTGCCTCGCTGACAGATATTTGTAGAGCTGCGGGCTGGTTGACCCCTAACACGTTCGCTAGGTTCTATAGCCTTCTATATCCTCCCGTGTTCTCACCTCAATCGGGTAGTGGCACCGAGAGGCCCCAGTTAGTGTTGGCCTGCCTTAAAGGGACACTAAGTAGGAATTACTCCCATCTAGTGGTGAAATTGTATTTTGCATTCAAACTAATTTTGCTCTCCAGCGCCTCGCTTTTTCAAATGCGCGTTGCATCTACGGTAGGCGATATGTACCAAAAAGCTTTGACGGGATGTCTTCTAATAGCACTTCGTCGAGTTTTCCTTCAGGTGAACAGGTGTGTTATTTCAAACAAACAGCAACATGACCATAAACAAACGAATGTTACAGTATGAATTACTGACTGTGGAAAACATGAAATATTGTAATTAGTAGTTATGTCTTCTTTATTCGTTATATTTTCTGAATAATGTGCATTGTTAGATATAAAAAAAATATTGTAATATAGATTGTAACACTGACTTACCTGTCGAGAAGAAAACTGGCCACTTCAGCGTCTCTTTTGAAATCTTTATCCAGCATTAGCTCTTTCCACCTAGAAAAAGCTTCGCCAACATTTACTCTTGTTTTCTGTAATCTACTGTCACGTTTCCTTTTACGTTCTATTTTTTACTGTTTTGGCGACGATGTTTTCTTCTCCTGTGGCGCGGCATATGTATGGTCCATAATAAGAATGCAATCCAGACTTTTAAACTTGCCGGTGCAGTTTCAAGCGCCTCTCACTGCTCTGCACCTGCGTTTCTGGCTCTGACCGAAAACGCGTTGTGGAAACGCGTTGGCTTAGTACTTTTTGTCCCTCTCTGCTATTATAGTTTTGCAAGATGGCGGAATTACATGGAAGCCTCCGTCGACCTACCCGTCCCATGTATATAAAGATAATAAATTCTTCATTTACGAGGATTAGTTTAAACATTGGCATAGGTATTTGTACACCATTGAGGGCATATTTATGAATAAAAATATTGATTTTAGATAATAAAATACGTAAAAAGTTACTTATTGTCCCTTTAAACTGCTCCAGAGTGTCCGTACCATAGACCCTGTTGAGATCCTCCATCCCCCTAGTCAGCTGGATGTGGTGGAACATTTGTCGCCAGGCCTTTATGATGAATCCGTAAGAACCATGGAAGGCTGGGTTCCATATTGAGACCTAAGCGGTACTCATATGCATATAGTCCATGGTATAGTCTTAGAGCCGTGTTTCCCCGGCAGACTTCTGCCTTTTCAAGAGGGTTTTAATCACCTCAAATTTCTCTGTATACATCTAAATGGACACTATATGTGTATTTGCTCTCAAGACCTCCTTCGGATGGAGCTTCCGCAGGATCCCTGTACCAAGAAGAACGGGGACGTTTTCCCAGTGTTATCCAGTCTCACCCAATGAGGTCGATCTTTGAAATGGTGAGTGGAACTACTTTTTCCGAGCCCCAGCCTACACCTAATGGTGTGCAGGCAGCTCGCACAGGGCACTGGAAGGGGCAGCACCCATGGCGCTTTTGCAAGGATCCCATTTTCAAGATCACCGACGTGGCATCAAGAGTGACCGACTGAAAGGGAACTTCTCGGTTACGTATGGTAGCCCCTCGTTCCCCGAAGGAGGGAATGGAGAAGCCACGTCCCGTCGCCATGGTTGCTGTACTGACGCTGAGCTACCGGTTCTCCAGCTCGGAAAAACCTGGTATGCATTGCACCTGCTGCCTTCTTATACTCAAACTGTGATCAGCGGCAGCTGGATGAAATAATTGAATTCCAATGGGTTAAGATACGTAACCAAGATGTTTCTCTATGATTTTAATGATGCTTTTTTTTTTTTTTTTTTTTACAATTTCTCATCAAAATCTGATACATTTCTAAAACAATACTGTATACAGCACAAATTTCATGAAAATAATGCTTTTTAAAGGGAAAAACAAGCATGAAAGTCTACACCTAAACATAAGTCACTGGGGCCTAAGCAGATAGTAGGTTTGAGATTGTACAAAATAGTTATGAATTGCCATGAGATTGTTTTGGCAAACCCCATCTCACAGGATCTAATCAAACTGCTTAAATAAAGATGAAATAAATATTAAATTAACCCATGTCAAACATATTTAACATTGTAACCAAGAATCCAGTTTTACAAATATATATATATATATATATACCTTTGTATCATATTACAAAAGCCAAATGGGATGTGAAAGGCCATTTCTTGGCCACTATCGATACCCTATTGAAAAAAAAAAATAAATAATAATAATAATAATAATAATAAATAAATAAATAATAATAAAAAAAATCAGAAAGCATTTATAAAAGTTGTGCTATAATTTTCAATATATTTCATTAAAATGTAACACTTTTCACACCCCTCTGAAATAACTTTCCTTTTATTTTCATTTTCAACCCCTCCCTTTGAACCATCAAGATCCATTATGAAATATACTATACCATCCTTATACACTATCCAGACAAGTTATGATGTATTAAATTATTCCCTTCATCCTATTTCACACGGACACACTCAGTAAAATGGATTGTGAATGTGAACAGCATTTTACCTTAATGACACCCTTTCAGGATATTTTTTTTTAGAAGTTACGCTAGCCTGCATAAAGCAAATTGTGTTAAAGCGCCATGCAATTACAACAATGTTTTCCTCCTCTTGGTCTGGTTTATGTTTAGCTGTTATTACATTATGCCCAAGAACCTACAGTATGTGTAATGACTAGGGGCAGACGAAGCACAGAAAGCAATGCTAAAACCAACTTACGTCTCCATTTATCAAGATCTTCAAGTCAACAGGTCGCAAACAACGCAACAAACAAAAATGTACTTAAGGCCATGTAAAGTGATTCTAACACTTGAAGCCAACTCTCATCATCTCAATCACTGCTCAGCCTCCGTAACACGCCTGATTCAACCTGCTTGGCCGACACCTCCACCAATGTGGACAAGACTGGAGTGATGAGGAACATATCGCCTTTGGCAACTGTTTCAAGTTGCACAAGTGTAAAGCAGAGCTACCTGTCACCTCCCATGATCCTCAGCAGAGGACTCTTGCACCTTGATTTTGCTGTCGCCTCATCCATCGGTATCATTTGCAAGGCGTAATTGATGGTGGCATTGACAAATGCGAAGCCCACATTGCATAATTAATAAATGAAAGCACCATGCTTTTCTTGTGATGTGTGGGAGAGAACGTGTGCTTGCACTAGACAAAGTTATCTGGGGACAAACCTCATTTGCATTCTTCATAATGAGCTAAAAATCTAAACACAGGTTTTGCTAAACGTTGTGTAGTGTGACATGAAAGTCGCCTGCATTTGATCATTCGACAGGAAGGTGTTTTGAACTTGTTATGTGCATTATCATAGTCTATCTGGAAATAAAAAGGGGAGAAGATGATCTGTTATTTGCATTTGATCTGTTATAAGGAACGACAATCACATAATGCATTTTTGAACTGGTTTTGAATTGTCAATTGTTTTTAAAATCATAACACAAAATTGTGCAAAGAACTGTGCAAAAATAAGGCTTTATTAATCAAAATGCTGGTCCTGTAATTCATACTTTGTGTGGAAAGGAATAAAAGTTTTTTGGATGATGGATGATGGAGTTGCAGTGTTCAATTAAATTTGAATTTTGCAGAAATGTAGGTAGAGGTATGTATTTCTAATGAGCCTGGGTAGGATGTATTTTATGTTGTAGAATAAAAAGTGAAAATAACTTGAGCTTGTGTTCACCACAGACCTTATTTTAGGCATTTATCCAAAAATACCCATTCAAAAGATCCATTCACTATGAAACCAGAAGTGCTAAAATGCAACTAGTTTCTGAGCTTTGTCTTAAAAAAAAAAAATGCTGTCATCCCTCCACCAATAACTTAGTTTCCTGAATAGGATTTGTATTCTTCTTTGTAATGGTACACTGGACAAATAGCATTACTGTTTCATCCAATTAAAAATGTCATACCTTAACTGAATTGAAACCTTGTCCACCAGTCCTCACACACAGCTAAATGCACATGAGGACAAGTCGGAATAAAACAAACACTCAAGCATGCAGTTATCAACCCGCCACATGAGCTGCCTTCCCAGAGACAAACATGAAGGTGGGATGCTTGCCTTTGTTCCTCCAGCAGTTCGTTGGAAGCGTTGGACTAAAGCAGTTCCAGGCGATCTGGCGTCTTGCAGGATTGCCTCTCGGGTTCCAAGCTGCGACTCTGAATGTGGAACTGGCTGCTGTTCAGAAAACAAAAAAGCAAAGGTCACGGCCCGTACTCAGTGGTACAACAGCACAATGTTTACAAACCCAAGATAATCTTTGTAGTAAAAATAAAATAAAAATTGACACTGTGACCCAAAAGCAAACATAAAGGCATACAGTTTCTGCATTGAAATACATAGCTATGAAGAGGGGAAAAATATCCCCTTCAAGGTTGCATTTGAAGGCACAAAGCAAAAACAGCTGGCTTGGGAGCATTTAGAAGTGGTCCGCCATGGTATTGTCTATTTTATCACCAGTAATGTGTACTATTTGTTCCACTCAATGTGCAGCGAGAAGGCGATTTAGAAAGATTGATCTCTTCGCTTTTGTTGAAGACCAAACTCTGAGTCATCAATATATGTCCTGAAACAAATCTTGATTAGTTTCCACAAACCACAAGACAATATGTGCAGAAACTGTGATGCAGCCTGCTTTTATTTATTGTGGTGTTGTGGTAAAGCAGCCATTTTAACAACATCAGTAAAGCACATCTATACAGCTCAGCTTAAACTCTAATGCATTGTAATTATGAGAATATTCCTATAAAAAAGAAAAATTAAACAAAAAAATAAAAATAATGAAAATGGTTCAATATAAACAATGATAAAAAAGAAATAATGTATGACATAAACATGCCTAGGCAACATATTTCACTCTGTTAGTCTCAATATCTACACTGAACAAAATTATAAATGCAACACTTTTGAAGACCTTTTGTATGTACACAAAAGGCCTATTTCTCTCAAATATTGTTCACAAATCTGTCTAAATCTGTGTTAGTGGCACGTCTCCTATACAGAGATAATCCATCTACCTCACAGGTGTGGCATATCAAGATGCTGATTAGACAGCATGATTATTGCACAGATGTGCCTTAGGCTGGCCACAATAAAAGGCCACTCTAAAATGTGCAGTTTTTTCACACAGCACAATGCCACAGATGTCACAAGTTTTGAGGGAGCATGCAATTGGTATCCAGACTGCAGGTTATGTCCACCAGAGCTGTTGCCTGTGAAATGAATGTTCATTTCTCTACCATAAGGCATCTCCAAAGGTGTTTCAGAGAATTTGGCAGTACATCCAACTGGCCACAAAACCGCAGACCATGTATAACCACACCAGCCCAGGACCACATCCAGCATCTTCACCTCTAAGATCGTCTGAGACCAGCCACCTGGACAGCTGTTGCAACAATCGGTTTTCATAACCCAATAATTTCTGCACAAACTGTCAGAAACTGTCTCAGGGAAGCTCATCTGCATGTTCGTTGTCCTTATCGGGGTCTCGACCTGACTGTAGTTCGTCGTCGTAACCAGAGGTGTCAAGTAACGAAGTACAAATACTTCGTTACTGTACTTAAGTAGAAATTTGGGGTATCTATACTTTACTTGAGTGATTATTTTTCTACTCCTTACATTTTCAGGCAAGTATCTGTACTTTCTACTCCTTACATTTTAAAAATAGCTTCGTTACTGCTATTTCATTTCAGCTTGTCATCATTAAAAAAAAAAAAAAAAAAAAAAAAAGACCTATCCAGATAAATCGCGCCATCCGGATGGAGTGAATTTGATTGTGGTTGGATGAGAAGTATAACCATATACCATTCCGACACCCTATTGGTCTGTACGCGATCCATCGCACCTGCACGTGACACATCACAGTCCAGCCAGGACATAGACAGTTTTGGGTTCGTTTATCAAAAAATATATTTCTTTAAAGTAGGGTTGGGTATGGAACCGGTATCCGATCGCCTCAGAGTCAGTCCGCTTAAATTTCACATGAAACCAGCGTCAAACCGGTCTCCTCCAGTCTTTCAGCGCGCTCTTCAATCCGCAGACCGCGAACGGAGCAGCGCATGCGCACTTAAACAAACAGAGGACACAAGGTATGTGTTTATCGATAGATTGTTAGACTATCCATATCTGTGCAGTTCTTTGTCATAAATACAGTTTACAAAAGGTCACGAGGTAGCAGTCGGTTTCTCATCTGTAAAGTTTTCGCTCATCACACCACAGCCGTTTCCTCCAGCGAAAATCTAGCCCTTAACACATATGAACGAACACATACTTTAATTACACTTACTTAAATATACTTAATTTAATCATACGTACTTTATGCATAAACTACTGTGCAAAAGTCTTAGACACGTTAGTATTTTCACTTAAAAGAATGGTGTTCGGACAGTTATTTATATATTTTGCTGTAGTGTGTCAGTATAAAATATCAGTTTACATTTCCAAACATTAATTTTGCCGTTGTCAGACTGCTTGTGCATTCAAAATCGCACTAGATTATTATTAAAATTAATGGCAAACTGATATTTCCTACTGACACACTACAGCAAAAGATATAAATAACTGGCTTAAAACCCTTTTTGGGGAGAAAATACAAATTTTTCCATAAGACTTTTGCACAGTACTGTATTTTAAAAACGACATTGTTGCTACTTTATAAAGAATGACCATACAGTAATTCACAGAACTGATTTAAGACAGTGACAGACAGCAGTCATGTTAACTTTTATATCAGAGTGAGTGACAGAGATACAGTGGAAACATTATGTGTGGTTTTGTATTAAATAATGACCCAGATTGTGAAATACATTTATTAGCCTTAGATTAAGGGAAGCACAACTTGCACAACAAGTTATGGATTTATTTTAAATATTTGTAATGTTCTTTAAAGTTATCCATAGTTTTTTTGTGGTTCTTTTTTTTTAAAGTATCGGTTCAGGCACCGTTTAGGAGCCGGTATCGTTTTAAAAGTATTGAAAAGGCACTGGACCCTACTTAAAAGTTATTATTTCTCACTGGCTCATTTACCAAATGAGTGCTTTTTCTTCGTCCTCCACAAATTAAGCTACTTTAGGTAGTTCAGTAGCGAGACATTTTAATAAATTAGCGTTTTCGATTGACAATGTTGTGATAAGAAGGCTATACCAACTTTGTAACTCATTCCCCCCCCGAACACTGGACATAGCAGATGTATGTACCAAATACAAGAAGCTATCAATCAAGAAAGTATCAGGATTATGATTTCTTTTTCAGTTTTAGTTTTTGAATAATCACTTGGATTAATCATTCATTTTGACAGCACTATAATGTTTACTGTAAATAGACAACCATACAAGTGTAATTGTTACTAAACCTGCACCAATGTTCTTGTCCATTGCCCTCGCAGATTCCTGCAGCTAAGCTTGGATGTACAGTACATTTACATTCCATTAAAGGTTATTGATGACAAGCCTCTGAAGTTTGACTTTTTGCACCATAACAATACTTATTGGCAACTAGTCATCATATCTCTAGTCCTTTAATGTATTTGCATTGTACTAAAGTGCGTTCATTTTAAATGGGCATATATGCAGCTGAGGAAGACCTGAAGGTCGAAACGTTGCTTGATTAAATTCCTCTGGAGCAGTAGTTTTCAGTGTTCAGACTTCACTTCTTTATTTGTCTATATCATTCAGTTGTCTGGCACCTGCGTCCTAATTGGATGTTTGGGATGTGCACACCATTTTTGTATTTTCATATATGCGGCTGAAACAGGAAGCCTAGTGCATCCCAAATTTTTCAACATGAACATTTTAATATTACATTATAGTCATTATGGCCTATGGCCTTTAGAAAAATGTTTTTTGAGGCGGTGGGGTAGTACACAATAGGCCCCTGTGGTGCGGCCTAAGCTTTTGTTCTTAATGGCATTGTTTCCCCTTACATTACTTTTACTTTTATACTTTAAGTAGTTTCTTAAACCAGTACTTTTACACTTTTACTTGAGTAAAAAGCTTGAGTTGATACTTCAACTTCTACAAAAGTCTTTTTAAACCCTAGTATCTATACTTCTACTTGAGTAATGAATGCCAGTACTTTTGACACCACTGGTCGTAACCGACTTGAGTGGGCAAATGCTCACATTCGATGGCGTCTGGCACTGGATGAAGTGGCCGATGGGGTTATGGTATGGGCAGGCGTATGTTATGGACACAACGAACACAGGTGAAATTTATTGATGGCATTTTGAATGCACAGAGATAACATCAGAAGATCCTGATGCTCATTGATGTGCCATTCATCCACGAACATCACCTCATGTTGCAGCATGATAATGCATGGCCCCATGTTGCAAGGATCTGTACACAGTTCCTGGAAGCTGAAAACATCCCAGTTCTGGCATGGCCAGCATACTCACCGGACATGTCACCCATTGAGCATGTTTGGGATGCTCTAGATCGGCGTATACTACATCGTGTTCCAGTTCCTGCCAATATCCAGCAACTTCGCACAGCCATTGAAGAGGAATGGACCAGCATTCCACAAGCCACAATCAACAACCTGATCAACTCTATAAGAAGGAGATGTGTTGCACTGTGTGAGGCAAATGGTTGTCACACCAGATAGTGACTGGTTTTCGGACCCCACTACACATTTTAGAGTGGCCATTTATTATGGCCAGCCTAAGGCACACCTGTGCAATAATCATGCTGTCTAATCAGCATCTTGATATGCCACACCTGTGAGGTGGATAGATTATCTTGGCAAAGGAGAAGTTCTCACTAACACAGATTTAGACAGATTTGGGAACAATATTTGAGATAAATAGGCCTCTTGTGTACATAAAAAAAGTCTTAAATCTTTGAGTTCAGCTCATGAAAAATGGGGTCAAAAACAAAAGTGTTGCATTTATAATTTTGTTCACTATAACATGGGTATTTAAATGCATGCATAACCGTAATTAAAGCTTCATTAAAGCGTGACCTGGTCATATAATTACAATTAACTAATGACCCTCAATCATAGAGTTGCTAGACAAGGTTGAATATTACCATCATGTTAGAATATTTAACACCATATCAACATTAGAAAGAGTGAAATGAGCTGAGAGTCAAACTGTTATTAAACTTCAAAAGGGCTTATATAGGTGCAAATAAATAGTGTCAACACATCAGATTATAATGGGTGACTGTTGGGTTCACACATCTTTAAATTGCAAATTACAGTTCAAAAGAACTGGTAGAAGCAAATACCTACACTTCACGACAAAAGTATAAAAGGCGTGTGAAAACAACAAAAGAGTAATATCTCCATATGAAAACAAGATTTGTTGGTGCTTGCCCATACAAAACTCATTGCTATGATGCTAGGGTGTTACTGGTGGCCAATTCTTTGGGAGTACAAGGGAGGTTCAATACTGGCCGAAGTCCAAACAGTCCACCGTGACATCTCTATAATATTCAGGTATCTAGATACACAGATTTGGCCTATATTTCAATGTGTTTGAATTTATTTGTTGTTTTACTCTACCTCATGCCGGATGAAAATCTGATCCGATCTGATCACTTAATCAATATATTATATAATACATAAATTGCAAAATAATTTTGTCAATCCCTAGCACTGGCTTGTTCAGAGATGTAGGTTCAGTATGCTTGCCTTAGAAACACAACTAAAATAAATGATAAATAACAATTACAATGGAACATATATGGCAACTCACTCTTCCCTTTCTTTCTTCTCAGCCACTTTCTTTCTTCCCGATATCTGCCAGATTCACCTGCAGATGTCTCTCTGTTACTAACATGGACCTGTCTATGGTGGAGGAGGCCTGATTGGTAGCACGGAGAGAGAGATCTGTGGTGTGGCACAGCTCAGCTGAGCTCTTTCAGCAGATCAGCCTGATACACTCGAAGAACCGCCATTGTGTGCAATTGCTTCCTCAAGGACATCACATCTGTGCTCTAAACCCAAACAAACAACGCAAAGATTGTGTGTCATTGGGTGTTCCCCAGAGCGACCCCTAGAGGATGCAGTTTGAAGTTCCGTTGAAAGGGAACACTTAGTTAATAGTTGGTATGTTTTCCTTTATCTAAAGTGTTAACAAAATTTGAACAACAAACAGTTAGCAGAAAGTTCACATAATATGAGCCAGGCTGAATCTGTGAGGCAGGCAAAATGATAGCTTGTAAAATTCCAGTCAGATAAAAAAAAGAAAAAAAAAAAAAACTCAATTATGAAGCACAATAGAATGCAAGCAGTCCTAAACGGCGGCCTTCTGATTCGTGTAAAGGTAAACTAAAGAGTCAGCCGAGCAACGAATAATGCTGTGCCGAGGAAACCTTTCCCTGTCTCAAGAGTGTCCTCTCTTCTTATTTCCTATTATTTTTCCACTGTTTGTTTGGTCCTCACCGTCATTGTTTAAGGAAGTGTTCTCCACTAGGTGAAGCGTTTCTCACTCTCTCTCCGATAATCTCCTTTCAGGGTCTGCTTGGCACCACATTCACTTCTGCTCATCCACACAGTGAAGGAGGGACGAAATCGACTTTTATTTATTTAGCTTGCTAGAGCTTATTTACTTATTTATTTTGTCAGCGGAACAGATATTGTGATTCCAGTCACCGGTTTTTATCAAAGTGTTTTGAATGAATTCAAATGTGTCTTTGTGTGCCTGCTGATTATCAACCTTTTGATAATTTCCTTTTGATTTTGCTTTGTTGTCTCTTTGTCAGTGGAATGGGATTTCTTGGCCCTTCAGGAAACTTGAAGGGACCCAGATCTATCTCATAATTTGTACTGGTTCTCACGTCAACATTATTTTCAAATACATAACCAAATACTCATGAATGAGGGATTCAAGTGTAAGAGTTTAGCATTTGGTTATTGAACAAATTATATTGATAGACCATACAGTACATCCGAATAGACTTTTGAGTGGGATGTGTATTTTAAAATGTCTATAGTCGTTACTGGCCTATATATACAGTATTATACAGACATACAGTATGTACAAAAATACCATTCATCATCCTCTCTGCTTATAGGACAAAAAAAAAAAAAAAAAAAAAAACGGTCTGACTCACAGAGAAATCAACACTATTAGCAAAACAGCACACACAAAGACACAAACATGAACAACATACTGCGGTTGAAAAAAAATATAATGTTCTATATAATATATGCAACATCAAACGACCAGGAGTGATGCTTTCCTGACTTTCAGCTTGATTGCATATTTGATATTGATTTTATACAGCTTTAGTTAAATGAACAAGTAATGTTAACTGATTTACATTTTAAAGATATTGTGGATCATTTGTGTTTTTGTTTTTTTAAGGACAAGCTCAGTTTATATGCACATATGTGCTGCATTTATACAGCATATATGTACATATATGATAATAAACTAACAACAAAATTTGTATCACATGTAATTTGCATGTTATGTAATTTAACTATGGCAATTGAGTGAGAGGAGATTGAAAGCTATGGTGTCTACACGTTTTCCAAGGTCAATTCTTTCTTGTATGAAGATAGTGGAAAATAAATGTATAACAAAATGTTTTTTGATTGTTCTTGAGTAAATAAATAATGTAAATTTCTACATTTTGGGCTTTTATTTATGTTGCCTAGCAGCTATGGATTTTAATAATTTTACTAATATATTGGTATATGTACTAATATATTGCTGTATGTACGTATATATGTACACATATATGTACATATAATGTATGAAAAAGGCCAATTTTATATATGTCAGATATATTCAAAACCATTATCAAAATCTATGTTAAAACATATGTTTATAAAGGTTATTTCCATGTGGCTTCCGTGAATACATTTGTTAACAGGAGCAAAAGAAGAAAGTTTTTTTTTTAGCAAAGGAAAACCAGTCTCCTCTTGGCTTATACTGAAATCCTCCGACATTCTTCTTTAAAAATCCTCATCTTGTGCTTTTAATTAGTGACCGTTGTTTTGTTTTGATCTCTCTGCTGTGATTCCACATGCGTCACTTCTGAGCAGAACATTTGCAAAGCTTTTGGATATGTTTCTTACAAAAATGCATTGATTTGCTACAGGAGGCCTTTGTTCACCCCCGGAGCCGTGCGAGATACTTTTCTTTTAAAATGGATGAGCTTTTTATTAAACTTCTCATGGACCGGTGGAGTGCAACATCCGCTTATTTGCATCAAACGGCTTGAAAGATCAAATTAATTTTTATTTTAAATAACTCCAACTGAATTCGTCTGAAAGAAGAAAGTCATATACACCTAGGATGGCTTCAGGATGAGTAATTTATAGCTTTATTTTCATATTTGGCTGAAATTACCCTTTAAGCATGCAGTCAAATCATAAAAAATAGATTTAAAAATTTTGCAAACTTGTCACTTTTAATTCAATTTAACATAACATATTTCTTTAAACACAGAAAAGTAACTAAATGAATTTAAAATAAAACATTAAGCTTTCTGAAGCAATGGATTATGATAGTACCTTTTCTGTAAAGTATATGCATGATGCTGCCCTAGATTTAGACCAAAAGAAGACATCTTCCAAGTAAGAACCCTTCATTACAGTCTTTAGTTTAATCTTGATATGATTCCTTAAAATGCTGTCTGGGTAGACAGCTGTCTAGGTTTTAGAACAGAGCTATGGAGTTTGTTTTCTTGAGCATGCCTCCCAAATGTCGTTGCTGTCTTTGTTTGAATGCTTAAGCTTAGTGTACAGATTTATATAAATATGCATGAAAACAGGAATCAGCAAAAATTATCTCAGAATCTTAAATACATCTGAATCCATTACAACAGCACATTCTCCAGCACTGTTTTAATCTAATCAGGAATATGCATATTTATGGAATTAAAACTTATGAAACAATTATTAAAATACGGTAAACACAGATGACTGGCAGATAATTTCAGTTTGCTGGGAAAATTTCATAAAATAAAACTGATATGATACTAAATCTGAATTAATATGAGATTATTTTTTTTTCATATCTGCTCAGAGGATGCATATATATATATATATATGTGTGTGTGTGTGTGTGTGTGTGTGTGTGTGTGTGTGTGTGCGTGTGTGTGTGTGTGTTCTAAACAGGCAAAAAGCCTGAAATGTCCAACAATCAGGGGGAGGGATATATATCTTACTGTCAAATATATAAATAAATGAGTTTAAAATTTATATTAAATTGAAATTGTCTCCAAAGCTAGGGGGATTGAAATGTATATGTCTAGTTATCAAACCGAAGGTTCAGAATGCCTGCCAATTGCTAGAGTAATGGTGAAGAATTGGCCAGGTCATTGGAGTGGAATGTGATTGAATGTGGTTCTGTGTTACAAATACTCTAGTATGTACTATAGAAATCTAAAAGGAGACAGCAGTGGTCAGTTCTATTTGTGTGCATAAATACACAATCATACACATAATTCTCAACTTGTTCTTACTCAAAGTCCTTAAGGTCAAATATGCCAATAATAATGATGACATGTCATCACATCAAAACCAATTACAAGATTGCGGCTAAATAAATGTGGGAAAGTTTTTTTTTTTTTTTTTTGTTCATGCCACTCAGTGAAGAGTCACTATATGTGTCCAGTCATGAAAAATAACTTGAGGCTTTGGAAAGTACCCTCGTATTATATTAAATTAAATTTGTTCACTGAGAATTGTCTCCTAATTCTAGAAATTCTCCAAAGAGCATGTCCGAACCATGCCGCTTAGTAGAGGGATTTTCAATATGATATCCTTGGAGGGAGGGTGGCTAAATTTAAAAATGTAATTCCATTTGCACGCTTTAATGCTGTCTTCCAAGAGTTTCCAAGAGCGAGCATCCAGTAAATCAAAGACAGAGCTGCTCTCTGAGATTCCTGCTACATTTTCTTCCTATTTTGAGTACCATTAGAGTCAAAGTCTTGTCTTTAGTGATCACAGATTGCTGTGGATCGTTACACCAGGCTCAGAAATGCATAATTTTATTTTAGTCTAATGAGATCTCTGAATTCCTGTCTCCTTCCCGAAAAGCAATAATGCACAGAAGAATGGAATTGATTGTGACCAAAAGAGGGTTAAAATTTGTAATGGTGAGCATTGCGATATGGGCTTTCAAGAACATGGGAAAATGGAGAAGAAAAGCATTCCAATGGCATCAGCATGCTGGACTTTTTGTAGAATGCAGGGAAATTGCATTTAGAGGGTCTGCAAAGAGCAGATAAGAAATATCACACTATAAAAAGGCCATCTGTATAGTCTCTGAGCAATTTACATCTAATAGAAGAAGAAAAACGATACAGATATTGCATTTATCTTGGCCCAAAAGAGACAGAACATAAACAGATTTTTCATTACAAACTTATGTTTTATATATATATATATATATATATATATATCTCAGATATATATATCTGAGCCTGGTGTAACGATCCACAGCAATCTGCCAGCAGCCATATCACCCTGGAGCCCAAGACTGGTTTCCCACTGAAGCTAAGCAGGGCTGAGCCTGGTCAGTACCTGGATGGGAGACCTCCTGAGAAAACTAGGTCGCTGCTGGAAGAGGTGCTAGTGAGGCCAGCAGGGGGTGCTCACCCTGTGGTTTGTGTGGGTCCTAGCGCCCCAGTGTAGTGATGGGGACACTATACTGTCAACGAGCACCGTCCTTCGGATGAGACGTTAAACCGAGGTCCTGACTCTCTGTGGTCATTAAAAATCCCAGGATGTCTTTCGAAAAGTGTAGAGGTGTGACCTCGGCATCCTAGCTAAATTCGCCCATTGGCCTCGGACCATCATGGCCTCCTAACAGTCCCCATATCTACTGATTGGCTTCATCACTCCGTCTCCTCTCCACCAGTAAGCTGGTGTGTGGTGGGCGTTCTAGCGCACTATGGCTGCCGTCGCATCATCCAGGTGGATGCTGCACACTGGTGGTGGATGAGGAGATACCCCCTGTCTATGTAAAGCGCTTTGAGTGCTAGAAAAGCGCTATATAAATGTAAGGAATTATTATTATTATATATATATATATATATATATATATATATATATATATATATATATATATATATATATATATAAAATATACATTTTTTAAAAAAATTTTATTTCATTTTTTTGTTTTTGTTTTTCAGCCCTCCAAAATGGTTTCATAAATTAATTTTTGGTTCAGTGCATCCCTCATTTTAAACAATACCACACAGCTGTATCGGGTTCTTTGTAAAAATCTTGCAAAACAAGAAGAATCAAGGAATCTCTCATGACAAAACTGTAACTTCCCTCTGAATTACACTCTTTTCACATCTCCAATATCTCTGGACCTGCGTAGACATTTGCTGTAGCTCTCACAGAATCGTTCCTGCCACACAGCCTGCCTCCTCCAGATTGTTCCCCGGGGGCGAGCCTCCTGCAGCAGCCTCTGGTTGCACGAGCAGATTGCCATCACTGGTAATTGAGACTGCGGAAGAGCTTGGAGACATTTCAGCAAGCTCTGGATGGGAATAGATAGCGGAGGCAGCTCGGAAGGAGAAACGTGAGGCCGGGCCTCCACGCGCAGGGAGAAAAGAAGACAAAAACGTCAATGCCAAAGAGTTTCTTCCATGCCATGATGCCTCAAACAGGCCTGTCAGTACTTGTGAAGAGCACATCAGGAGAAGATATCCGCCTGAGGCTCAAACGCACATATATGGCCTTGAGAGCAATACATGAGGCATAAGCTAGCGGATGAAGCCAACCGGGGAAGACTTTACAGACATTGATATTTACACACCGCACAGCAAACGTTGCGTCGAATATGTCTTTGAGCTGTTGGGTTTAGCAGAAATGAAGAATAAGGAGCGTGCCATCTTCACCTACGCACCAGCACTCAAAACTCTTGGTGTGTCAGTATGCCCTCCTCCTCTCATTTCATTAAAATCCACAATATGATGGCTTTAACGACAGTGCTGCGTTCATTAATATCTCCCCCTTTAAATGCCACTCTATCGCGCTGCGCCAAAGTGAAAAGCCACCAAATCAAAACATTAATTAATTACGTCGCCACCTCACCAACCTTCAGTGGGCCGACATTTTCTCTCCCTGTCGCTCTGACTAGTGAGCCGGGTTACGGCTGGGTCTCCACAGGGCTCTGCGTAGCAACAGAGCCTGCGGCTTTAACGCAGGAGAGGAGAGATGCAACAGCGGTGTTTCTGCATGATGGCATAGTGTAGTATGAGTGCCCACTAGTGGACAATTGAGGAAAGAGTCAGAATGAAATGCAAGAAAATGACTCCTGTTGTAATCTCACTTGTCAGTAAAAACCCGTCACTATTATTTATTCAACTTGGGTTGTTCAAAAACACAGTTACCTAATTAAATGAATGGTTCATTTGAAAATAAAATATCTGTTAGCATTTACACACCTTTAGGTCATTACAAACCAATCATGACTTTCTCTCTAGAGGAAGAAAGATGTTAGGCAGAATGTGTTTGATGTTTTTTTCTTTCTTTTTTTTTCTTTTTTTTTCAATGCAATAAACAGATAATGGTATAAATATTTATATATTTAAGTTAAGTTAGTTAGTTAGGTGACACATAAGAATCGGTGATGCATCTAAAGTTGATTTGAGAGCTTCCACACTAAGCTATCATCCACATTCCCCATCATTCACTCCTCTGAAGGCACATAAGTCATACTGACTTGATGGTTCTTAGTGTCAATTCGGAGCTCTATGCATTCGTCTCTTTTTTTACCCTCATATGAAAAAAAAAAAAAAAAAAAAAACACACATTCTGAGTAAATGACAGAATATTTTACTTTTGAGTGAACTAGTGCTTAAGACGTGAGGCCACAGCTGTATATTGTACAAACACCTGAACCTAAACAACTATATCTGTGTCACACTTGTTACTCTAAAGAGGACAATTAGAATCAGTTTACAGTACAGTCACATCTAAAAGCAGGCGATGCAGTTCCTGACCTCGCAGATAAAGTAGAAGTCAAACTAATGCTTGTTTGGTCTAGCAACCTTGACCTTTTACCAGGTCAGTGCCTGGCCCAATCAGCCTCTATCGGGTCAGTTAAAGCACAGGAGCGCATCCCCGTCCCCTGCTCTTGCTCTAGATTTAACACCTGCCTCCATTCACCTTTGGTACATCCCTAATCAGTCTTTCCGACCAAAAACACACTCTCACGGGCGATGCATTAACAAGGCCAGACACTATCTGTCTGATATAGTCACATAAACACACACACACACACCTGCAAACGCAACCCAGATTTATGTATCTTCTCACACTGTGACACAAATGGAGCATCTGATCCAAACAAACAAGAAAATAAACCCACATTGCCTTGCTCCTACAGAGACCAAAGTTCACATCTGAGACTTTTTCCAGGAACAAAAGCACTTTTATTACGTACCAAACATTATCTCCCCCTCTTTATTTTCGAAAACCTTTTCAGTATTTCTGAGAAATGCATTTCTCTCATCTCTTTCAAATATCTGGCGGAAGGACTCAAAAAATAAATTACAATAATTCTAGCAGAATGAACTGCGCAGGAGATCTAAAATCCACTATTTCACCAATTCCCTCAAGCAAAAAAAAAAAAAAAAAAAAGACTCAAAACTCAGCACTGAGGAGTTTTGAGCTGAGTCATGCTGGACATTTTCACTTATATACTGTGCTCAATCATCGTCTTCATTGAGATTGAAGGCGACTGAGGGGGGACAAAATGTGTTTGCTGCTTTTGTTTGTGTCCCATACAGTGTAAATTACATGATACGCATCTCCACAGAGCTGAGCAGAGTAATAAATATGATAATGTCTATGTTTTGTTCGCATGGAAACATATTAGAGGCAAAAAGTCTTGTCTTATTCATCCTAATGCTTCTGCTGGGCACATTTCCGTATTACCTGGCCATTCAAAGCAGCATAACAATGCAGGCATTATTCAGAATGCAACAGTTGGCAGTTGGGCGTCTCACATTTTTTACAATAATTTGCGTTATTGGAGCTCGTCGATCAGGCTGAAAACAGTAAAACAGGAGGCCATTTTTGAGGGACCCGTCAATGTAATTTGCAGAGCCCTTTAATAGCTCCATAAAAGGACAAGGTTAGTCAAGGACGAACGGTTGGTGAGACAGTCGCTCTCGTATCATGAAAAGTGCCACTTTCCTATGGACCTTCCCAGAATGCATTTCTCTCCTCTGGCACCAGCACGTCCTCGGTAATGGCTGAGCTGAAAAAGCGGTACGTGTGCGTGCGTCGTCTGCGGACACAGATTAGAGGACATTCACAGGACAGAGGGTGGCATACAAACAAAAGAACATGCACTCCCCGTATTCGCAGGGAGACTCTGTAGAGAGAGAGAGAGGGAGAGAAAAAGAGAGAGAGCGTTTTGCTGTGACGGTGATGTATGGCTTGTCACTGGCTAAGCTTTGCTCAGAATACTAATGGATCTTTTGGAGCACGAGATGGAGAGGTGGAATACGTCTCTTTATTTTTCTCTTTCTGCAAACACATGGTGACAGAGCCACCGCGTGCTTGATTTGCAGCGGGGGTTTTGCATAGATACTTTTTTTCCTCTTGATAAAATGGATCTGGTGCTAACCTGGGAGCTGACACTCATATGTGCAGCCTCTAGCCGCTTGCGGTGGTAAACACTGTGGCTGGGGATCTCTGGCAATAGGAGATCTTGAACTCATCCTGACCCAGACCAGCTGGAATGGAAAACCAATCCAAGGGATAACCAGATGCCAGAGGTCTAGAGAGAAGCATCAAAGCATCTGTGTGACACTACAGTCACATCACAACCTGAAGGATGAAACAAATGACTTAAAATCCAAAATGACATTTTGGACTAAAGTGCAAACAAATTAATAAATGGCTGTACATAAAATGTGTATATAAAATATACACAGGGTCCAAAATTAACATTTGCCATAGCACCAAATGCAAGTGAAAATCAGGATTGGTGAGCATATGACACAGTGTTAATGGCTAGTTGGCGGTAACTTAAAATGAGTTCTAACAGTGATTTCTATTATGTAACAGAAATGGTTTATACATCTGTTGTCAACAAAATAGAAGCGTTCCAGATGAGAAAATAAAAGCCCTATGGTTGAGAGAGAAAAAAAAAAAGAAATCATCATCATCATCATCATCATCATCAAGCATAACTAATTATACTGTTGTTATTTGGATAATAATAATAATAACAATAATAATAATAATAATAATAATAATAATAATAATAATAATAATAATAATAATAAATATTATTATAATTATACATTTTATTATTATTATTAATTGCATGTTTGTATAAGGCCCTGATTATATAAACACACTTTGGTTTTTGCAAGAAGTCTGTGATGGTCACCAAATCTTTTTTTTTTTTTTTTTTTTGGATTACTGTTCAATATTTATTTATTTATTTTTGGAAAAGCATTTAATCTTAAATAGACATGTTTTGTTTACATTATAACATTATACATGTCTGTCACTTTTGGCCATTTAATTACTGCCTTGCTGAAGTATATCCCATCGCAGCTACTCAACATATGACCACTTACTGGATGCAAAACTCTCTCACAATTCATAAGACTATGTTACCGAAAGAATGTTGTTAGAGAGATGGTGAACCTAGCTAAATAGGGTTTGCATACTAAAAAGTATTAAAGAAATGCTGAATAAGATGATTTACACAGAACAAATTCAGTGCAGTGGCTCTTATTGTGAAGTAAAAAGTAAGAAAAATATCAAGAAAAACTAGACATGCCACAATGTGTCTATTGCAAGCAATGTTTTATATGCAAATAGAAAAGCTAGTTTGTGAGCAGCATATAAATTGGAAACAGCTCAAGGAAGACAACCCTATAGCTTAGAAATACTTATTTAAAATATGCTAATCAATCTCAGTCACACAGCAAGTCCATGACTATAGATTCAAAATGGCTAGAGTGAAGAGAAACTGTTAAAAAAAAAAATGGTTAACAGTAAATTAAGTGGTTGCAATATGTCATGGACACAGAATTTCTCAGTGGGCCTATGTTCACAAGGAGATACAATTTGGTCCATCCAGCTTTAAGGCCCCACAAGACATTTTTTTTCACTTTATTATTAAAAATCAATGGATTTTTTTTTCTGTGGATGATGGGCCACTTGAAGGAAACTGTTAACATTTAAATGGATTGCCTAAGATTGCCTGAAGCCTCACTGAACCCACTTTTGACTGTAAACATTTTGGACTGTAACAATATTCTTTATTAGGCCTGTGTAAATATGCATTCAACGTCATGCATTATGCATTGCTACCATGTTGGTTGGTCTTTTTCAGCTTTCATGCAACCTATTAAATTTATTAAATTAAAAAAGTAAACTGTGAGCACTGCAAATGATAAATGGCATTAGTTTTACTGCCAGGAAAAGCACCTCCACACAAATAATACTAAAAACATATTTTCTGCACTGACTCCCATCCTTTGTTTTTAAAACAGGACGCTTATCTATGAAATGTAACCACTTTCAACATATTTCAGTACCTTTATATATATACACTCACTGGCCACTTTATTAGGCTATATTGCTAGTACAGGGTTGGACCCCCTGCCTTGATTATTCATGGCATAAATTCAACAAGGTGTTGGAAACATTCCTTAGAGATTTTGATCCATACTGACATCATAGCATCACACAGTTTCTGCAGATTTGTCGGCTTCACATCCATGATATGAATCTCCCATTTCACTACATCCCAAAGGTGCGCTATTGGATTGAGATCTGGTGACTGTGGAGGCCATTTGAGTAAAGTGAACTCATTGTCATGTTCAAGAAGCCAGTCTGAGATGATTTGAGCTTTGGGACATGGTGCATTATCCTGCTGGAAGTAGACATCAGAAGATGAGTACACTGTAGTCATAAAGGGATGGACACGATCAGCAACAATACTCAGGTACGCTGTGGCATGTATACAAAGCTCAACTGGAACTAAGGGGCCGAATGTTTGCTAAAAAAAAAAACCCTCCACACCATTACTCCTCCATCACCAGCCTGAAACGTTGAGACAAGGCAGGATGGATCCACGCTTTCATGTTCTTTACGCCAAATTCTGACCCTTACCATCTGAATGTCGCAGCAGAAATCAAGACTCATTAGACCATGCAATGTTTTTTTTTCAATCTTCTATTGTCCAATTTTGGTGAGCCTGAGCGAATTGTAGCCTCCGTTTCCTGTTCTTAGCTGACATGAGCGGCATTTGGTGTGGTCTTCTGCTTCAGGGTTCGATGTGTTGTGTATTCAGAGATGGTATTCTACATACCTTGGTTGTAACGAGTGGTTATTGAAGTTGCTGTTGTCTCTCTATTATCTCTAACCAGTTTGCCCATTCTCCTCTGACCTCTGACATCAACAAGGCATTTTTTGTCCACACAACTGCTGCTCTCTGGATATTTGCTCTTTTTCAGACCATTCTTTGTAAACCCTAGAGATGGTTGTGTGTGAAAATCCCAGTAGATCAGCAGTTTTTGAAATACTCAGACCAGCCCATCTGGCACCAACAGCCATTCCACGTTTAAAGTCCCTTAAATCACCTTTGAACTTCAGCAAGTCATCTTCATCACATCTAAATGCATTGATAGCTGCCATGTGATTAGCTGATTATTTGTGTTGCAAAGCAATTGAACAGGTGTACTTAATAAAGTGGCCGGTGAGTGTGTGTGATATATATATGAATATGAATCTCAAAATGTTTGTGTTTAATTTCTACATGGGAGCTATGAATGGCACCCACATTAGCACAGAAACACACTTGTGTGTAAGAGCTAACTGCTTAATTCTCTATGTAATCTCCACTGGCTCTAATTTTTCTTAAGGGAGGGAAGATGTATGCATGTGAAATTGTCTTTCTTAGCAAGAGGCATACCTTTATTTCCCTGTACACACAAAGCCTGATTAAATCAGTGCGCTAAGAAGGATAATTGTTTTGTGCATTAACTCAAGTTAGTCAGATTGCTTCAGGTAAGACCCAATTTAAAGAAAGCAAAGTGCTTTTTATGCAAGTGATCAATACTTGACCGGCAGCGTGAAGACAGCTCAAGTGCACACTTGATTCTTAAGAATCATAAACACTTTTGTACATGATACTTCAGTGTAACATTCATAAACGAAGAAATACAAATTGTGAAATTCAGCATGCTAGGTAGGTAAATGGTGACTGAATTGCAATTTTGAGGTGAACTTTTTCTTTAAATAATAATTATTTTTAATCTGCACTGATAAATGGGCCTTCAAGTAAGACATCATCTTAGCAAGTTAAAGTCGGGTTTATATATGTAATTCAATAATTTAACTCTATAGCTTTACTTATTAAAAATAAACAACAATAACAATAATAATAATAAGAAGAAGAAGAAGAAGAAGAAGAAGAAGAAGAAGAAGAATACAAAAATAACCGACATTTTTATTGAAAGTTTCACAATAAAATTGGACAGAAAATCAATTAATATTAAATATCAGCAATATTTTTATTCTGTTATGCAACAGAATCATAATAATCTTGTACAGGCTTCTGAGGCGGTGTAAAGGATTAATGAGCTACAACAAAATAGAGCAAAATTTTGTGATAACAAAGCAAATATGTTATTAATATAATACTGATTTATTGTTGAAAGTAACATCAATAGTGCAAAAAGTTTGTCGGAAACATATATTTACACACAAGTTGACCAAATGCAACTTTCAGACACCATCTTTATTTTTATTTTTTTAGCTCAATCTTCACAGAATGGAACTCACAGGATTGTGGGAAAGGATACATCTACGCTGCCTTTAAATATTGATCAGATGAAGGTTTTTTTGGCTCATATTTTCTGCCATTTTTCTCTTTCGGTCAAAAACATAAAATTATTAGAAATGCCAACAAAGAAATAATTAGTGAAGTTCACACTTCAGTATCTGCTTTAGGACTGGGAGAAATGCTGCAGAAGTTGTCTGATTACCACTGCTCCATATCGACTAATTCAGGTTAGTGTGCCACCTGATGCTCGCCTGGCCTCCAGGGTTGCTCCAAATCAATGCCATGACCCAGAGGAAATCACCCCTGTCTCCTGTAATGCTAGACTCATAGTGCACTGCACCGTCTCCATTATTACATCAGACAGCCAGGAAAAACAACCAATAGAAAGATAGAAAGAGAGAGAGGGACACAAATTTGTTTGCGAAGAGGGAAACCACATTTGTTTTATTCCATATTGTACTCTTATTTTGTGGGAAGAAATGCAAAATCTCCCAAACATCATATGCTATAAAGTTCAAGCAGGCAAGCACATTTGTCTTCGCATTTACACAAAGATGAAAATGGGAAAATATCAAAACATGGTCGTTTTTGTTTCTCTCTGAGTGCTACAGTGACATATGGGTAGATCACAGCATTTTGTTGTGACAAGACTCCCAAATTAGAGCACGAAACACACAAGAGAGATTTCAAAATTATATAAACAAAGTATATACTGTATGGTGGGAGAACATTCTAAAAATCGTGGATGATGGTACAAAATATAGTAAGGTCTTTAAAAACATACAGCTAATGCTGAATTTCACTTCTTGTACTGTACTATTCAAATAAACTAAAAGTCACTGAAAAGCAAACTAAATTTTACATTTATCTGAAAATAAAGTTTTGGTAATAATAATAATAATAATAATAATAATAATAATAATAATAATAATACTTCAACTTAAAATTGAAATGAGAAACGCAACCTTCAAGAAAAAAAAAATGTTGAGAAAAATTAAATGTTGAGAAAATGCAACGTGATCTCATGAGTATATGTATGTATTTTTACGTTAAATGTGGTTCTACCACATGTACATTTACTTACGTTTTCATGCACATAAAAACGTACAACTTAGACGTATATAAATGACACTGTAAATACGTAAAGGCACATACGTATTGGACAGTTTTAATTTACGTCTAAATATGTAAGTTTTGACTGTGAGATCAGGCTGGAAAATGTCAAAATAAAATGTTGAGAATAGACACACTGATGTCATCTTGTTGGACAGCATCAATCAGCGTCTGCAGCGGTGCCGGTTGTAGAGAACAGTGCTTGTGGATGAAGCGTATGCGTTTCGGCTAGAGTTCCAGTTCCATCTTTTTTCCATCACATATCACATCAGAAAAGTGGAAATCAATAAATGTTTAATAATGGTGTATTAATTGGGTTGGTTTAGGGGTAGGTAGGCTGTAGGGAGGGCATTTGTTCCAATAAGGCATCGGTTAATAATTTTTAATAAATAATATAATTTAACTTACTCTATGTTATTATTGCATCCTGTTAATGTACAACAATACTGAGATGCAAATGGTATATGTCACTATTTATAAGTATAAAGCGCATATAATTACTATTTACACTCATTGCAAAGAACTGCTGCTTTTGCATAGCGTAAAACGCTATTTTGGTGTAGCCTAAATAGAACATCGCTAAAAATGCTTCTGTTGTCACTTAGTGTATAGAATATATTACTATTTTTATTTAGAGTAAATAGCATCTACTTTCACTTATTGTAAATAGCATCCGATGTCATACGTCATGAAAAGGAAGAAGAGCGGGTTTGACAAAAGGTGGAATCCAACTTTGGTCACCCACTTACGCTTTATTAACAAGACGCAGATGCTGACTAGCACTGTCCAGCGAGACAAAATGAACATGACACGAGTGTTTTTATTCTCAGCATTTTATTTCAACTTTATTCTCTTAATTTAATGAGTTTATTCTCAACATTTATTTAGACTTTTTCACTCAAAATTTAACGTTAAACTTATTATTATAATGACTTTAATCTCGAGATGGTTTCATTTATTTTATTATCTTTTTATTACTTTGCTCTAATCAACAATACAAATAATATTTTCAAACATAAAAAAAAACTACAATTAAAAAAGGTCACCCCACCCTTTGTTTCCCAACATTTATTTAACATATTTTACAACAATTTCCACCTATTTCGACTTAAAAATTTCAGTACAATTCAGTTGCTGCCTTAATTTTTTTGTATAATCAACTTGTTTGTACAAGTCATTGCAACTTAAATTACATTAAATCAGCTTAAATAGCTGAACTTCATACACCATAAAAAAAAAGTTTAAATTGATCAACTTATTTTGATAAGTTAAAGACATCATTTTCCATGATATATTGATTGTATTATTATTATTATTATTATTATTATTATTATTATTATTATTATTATTATTATTATTATTATTATTATTATTATTATTATTATGTGTTATTATTTTACAGTGTGTATCTGTTCCATAGAAGGAATAATTTACCAAAAAAAGACAAAGACAGCTGAAATGAAATCATTCTACATGAATGGATGCCTATAGAAAACACCAGATTGTTCTTTCTTAGGTTGTTTACAGACCTGGAAGTTGAGTCATCATCTGATGAGCGCAATAATATGCAACTGCTCACACTGACACGCAAACACACACCAGGCTCTGTACCAGAATTAGAGCATCACTTGGGGACTGTCTTCTGATTGGCAACCGGGGTGTTTTGTTTGTCTCAAGAGGCCCAGAAATTCACTCACCCTCCCTCAGCCTTTTTTGTTCTTTCAATCCATTTTCGGTAGAGGCAATCTTTGTCTCACTTGTCCCCTTGTGATCTCTCACTCCTCAGCAGTATGAGCTTGAAGGATGCACGTCTCCACCTGACAGTGTATGGAATCTGCCTATCAGAGGGTTAGAGGCCTCAAACTGTCAGTCTCATGTGAATTACTTGCTTAGCATCAAATTAACCTGTTTGACCAATCCCTTTCTGAGAAGCCTCAGTCATTTGTCTGAGGGATCATAAGTTCGACACGCATACAAACACACAAACACATACACACATTCACACACAACTTATCCACCGCTAAGCTCTTCCTTTAGTAATTTATTCAAAGTCCTCTTGGATTTGTGCTTAGAGGACGTTTTATAGGGGAAGTGACCTGGATCATGTTATTTTGGATCTTTCTGTCACTCTGCTGTCATGCTTGGCTGTATATTTAATGCTCCTGCCTCTCAGTCATGCAGGCATTTCAATTATTTTACAATTATATTGTATCATAATCTATTGTTTGTCTTTCTCTATGCTTGAGCATATATCATCCATCATACATCCATCTATCCATATTTTAATTAATGTATGTCACTATAAAGCAGTTAGGGATTTAGTTATTTATTTAACTTTAGATGTTACCCACAATGCTCCCTGTATGCACGTTGTTAGAAATAGTGATTCAAAGGCAGCTACAGTATCTTTTACCTAATGTTGTGGTGGTTGTGCTGTAATTAAAGAAGCGGACTGCTGAACACTGAAAGTTCAATCCCATTATTGGACCTTTGTGACCTTGCATGACCTTCACTAAATCCCAGATCGTTCTAAGGGGACTATCGCTCATAATCAATTGAGTTTTTTTTATTTTTTTTATAAATAAATAAATAGCTGAGACAGACGGACAAGACAGGATAGGACAGACAGATGGAGAGGACAGGATAAGAGAGACAGCTAGACAGACAGACAGGACAGGACAGGACAGGACAAGACAGACAAACAGATGGACAGACAGACAGGGCAAGGTAGGGGAGGGCAGGAAAAGACGGACAGGACAGGAAAGGACAAGACAGGGCAGGGCAAGGCAAGGCAAGGCAAGACAAGATGTACGGACGGACGGACGGACAGCTAGACAGACAGGACAGGACAGGACAGACAGACATAACCAGACAGGCAGACAGCTAGCTAGACAGACCGACAGGACAGGACAGAGATAGATAGATAGATAGATAGATAGATAGATAGATAGATAGATAGATAGATAGATAGATAGATAGATAGATAGATAGATAGATAGATAGATAGATAGATAGATAGATAGATAGATAGATAGGATGCAATCCCTTATAAAACACTTTGTCAGGTGTACTAGATTTGCATATTATACTGCGGCCTGTAAAATGCGTAGCATTCACAAACCACTGAAAGCCTTTTTCAGCTCAGCAGTCTGTCCTCTTGTTACCTGTTCCTAAGCGGCACAATGAAACAGAGACATTATAGACACAAATAAGCCTTTTTCCCTTGATTTGCAGAATACTGTAATAATTTTACATCCAGCACTTTAGCAACTCTCTGTGCTCAAGCCTGAATCCTTAAAAGCTCCGTGGACCCTTTGGATGTTGATGATTTGCTGTTGTGTCTGTAGTTGCAGTGTTCTTTCATGAGAGCTTAAAAATTTAAAGAGACAAAGTATTGACTCTTGTTTCCATTTGCTCCATTATTGTGAGACATTGTCCTTCTGTAACTGTTGTTGATGGAAAATGTAACAGTTCATGATGGAAGCCATTCTGCGTGAGTCACGGTGATCACGCTGATGAGAACATGCATCGGCCATTACAGAACATGTCTACTCACTTTCTTTGCATAGCCTGACAAATGGAAGAGGCCAAAATGTATAAGGCCACCCTGCCTTCAGATGGCAATTCCATTAAAGGACATGAACGTTGGGTGAAGTGTATAAAATGGATTTGGAAGATGATACACTAAGTGCTGTGAAAACCTTCTTGGCTGCCTTGTCTCATTTCGTAAGTCCTCACACACAATGAGTGGGTTGTCAAAGCATATCAAATGTGTTGGGGGGATTCTTGCATGAGGAGAGTTCAAACTCCTGTTGTGTCTAATGTTTAAAGAGATCGAACAGGTATTGTTTTATCTTTTAATGTGATGACCTGACAGTGTCTACTTTGAAGGTAGACACCTTTGGGTTAATGTCAAAGCAGGGACCTTTTGGTATGTCAAACATTGTGAAATAAAGAAATTAATGAAATAAAAACTTTTATTCCAATATGAATTAAATCTGTCTTTACTGCACAATTAATCTCTTATTTGAATTGTGTTTATACTTTGTTATAAAATTATTTGGGAGCATAGAGTGTGCACACTCAAACTTTGGCATACTGAGCAGATTCTGACTTAAACATATCTGATTCACAAGTAAACAGAAACCTCTGAAGTTATTCAGTTCTCGTACAAACAGAGGAGCATTTTAAAGCAGTTTCCAGTACTGCAGAAAGGCTGCTAATGTTATATATCAACTTTTGACAACACTACTCCCCAGATTTACCAAGGCTAACTGCATGATATCCAAAGCATGAAATGGTTTGGTCCCCAGGAGCACAGATTTGTCCTCAGTTAAAGATTGAATGCTCTTATCAATTACAGTAGCTGTTTAGGCCACTTGATGCATTTCACCTTGGCCACCCAATTGGAGTTACCCTTTCTCTTTTTCCCTGTCCTCTCTTTTAACCTTCCTTTCCCTTTCATTTCTTTTTCCTACGTATTCTCACTTTGCTTTAAACTTTGACCTCCTATTGTCAACCTGTTTGCCCCTAGAAGCAAAAGTCTTGTCTATCAGATATGACCATTTATATCCTTGGTAACAATTATGTGTTTAAAAACAACCAGTGAGACACAAGTTATAATTTGAATCAATAAATTATTTGCTAACTCTACCATCTCATCACGTTTAAAAGATAAAAAAGCGATGCTCATATTACATGCATCATGAAGGACAAATATGGCCTTGTAAATTGAATTTGAGCAACATGTGTGCAGGGATAGTAACATATAGCAATGAAGCTCCCGCTGAGGGTAACATGCTTCTCCAACACATCTCCACTTCTAAAACAAATTGAGTTTACAACACCTTATAGGAAGCCATGGACTCCTATTCCATGCAAATACAGAGGTGAACACCTCTAAATATTTCAACATTGACATTGGATTATCTCCTCTCAGTGTTAAAAAATGAATTAATTCAGGGAGTTTTGAAGTGAGGAGAGGATAGAATAACAAGGACTCTGGGGATGTTTTTCTCATGTTCTTCAGCTTTAATAAAAGTCCTATCACATCTGTACCTTTTAGCGCTGTAACACTTGCTTACCAGAGCCCAACCTTTTTTTACCCCTTCCTTCACGAGCAGAAAGTCAAAGCATTGCTAAAAGATTTACGGGATCATGCATGTTTTACGATGGTGAGTGCCATAATGGGTTTTCGCAGCAAAACTTAGCATCATTGTGTATGTCAAGACGGAAAGAGAGGTACAGCAGCAAGAAGTCTGGTCTCTATTAAAGTTGAAGGTATAGATTAATGAGACACCGTTCAATAAAATTTCACTTGTTGAAAGGTTGATTGCGATATGAATAGTCTCATTATGCATATCAAAAATGACCATTCCATATGAGTAAGGCCATTAAGAATTAACAACAGCACATTACACAAGATTGTAAGTGGACCAGCAAAGGTCTGAACGATCTGAATAAAACTACTTTCAGCTGGCATTATGCAGTATGGCTATAAAATGAATCTAATTTGAATTCCTGGAGAGTGAATTGTGAATTTTCAGGCTGGCGGTTTTAATACCTGCTCAAAGTAAGAAATAATACATCCTAAACAATCTTTCAGAGACTGTTGATTAGTCCAGATATTGAGTTACATTCAGATGCAATTGTGTAGCACTTTTCGCAGTACAAATACAGACAATATAATGGTGCCTTACAAAGTGAGTAAGCCAAAGGGACTGCAGTAATGAATAAATAAATGACTATGTCTCCTTTCATTTTAGCAGCTACTACTTGGCTGCCGTTTTACATGTTAACCTGGGCAGTTGGACAAACAAAAATAGATGACTCTAAACCACGCTGTCATGATGTCCAGTGTGTGTGAGTCAATGTATTGTTTTTATCGATTAGGGTTATTGATAACACTTTATTTTAAGGACCAGTTTTCACTATTACCTAGCTGGGTATTAGCATGCACATTACTAGCATATTGCCTGTTTATTAGTACTTATGAAGAACATATCAATACTTTATTCTGTATGACCATTTTTTAGATCCCTTAATCCTACTCCATACCTAAATTTAACAACTACATTACTGACTATTAACTATGAAGCTTAATTTGGGACAACTCTTAATTAATAGTTAATGTGTTCCCTATTCTACAATGTTAACAGATTATTGTGTTAACACCAGGGATGCTTCGTCCAGGGGATTTTCCCACTGATAAATAAATGTATGACCACAACTGTGTTACCGATTACACAATTTACAAGGTAAGATATTTGTCAAAGATGCTCAAGATCTGTCTACTTTTTATCTTTAATGTTATATCTTTACATCTTTTCCTTTCCTTGAACAAAATTAATGCTTTAAATTGGTGGATTCATTATTTTTCTTACAACGATAACATAGTACAAAGAAAAACTCACATATAACTCTTATTAACAGAAGTAAGATGGGCGATCTACTGTGCTCCAAATATGACATGTTTATTGTGGCCAATAATTAATAATTTGTTCCTACCATATAAGTGTTCTGTACAAAAAAACTAACAAAAAAGCTGCATTATGATTCGATTAATCTATGATTTGCAGTCCCTGTGAAACCAATTTTCAGTTTGATTATAATCTTGGTGATTTGGAGCATATATATATATATATATATATATATATATATATATATATGTATATATATATATATATATATATATATATATATATATATATATATATATATATATATATATATATATATATATATGCACGTATATTCAGCAAATTATATTTTACCACATTATTCTATGTTTTATTTCTATAGTTTTAATACAATTTTTATTTATGTTCTAATGTCCTATATATATTAGTGATTTAACGTATTGATTCAATTAATTAATTATGGAGAAAAATAAATAAATTACCGCATTTAATGCACTTGCCCCGTCCCAGGCCTATGTGGATCATCTGCCATTTCATAGTCAAATGATGACTAATATGAGGCAGGGCATCAACTTACTGTGTGATGGAGCCTAGAGAATATTCCTAAAATTCAAGGTATGGGGCAAAATGCCCCAGTTTAACATTTTGTCAATGTTTATCGCATAGTTAAGAAAGTGCAATATCATACGAGTGCAAATGTGATAAGTTACTCATCTTATTCAACAGTTCATAAAGATGTTAATATTGTGTTATTTTAGACACAATGTTGTCTGTTTTGCAATTTTGCCAAACAAATTAGAAAGACAAATCAGAAATGTTCATCCCCAAGCCCCCCACAGCGGCATTTCATTTCTTAATCCACGTTTTGAACGAATTTGGTGAACCATTTGGTGCGTTGAACCATGGCCACAGTCGCATCGGCTTTGAAGTGGCACTGCAGAGACCGATCGATGTATGACACCAAGTACCGCGAGAGCGATTCAAAAGCACATGGAGTTGTCTGCTCTCTAAAGCTCTTGCGGTTCTTTAATGCCACACCGGCCGTCTGATGATGATGATCCACTTCAAGTCAAACAAGCCTAGTGATTCTATTAACCATTCATAAAGAACCTTTTACTTCACTTCTAAATGAATCAGCCATTTGAAAGAATCAAACAAATAAATAAATGACATTTTGTAATCTCTGTTTGATGCTTTCCACAACAATGACTTTAAATAATATTTTCAGAGTAATTTCTCAACATTTAATTTGCGATTAATTCGATTAATGAATCACCACATGATGTAATTAATTAGATAAACCATTCCTAATATATTGTTAAAAGTAACAAGTCTGGAGCGAAAGGAGTGACAATTTTAATTTTGACTTTTAATTTTGAATGAACTACTAATTTAATCCTTTAACCAAATAAAATAATTATACTTGCCAAACACAATTAAACCAGTTCTGATTCTGAAGAAGGCCCAAACACCTGGTGCATGACACACAATCAATTCCTGAGTCCTTTGCCTAAAAATATCCTGGACTAACCTTCTTGTGAGAGTAAAAACTGGTCCGAGATCAGTTTGTGAAGTCATTTTTCTGAGCCACTTCAGAGGCACCTCAGAGGGAGCCAATAAATCACCTGACACCCGTGTTCCATGTAGCCACATTCTCCTGCACTGATTAGCAGCAGAGCCTGTGGCAGAGCGCCGGACAGTGGGATATCAAACCAAGCCACAAAGGTCTGTGTTTGTTTTCAGGATTCTCTCAACCATTTTCTGTCTATGTGTGTGTGTGTGTATATGTGTGTGCCTGTGTGTCCATTTCTGCTTCTTTGTCCCATTATTCAGACACAAAGTGGGCACATCAGCCAGAAAGATGGCAGTGAACACAAATGTTTCAGTCAATTATTAATGCAGCAAATTGCACTAGAGAAAGCGAAGTAGGGCACAATAAAAATATCGGCCAATGAAAAATATCAATTCAATCCGAGAGCCCTTCATGTGGATTTTATGATTGTAATAAATGTGAAAGTCGTGTTTTAATTCCATATGGATGGCCATTGCAAATATCTGGTGTCAGCTTTCCTGGCAGACTGGGACTGTTTTTTGACAGGTACTACTGAAGCACTAGCATTGTTAATGTAGATGATGTGTACAACATGCACCCATTTATCAAAACTTTGTCTTCTTTTGAAACGGATGGAACAGATTGTGTCAGATTAGTGGGTGGACAGGTAGCCAATTGAGGTCACTTTTGTGACTTAAAGCTCAGGAAAGAAACTGCTGGGATGAGAAAGAATCAGGTCATGATCTTTTATAGACAGAAAAAGGCACATGATGGTTCCAGAGAAGCGATCAATCACCCACTACTAATTTAAGTGATTTCCTTCTCTGTTGTCTTACACACCCTCAGGGTGTTACGCAATAGCGAAAGCTCTGAATGAGCATTGTGATGGTTCGGACTGCTTAAGATGGTCTTTGAGGGTGTGGAAATAGCCGGGTCAGTTTGAAATCAAGCAGTAATAAAGCAAATTGGATTTTTCAGAATGCTCAAATGGACCCACTTCTCTCGAATTCTGTGTAAGCACCATCAGCATAGAAATCAATGGATTCACAGTGTTCTGAGACCAGAGTCAGCACCAGGATTAATTACTCAAGGGTACATCTGGAATTTCAGAAATGGTGCGAATTTATCACTTTAAACTTACTAAATGTAAAGCTGCTAAAATGAGCGAGGTGTTTTCTATTGTTGCCATCGACTCTCATCTTGTTCCAAACCTGTGTGGCTTTCTGTCTACTGTGGAACATGAAAAAAAGATACATTTATTCTAAATTCTTCAAAATATGTTTTGCGTTCAGAATAAAGTAATTTATCCTATATTCAATAGTATGGTGTTGGTAAGACTTTTTAATTTTATCGATAGGAGTGTCTTATGCTTATCAATGCTTATCAACTCTTATGCTGTTTTACTTCATCAAAAATACAGTACATAGTACACAAAATGCACTGTACATAGTAGGGCTTGCATAGACTAGTGGCGTAGCAAGTCATTCCCGGGCCCATATGCAAAAACTAAATTACGGGCCCATATGCAAAAAAATTAAATAAAATAAAAAATAAAAATACACGCCTCCTAGTAATCTTCTTATTAAAAAAAAATAAAAATAAAAAAAATAATAATACACTGTGGTTATTAAACAAATCAGAATAAACAGTTAAGATTGAATATTATAAAATACAATAAATAAATAAATTAATAAAGCTGCAATGTCGACCCCATCTATGCATCATCATAACTCTCATGGGAAGAACCCCTGAAGCTCTTGCTATTAAATTTGATTAATATGCATTGCATTTTTTTGTGACAGCACTATATGCAAGAATGCATCAATGTCTTTATGACAGATGTGTCCTGTAAGATGCTTGTAAAATAAAATGGTTCCTTTTTTAAAATGTTTTGATTTGAATATTCAAACTCTTCAAAGGACTCAGCAATAAAATGAGAAAACATAAAAAAGGCCATTACCCATAAATACTATGGTTACTTCACAAAAATTTGATTTAAATACATACATACATACATACATACATACCTTGCCACAAACTTTCATGCATGACATCACTCCATGCGGAAGGGGTCCGGTCTCATTGTTCCTGCCCAGCGACCTAAAGAAATGCAATATGGTACTGTTGCTAGCATTAGTCATTGTGGAAGTGAAAAAGGGAAAAAATCAGAAATAGTGTAAAAAAATTTAAAAAAGCAATAAATAAAAAAAAGAAAAGAAAAAAAGGATAATGAATACATGCACATGATAGTTTCTCAGAGATCTTGCTCTCTCCCTCGCTCCCTTGTTGAAAAATATGCGTTTCCCAGATGGTAAAAAGTTACTAAGAAACAAGCATCTGAGCAAAGGAAGGTTAGTTTATTTTACTTGATCATCTTCACAAAGCTCTACTCCTAGGAGGACATAAAGGACATGGCATGGGATGAGAATTATCCACCCTTCTGTTTGCTGTTGTGCATTCATATTGATGAATTCACACAGTGCATTCATATTGATGCTGTGGGTAATGGAGGATCTGTTTTTCTCTAAAGATGACAGTGTAAATTAGCTGCTGTTTAAGAGATATTCTGCATCAAATAAATAAATAATAACTAAAATGTGAAAAACTACCAATGACATACATGTAAGTTCAGTCTGGCGTTGCTCCAGACCTTCATGTTAAGAGATATTGGTAACACTTTCTATGAATAATTATAAGGGTATTCTTAAGGCAATGTAATGAATGCATAATACATTATAAAAAAATTAAAAAAAATTAAAAAAAAAACACATATAATATGTTGTATAATCTCTTGAATACTCATAAGAACAGTTTTAATATATTATAATATTTACTTATTTGTGGTTATAGCTTTTAAGAGTATGAAGATTTATAACACAATGAACACGTTGCATCCACTTTTGCAATGGATTATATTTCTCATAGTTATAATGCATTACGTCTCATACTGTATCTTGCCATTTTTCTGATGCTACTTTACTTAAAGCAGTCAAAGACCACTTATAAGTAGTAATAAAAAAACAAATGATAATGATAATAATAATAATAATAATAATAATAACAACAGCAATTATCTCAAACAGCCATACGATCAGATAATAGATCAGATGAATGTATAATATGATACATTTGCTTTTAACTTTTTTTTTTTATTATACTGTAATATCAGTTTGATTATTTTGATGGTACCCCTTAGACAGCTGTTGGTATAACTCTTCAACTACATATCAACTAGCAGTCATTGTAGTATTAGTAGCCTATGTCTGCTACTGTAAATATATGCTAACACATTATTTTGATGGTCAACAACAGATAAACAGACTATAAGTGTCTTTCTAGTACGTCAACTTATTCTACCATACTAGATTCTACCATTCTTGAGCATATACCAATACTCTAATGAGAGTTTGTTGGAATGTAGATGCAAAGTTGCTTATAGTCGATTGATTGAAGGGGACCATCAAAATAGAATGTAACCATATAAAAATATATATATATATATATATATTTTTTTTTTCAATTGGAGTATTAAGCTCACATCAATTAATTAGCATTAGCTCCACAGGAAACACTCAAAAAAACACTCAACATCTAACCACTCACAAGCTGTAGTAAGATACTGTGCAGATCTAAAATAGACACTGTCAAGATATGATACAGTCCATTATACTGTAAATGAAGTAGATTTAATATGGTGTTCACTGTGTGTTATAAATTATCATACTCTTAAACTTATAACCACAATTTTGTAAGCATTGTGATGTATTATAATTGACATTATGATTATTAGTTATTTTTTCTTTATTTTTAATGCATTATGCATTCATTATAATGCCTTAAGAATACCATCATAATGTTTTATAAATACGGACTTCATAGAAAGTGTTACCAAAATATTTAATAAGTGAATAATGTTAACATTGTTAATGTCATAACCACAACTCAAAGGCTTGGAAACCTTTACAACCTCTATCATGGTCAGAAATGCTAGATCCCTTGCCAACAAGATGGATGAGCTAATGATGCTAATGAGTAAGCAGTGGGAGTACTGCAAGTGCTGATATAGGCACATTAGAAAAACATGCCTCAATCTATATTTTTGCAAAACTCCAACAGCATACCTGTACATACAATTCGCCACAGTTTCCATCTGTACAGTGCCAATAAAACACCAACCACATTTATTCCATTGTTTCCCACAAATTATTTTTATAAGGGTTGGTTAATAAGGCTTATTTTTAGACACTTTCAAAACAACACTACGTATGGCCTCAAAACACTTTAACTACAGTGCATGCTTCGTGAGCAAATACATTTTTACATTTTTATGACATAGCTATAAATGTATGGCTTTTCTGATGTAGGAAACTTGCTCTGTAGCTCAACTGGTACAGCATCACAGTGGAGATGAAGAGCACTCAGGTACGATTTCCGTAAAAACGTTTCACAATTCTATTTCGGATAAAATTTAGTGTGCTTGAATGTGATCAAATGATATAATCCTGAAATAATTTTCCACAAATTTTGAACAGATCTTTGATAGTTGATCGATATAGTGTTTATGCACTATGAAAATTAGGCATTCACTGAAATTTCAGCAGCTAGTTTAATTTATTTTTATTTTATTTTATTACCACAGTTTTGGAGGGCCGTCATCGACCAAAACATGGATGTTTAACTTGTGTTTCTAACGTTTGCGTGTTTTGACCGTCTGTGTCTATTTTGTGCACATGATATGGATAAACTACAGATAAACATGTCAGCTGTGTGGATGCTAGTGCTGGATTAATAGTATTGATTTCTTATTTTCAATCAATCAATAAAGCAAAAATGTCACCACAGGCAAAGAACAGTTCCTCATGCCACACACTGAGCTGCCATTGAGCCTAGCCTGTGGCAATGCATACGCTGAAGTTTCAAATGTTACCTTAGTGGTGGTAAATGTCACCCCTACTGCTGATACAATCAGCATGTTATGTCAATCACAACAGGTTGCACATACAAACTCTATTTTAACCACCGTCGGTTCATTAACTGTCCTTCCTGATGCAATACCACTTTGGATTTGCCATATACTGGTTGCAGATCATGCTGTATTAAAGTCAAGGATGTGTTCACCTCCAAAAACCATATTCACCTTCGTGCAAGCAGCCACTGACCACAGAGAGCAGTGAATGTTCAGCTGAGGTTTAAATGCCTGGGGCAACCTGCGACCTGGAATCACTTCTGAATGAGAGGAAGAGGTGCCTTAAGGGCAGACAATAACGAGGAACTAAGACACATATAGAGAGAGCTGAGTTTGATGGGGGTAAGGTTGCCTACATGCAGGACAGGCAGAGTGAAGAACGTGAAATGTGAAAACCACATTGCCAAGACATTCTGCATGTCTACACCACACCTGACCCTGTTCTACATCACGCCCTGGACCTTCTATAGGGTTCATCCATGAGTCACATTTTTATCTACTGCTGGATACTACACTTGGAGAAGAGGTGGACACTGTACAAGCGCTTTAAGACAACTCAAGGCAAGCTAAGGACACTGCGGGTGGACACTTCTGACTGGTGGACACCATCTAACCTGAAGGCCACAATTCATACTACTCCAGAACTGTGTCTGAGCTGTTTGTAAGTAGTACGGTTGCTCCTGTGTACAATGTCCACATCTGATTTGAAATACAAGTCTGGGGAATGCCATCTGCAGGAGAGTTCGAATGACTCTGCAATCACTCTCAGGGGAAGGTGGAGGTATAAGAGGGTTTGTTTTCAATTTGTGTTGAGTGGTGTCAGCTCAACTAACTCAAGGAAGCTGACAGACATGGGGGTGGATGCTATATCCAAGATGGCCAGAGCTTACTCTATTTTCCAGGTCCATTTAAGGATATTCAGTAGCAGTAACCTTCTGTACTTTGTGGGGTAATAAGATGGGGGATGCCAATAAACTCAATCTCATCAGACAGACTGTCTCACTTATTGGGTTGAGGCCTAATAGATTCGACCTGGAGTCCTACATAAGTAGTAGCTAAAGGAAGAATGTCAACCAAGGAAAATCTTAAAAAACAACTTCCATTCTCCTCATATGATCACTATTGCACTGTAAATACCATAATCTCAATCCCTGCTTAGCCTTTCACCTAGTTATCTATATCAGTGGGTTTCAAACTGGGGACCTCAAGGGGATGTTTATGGATTTGAATTAAGAAATAAAATGTATTCCGATACTAATTTTGTAAAGTAAATATACTAGTATTCAGAACTTTGTGCTCAGTATTTCTCTATTCATTGATTCTGTTAAAGAATATTTTTACTTAGCAAATAAATGATACAACATTTAAAATGCTAAAACAAAATCCAGTATTTCAAATAAATACAGTTCTTTGGAACTTTCAACTTTCTATTAATCAAAGAATTCTGAATGTATAAAGGTTTCCATACAAATATTAAACGTTTTCAACATTGATAATACTAAGAAATGCTTTGCTATCACAGGAATAAATTACATTTAAAAATGCATTTAAATAGAAAACATCTTGGTTACCATGTGTGGAGTAAATTATAAAGCAGACCATCAGATGCCTGCTTGTTTGCCAGTTCTGCTTTCAGCTGCATCAGTCAGCACTTTGGCAGAGATGGACATCTCAAGATATTTTCACTGAAATTACTGGTTGTATTGTTACCTTTACTGCTTATATAGTTAAATGATGATAGTATGATAGAATATGTATTTTTCATGTTTGCAACCATAATCAGAAATGTACTTTCAGATATGCTATCTGAAATAGTGCCAACAGAGGTTATTAACAAGTAAAGGGAATGGATATATTGTATGTAGGTGGAAAATTTGTGCTCTTGAAATGATGGAGAGCTGCCGGGCATCAGAGTAGCCTTCAGCGGCATGTTCCTCTATGTGGCTGTCTTAGTAGAATTTTCACTGGAGGGAAAACAATATTTTTGACTGCTGGCTTGTTTATCCACATGCAATTCCTATAATAAAATCACATATGCATCCAGTCGTAAATGAAAAATCTGGCAGTGATTTGTACTGACAGATTAAAAGGCATACGATCACTCGTCTTTCTAATCACTGTCTGTTTACAGGGCCGTGTGTCAACTAGCAGCCGCAGGCTAGTGATTAGTATAGGATTTATTTTTTTTATTTTTTATTTTTTTTTTAACATCTGACTAAAATCACTAAACCAGATAAGATTTATAATAGCAGAAATGTCTTAAAGATATACCATGATGATTTAGCCACAAGTTTGGTACATGGAAAATGTGTTGCGGTGTAAATAAAGGGATTTTTGTTCTTTAAATTTGTTAATACCAGTTATAAACAGGGTCAATATGCACTAAAAAGTTTGAGTATGACTTCTAGAGATACTTCTGAGATCTATTTGCATGCAAAGCAGATTTGCAGTTAGCAATTTGCAGACAAAAGCCTGTTTTTGCTTTTTCCTGCTGTCATTTGTATATAAGCACCCAGTTATAGTGAGACAGTGATAGCTGAACTCTGCACTTTAAATGAGACATTTCTCATCCTCCAAATTTCATCTCCCAAACTGGCGATGTGTATTACACTTTGCATGTGGACCCATTAACAGCTCATTTCAAAGCAACTTTCGTAAATAGCACGTCAAATGTTCAGTGGCATTACAGAGGTTTTGTTGTCTTTGTCATAGATGGTCATTGCCAACCAGTGAGGCTGACCAAGCTTGGCATCACAAAGCACAACTAAAAACAACTCTATGCTTGAACGCCAGAGGTTTGAAGCTGCTAGACAGACAATATTTCAAAATCCGGGACAAAAAAAATCCTAATTATCCAATTTTTCATCTGTGGTTAATTTAATAACTGAATCTGAAGCAGACTGGCTCAAAGCAGAGTGCATCAAAAGCCTCATTGTTCTTACGCATGAGCCAAAAAGCAAAGATGTAATGCTTCCTGATGGTTTAAAAGTTGGAAAAGCTCTGCCAAAATCGGCACAGTAACAAGCCTGTCCTACTTTATTTTAAGTATTAACCCAGTGGCAGCCACTGTGAATAGCTCAATGTAATGTTCAATATAACTTTCAATGCTATTCCTTGGATTTGTAAAGCCTTTCTTAATCATGATGAATTAGACTATTTCAAGTAACATCTAGCCCAGACTCACTGTTCCTTGATGTGAATAGACTATTGACCTATAGGTAAAGCGATAAATCTTGCCTTTCATAGCGAGAGGCCACTCTCTGTGCCCCATCAGATATAATTAATACATATCTTTTTGCTATATCATTGCAATCTTTTCATTGTTATGGGCCAAGAGCTTCACAAACATTCTGTCAATATACAAGACTGCCTGAAAAATTCCCATCTTCACCATGTCTGTTTTGTCAGATAGGTTTGAAACAACAGCAGATCTACAGTACAACTAGTTTCAGATGTCACACAAAACATTTTAATGCTATATATCAATAAAACAGTACCTATGGCAAGTGACACTTGCCATAGTTGGTGTGTTGCAGCATAGCCAAATAGGCCTACTAGTGTTGAGAAATGAGCTTCTGTTGCATCAAAAAAAAAAAGAAAAAAGGATGTAAACATTAATTATCCATTCACACACCTGCTGAGTCAATAACAAGAACACAATAAATGCACTTTCTCACAAGCTGCTTTGCAATGTCAGACATTTAATTAAATAAATGGGTCTCGGTCATTCACTCAATCAGTAATATATATATATTTTTTTAAACTATTTTCACTCCAGAAGAAAGAGAATAGTAGCCTACTTTCACTGACTACGTTTACATGCAGCCAATAACCCGTTCAAAACCGGGATATTAGCAATAACCCGGTCGCGCACGGCCATGTAAACACCGGCAAAAACCCGGATATGCTCATATCCCGTTTTTTAAAAACCGGGATATTATACCTGGGGTACCCCTTTTCTAACCCGAATATTTGGTCTTGTAAACGCGTTTCAGCATATCCCCATCAAAATGTGTGTTCTGTGCATGTTCTATTTGCAAGGAATCTTGGTCTTTCGAGTCTTTGGATACAGGAAGAAGAATCGGAAATTACACATATTGCGTATTACGTCCAGACGCTAACCGTGCGTCGCTGTTTACATTGGGATATTGGCGACTGATTACACATTCCATGTATACAGGAGTATCTCTCTCTGCTCACGCATGTAAACGGGTTATCCCGAATGTTTCAGAAACCCAAATAGTGACCTTAACCCGACAATAACCCGAATTTTAACAGCATGTAAACGTAGTCACTGTAGTGCAGTGGTTCCCAACCACATTCCTGGAGGTCCCCCCCAAACACTGCACGTTTTCCATGTCACCTTAATCAAATACACCTGATTCAAGTCATCAGCTCATTAGTAGAGACTCCAAGACCTGAAATGGATATGTTAGAAAAGGAGAGATGCAAAATGTGCAGTGTTGGGGGGCCTCCAGGAACGAGAATCAATCATTTGAATCCACTTTTACGGCAATGTTTTATGTACTGTATGTATTTGCACTGATTTTCCTCATGAATAGAAAAATAGTGTTGTGAGCACTCCTTAAAAGTCATTTCGCAAAACGTTAACTTGACATGTTGATATAAAATTAAAGCTAGATCACAATAGCAAGTACTGTTTCAGAGATCGGTCCAAGTGGATGTTGTATGTAAACAGTTCAATGAATATGTAAACAATAAGGGAAACAAATAAAAAAAGCATCTCAATGAACCTTTCGCCTGTGAAACTATGTTCTTGCACTTCGGTTTAATTATATTCTAGTTCAAAAAGGTGTGTCAAAGTCACAGATATTATTCCAAGTGTCACAAACTAGAAACTAAGAATCTGGCCATTAATGAGAAATGGATTAAAAATAATGCAGCATGATTGTGAGATTCCCTCTATACATAAGTTTGATAAACATGTAAGTCATGTCAGGGATCTGGGAAGGAGGACCCAATTGCAGTGAGATAACAAGGTTTTATTGACAAGACAGACTGATACAAGAGGTAGTGAATTGCACAACAGATACCACAACAGGAACTCGATAAACAGAACAGCTAGGGAAAGCCACTGGGAAGGCTTCAGGAAACAACTGGCAGAAAAATTGGGCAACAGAGGGGGCAGCAAGACCAGGCAACACCAGGCACCATAGAGCAGGGCTCTGAAACTTGTTGACCACTGACTCTGGAGACAGACCAGATGCCAGGCTGGTAGAACAGGTCAGGAACTCGCACACAACACTAGACAGGACAAAGTTAAATCCAAGACAAAGAATATAAAACCAATGAACTAATAAGAGTAAAGTAACAATAAGAAATTATCAATTTAACCAAATTAAGAGAATGATCAAACAAAACCAAGAATCAAGACTAGAAAACTAAACAAATATTACAAATGAAAGCAAAGGACAAGAACAAACAAATTACTAAAACAAGGAGCAAGACAAGAACATAGAATCACAAGGACTAGACAAAACATGGGCACAAGACCAACCCTTGGAGACACATATTCAGCCACATCCACAGACAGAGACAGAGGGGGTGAGAATGACAACAGACCAGCAAACACAAAAGTGTAAGGGACACTATGAATAGGGAGGAAAATACATGAGGGACAGGTGAGCACAATTAGACCAACTAGGGTAACAAGAGGAAACAAGGAGGAGGGGCTCAAGGAGCACATGGCCAAGAAAATAACTAACAAGGCCATGTGCTGACACTAGACACAGGAAACAAACATAAAACAAAGCCACAGTGCAAAACCCTGACAATTTATCCATGTAAGGTTAACTTTTAACAGTTCTGAAATTGCTTCAAACAAAGGCACTAGAAAAGCATCACAGGTGTTTCTTTTCTGAATGGTTCAGTGATTTTGAACAAATTGGTTCACTCATAAAATGAATCACTCATAAATGCAGTTTCATTAGTCAGTCCATCTGTTTTTGAATAAATGAAGCAAATGACTCGTTCATTTATTTCCTGAAAACTTATTGAATGATTAAGTGACTCACCTGATGGAGGGGCCCCGAATCAATATGTTGTTCAGGGGGCCCAGAAACTCCTAAAGTCTCATTCATAATGACAGTTTTGTTCCTGCAATTATCAGTGCTTTTGAACACTTTCAATAAAGTCAGTAACTCACTTATAAAGAGAGTCATTTTCCGCCACTATACTGACAATATAACCTGCAAAAAGAGTCTATTTATTTCAAATGTTAATGTCTTGTACTATTGATTTACAAGACACTCTAAGCAAATTTTGAAATGTTTGCATTCTCTGCTATGTCAGGAGATTTTTAGTTTGCCTTTACACACATTAGCATGCCCATGCATAAGCAAATAATATCCTGTTTACTTTGAAAACTTAAAAAAATGCCATCCTTGCAAAATCACTAGAAACCAATGTGTGCGAGCGTGAGAGTGCATTTATGTGTGTTTGCTTAATTAATACTACAGAGATCCCAGCACTGGTCTGAGTTGCTCAAGTCCTTTTAGCATTTTTGCAAATTTGTTTTCCACATCACATTACTATTGTTTGCATGCTGCTGAATTCTCAAGATTTTAACTCTCTGGAATACACAATAAACAAGTCGTTTCTGAGTTTATTTATTTGTAGTTGTTCTTGTCTGTTTGATGCTATATCAAACACTAAAGCTGCAAGCATAAAATGAGAGAGAAAATTACTTTAATTTGCTTTAAGGACCTTCGTGTCAAAGCATCTCACATCTGAAGCAAAGTGTGTACAGTAGATATGCTAAATTAATTTGGACTGTTGCCAGTGTGTTATGACCTGAATCAAATAATTTTATCATTTTAAAAAGTAAATTAAATTAGCCGATGTTTTCACCATACATCTAACAACAAATTGTTACATGTAAAACATGAAATGCAAATAATGAAAAATGCTAATCACAACAAGTATAAGTGATACACTTAATTTTAACAGAAACAGCTTTTACAGTCTTCTATCTATGGTATACAGTGTCATGGTCTGAAGCCAGTATCAATGTACAGATCACACACTCTGACAAGCAGATGCAGTTCACAACAGTTTTGGAGTCTGATAAAAGCACATGGTAAAACTGTACTTCAACTAGACAGATGGAGAGTTTGAGAACATTTGTCTTTATTTTGTTTTAATCATATTAAAAATACTGAGTAAGAAAATTATTATTTGCAATAAAAAGGATCTTTTCTTTTGCATAGCATGGGAAATGTCCATCCATTAATTTTCAAAATTGTTTGTCTTCTGTGGGGTTGCAGGACCAGTAAATTTAGCAGAACGATGACAGAGGACTTTGTTGGTCTTCAATTGTATATAACTTTTCTGCATTTTTTCATTGTATATGAACAAAACACATTACTATTGTATCCTGGAATGTCAATGGATGTGGAAATCTAAATAAGAGATATCATCTAATCTCAAAAGGTAGTTTTTCTCCAGAAAATCAAACAAAAAAGGAACCCCTTCAATTTGGGTAGGAAATGTTTTTCATAGCTCATTGATGAGTTGATAACAATGAGATTGTTTTAATTATTTTTTTTTTTAAGTAACATAAACAAACAAACAAATAAATGATGATGGTAGGGTAATCTTGGAGGCATTCATTAATGCACTAAATCATGTGAATACTGATTTATAAATTTTTTTCATGACATGCATTTTTCCTTTGGCATCGTTTTGCCGACCGCCATATTATTCAGATGGTTATTCCATTTTAATTATTATTATTTATTTTTCTTTTACATTCAAAACTGCAAATCATCATACTTAACCCCCTCAAAAAATTATCACAGCAATAATACATAAAATATAATTCATCTTGTCAGGATAGCCTATCAGGATATCATTAAATCCATCGCCAATGTTCTCCAGGACAATCTTCCACAAAATTTCTGATCTCCCTCCTAAATCTAACAATTTTTTTTTTTTTTATCCGGCCCTTACGACCTATTCAGAGTGTAATTATGAATTTGAAAATAGAGGAATGGGAATAAAGTTTAATAAACCGGATTAACATTTTGACCTGTGATAGCAATGTTGAAGCATCCCCATTTGTCATGGATTATGTAACCCAGGTTATTCACTCAGGTCACAATAATTAATATTATTTTGTTTATATCACTATAAAACTAATTGTTAGAAAAAAAATAGCATGCAATAATATTTATTTTATTATAAATAATTAAAAAGAAGTTCCTGAAATTAATCCTAATTTGGTGAAGTGAAAGGTAAGATCCGCCCCTTTTGGAAAGTTTCCAGAAGATCGTGTACAAGCAGGAATGAGTAACAGTGATAGCAGATTGAGTGATTTGAGAACAGCTGTTTAATGAAAGTGACATGACATTCAATATGGTGACCTATACTCAGAATTAATGCTCTGCATTTAACCCATCCAAAGTGCACACACACACATAAGTGAACACACACACAGAGCAGTGGGCAGCCATTTATGCTGTGGGGCCTGGGGAGCAGTTGGGGGTTCGATGCCTTGCTCAAGGGTATGGTAAGTCATGGTATTGCAAACCCACAACCCTAGGGTTTGGAGTCAAACTATCTAAACACTAGGCCATGACTTCCCTTAATTCCCTTAATAATCCAGCAAAAGATTATTAACATGTGAGAAGTATATTTATGTTTAAGCTTTGAGAAGTTTGTTGTGAATCTGAACGAGATGAGAAAACACTGGCGTGATCGGTTCAATCTTCCAATCTTTCTTTCCTTGAAACTTATTTTTTTCCCCCTGATTTTTATTTCTCCTTGGCGAGTACCAATCTCTTTATAAGAAATGCATTTTGGGAATGTGGATACTGTTTTTGTAATCTTAATGTGAAAAATGCATTTGGAAAGTGATGAGTGATATCAGAGACAGTTTATAAGAGACGTGCCACTTCCTCAATCCTCAATACAACTATATAAGGAAAACCCGTAACAGCAAAGATGGCGGTTGTGTGCACATATCCAACCCCCCCCTCTGGAAAGCCAATCATCTGCTTTTAACAGTCAAGCCAGGAAACATTTAAGCCTATCGTCTGGTTCCACTGAAGTATGCGCACAGTTGAGGAACCCTTGCGCATGCATAGTAAAGGTATAACCTGTGGGGAAAAAGGCGTTTTAAACCTTATTTTGGGGCAGAGTCATCAAAATGTTTCAGTGATTTTTATCATATTTCACTGCTGTTTCTATACATGCTGTTTTTTTGTCCCAGTGACCAGTGAAAGTGCAGTTCTGACTCTCTGCCCATACATTTAGATAGGAGCTGGTCTTGTTATTCTGAAATAGCAGCCCGGAGGCGTTGCCAAGATGGCAGCCGAGTGGCACGACTTGCCTGAAAGGACTTTTTTTTTTTTTTTTTTTTTTTTTTCGATTGTGAAGTGTGTGCCATGTGGTGCTTTGCTAGCTCTGCATATACAGTAGGCCTAAACTCTAGTATGTTAATCAAGCATATGGTGACTAGCATTTATGTGTTTCCTGTATCTAAATAATTGAAACAGACATTTTGGTAATATGAAAGAGTTTATTTGAATGAGTGTTACTGATGATTGTTTTGGCTTTGTTTTTGGAAGGCTGTTTTTTTTTTTTTTTGTTTTTTTTTTTGTTTTTTGAGTTTCTGAATTGCTGCTGTGATCTTGAATCCTGTCCTAGCTGTGGATTCTTATCCCTGGTTTGGACTGGCAAGCCATCCCATCTTTTCGGACCTAGAAACAGAGTTGTTACAAAAATATTTTTCTGATTGGGTAGGAAAGAACTGCACACATTACGTGTTTTTTTTTTTTTTTTTTTTTTTCCCTTTTCTCTTCATGGACTGAACTCATGGACTGAAAACAACATTGAACTTAAAATTGAGACACTGAGGTTGAATTTCAGTTTCAAAAGATACAACTTATGCAAAGAACAAACAAAGATAAAAGAAATACATACCTTTTCATTAATTCGCTGCATTACAGTAGTCTGAGTGGTTCATTCATTTAATTCATTTTAACTATCATCTTTGCTAATATTTGCTTCTTTGAGTCGATACAAAAGGTCCATAGTTTTGATTATATAGGATCTAGTAATAGAGCCGTGTGCTACAATAACACAATAATATATATATATATATATATTGTATGCCTTAAGAAAATTGAGTCATTTCCATATACAGTATACAAGCTTCAATTAGCTAAAAATAGATCATTTCCAGGTGCTCTTCTGTTTGTCTCTTTGGGAGCAGGTCCCTCAGTGTCTGTTTGAGGTTAGCAGTTATAGACATTTACTATGGAGAACATATAGTGTCATTAACATCAGCTTGCATATTTGTATATGTAAATATGTCTCATTTCAGCTGGACATAAACTTAAACCATAAACTGAATTATATCTGAAGACGATCTAGGATCAAATGCTATCAAGACATGGTTACAATGGAGTAAAACTTGATATTGACCACCCAATCATTAGTATTCATTTATACTGTGGAGTATAATAAGTTATTATTCCATGTTGAATTCCAATATTCCAGTAACCATAGAAGGCATGTTTAAAAATATCTACATTTGGGTTGTAAGCATCAAAAAGATGTCCTTTTCGACTTTCTGGCTCTACAGTAAAGGTTAAGCGTGGAATCGTCTGCTCGCTGCTGCTCAAGTGTGAAAAAATATGTATTTAGATATACTGGAAGTGTGAAGTGGGTCAGTGCTCTTCATGCCTGGCCCAGGTCTGGCGATTAGTTAGGAATGCCTTTCTCTGGGGTCCTTGGATGGTAATGAGTGTTTCTTCATGCTTGCCACTCCATGTGTCGACACTCGTGTCATTTGATCAGTCTTCTGCACTTCCTCAGTGCTGGTGTGCTCAAGCAGAAAACCTACCCACATTTTAGCACTTTCACTAGGCCGTAGGATGTCAGCTTGCAGCACATACACACACACACACACACACACACACACACAGGCAGCCTAGGACTGTTCTTTTCTGCATGATTGTTTGTATGATACCGAATCAGTGAGAATTATTGAGTGCACATATGCAACACAGAAATGATAAAAAATAATGAAATAAAATTAACCCATTTTCAATTAATATTGTTTTTCTTTCTAGAAAACACTGTGACTTTTTAAGGGTGCGTTGAGGGACTCCTGCACTGCCAGAGATGTGAGCTGCCGGACTCAAAGTACAGTCGAGAACCACACCTGATACATGGCCGTCGGGCCAATTCCCTGTTTATTTTGGATACTCTTCCCCTTTGGACCAAATTTTTCTGTTAATAAAAGCCTCTCCGAGACCCGAAGCCACCCACACTCTGTCTGTTGTTTGCACCTCCCACCACATTGGTAGAGAATGTTGGCAAGGTGGAGCCTTGAAAGCACAGTTGGGCAACACCTGGTGATGTCATTCCCTCACGCTCGCAAAAGTTTATTAAAACCCAGACTGGAGGAACGTCAGAGATGGCCTCCCACCCACAAAAGGGATAAGTGAAGTGTTTTCTATTGTCATTTACCCTGTGGTTGGTTGAGGCTGTAAACTAAACCCGGTTTCTCTGTCTCTGTTCCGGCGCAGTGCAAGAGGGAGAACTGCCCGAAGAGGAATACCTGCCCCGACCATATGGAGCCTGGTTGAGGAAGTTAGCACTCCCCTGTGGGTGGCGGCCTGATGACGGGGATGTTATTTCGGGTGGTGAGGAGTCGGCTGCCTCCCCCCAAACAACATCATCACCTGTCCCTTAATCACCACCCTTCACCAGGCTTCCGACAGGAGTGGGTGTGTGAGAGAGGAGGGGTGCTAGAAGAGCTAGGGATGACGGCGTGTGATGGGGCACACCTGATGCGCACCTCTCCTCGGGAGACCGGTCTCTTTCCCATGCATGCATGTTGGTGTTCTTTTGGGTCCATGAAGGGTGCATAGAGGGACTACCAGAGATGTGAGCTGCCAGAGACGTGAGCTGAAGGACCTGTGGTCCGGATGAGAACCACACCCACTGCACAGCATTCGGGCCAGGATGCCTGGCCCTCTAGTCCCTTCAAGCACCGTGGCCAATGAGATGGATGCAGCCGCTGGAAGAAGCCGCAGCCCCTTGCGCCACAGACCGAAGAGGGGAGCGTGTGCGGCTGCCGGACTCTGTTCCTTACCTGGAAGCTTCCTTCCCAAATACTGCCCTACCTACACAAACCCCGCAGCACAACGAGGACACGGAGATTCCCTGTTTATTTTGGACACTCTTCCTCTTTGAACACTTTTATTCCCTCTTTTGCTTATTTTTCTGTTAATAAAAGCCTCTCCGAGGCCTGACGCCACACCCACTGTGTCTGTCATTTGCTCCTTCCACCACAATATATATATATAAAACGCATTAATATATTATATAATTAAATAAACTTGTAAATGTTCTATACATTAAAATAAGACATTTTTATACAATTATATAAGATTATTTAAAATGCAATGTGAAAATTTATCATTGTAATATATATATTACAGTGATAGATTTTTACAAGAATCTTTAATGAATATAAAGTAAAAAAAATACGTTATTTTCCCCCTTAAATGTATTCAGTTTAAAGACTGAATAAAAGATAAAAAAAAATACAAATCTTCCTGACCTTTTTTTTTTTTTTTTTACATAAGTGCATGTGTATAAGAGGAATAAGAGGATGAATTGATCCATAGTCACAAGTGATCCATGACACAAATAATCTGAAAGATGAAATTGTTTTTACATTTTAATTTATTGAATGCAAATGTGCTTCTTTTAACAGTAGGTTAACAATCATGTTCATTTTGTGAAGACATGTGCAAAGAAAGTTTATGCTATATCTACTCTGTATCACTGATAGTGTTGTTGTCTCTCATTCAATTTGTTTTCTCAACTGCTGGAGTGAATAAGACTAGCAGTAATTACAGTATAGGGGGCGCTAATTACATCTTTGCTTGTGATTTGTCAGACACGATCCAGACCATTGAGTTTTGCAGAGCTAATGATGCTGCTAATTCATTCATTAAGCCAAACAGCATTGTGCAAAATCGAGCACAAACTGACGCCTTGGGGAATTGCATTATAAAAAGTGAGAAACCATCCTATCTGGGTTCGAGCAGAGCTGAGGCCTGTGAGCCAGACTGGGAGTCGAAACAAGGTTTATCAAACATCTCAGCTGATGGATCCGTGAGAGATTTTTGGGGAAGGGAGAAGGCCTCTGATCTAGATTGGCACATTGGACGAGTTTACTGTATAGCCGGAGGCTAGAGGAGGGAAGCAGTAAAGGTCGCGTGACCCTGAAACTCTGCTTTCTGGGCCTGCGGTGTCCTGATCGGTTCAAAGTCAGAGAGGCAATGAGGAATGCACACAGTCAGCAAATGAGAGCCTGGGTTCATCAGCACAGGGTCAGCCACTCCTGAAGACCACAAAAAAGAGGTGAGTGGTCTGGTGAGAGAGGAGCAGAGAAGAGGAAAGCAGGCAAGAATGAAATGTGACAGGTTCTTCCGATCCTCTTCTGATTTATTAAATATCACTCTTGGTACATTTCAGTATTTTAGCAAATGAAAGTGTAAAATACAATCAAATACTCTTGCGCAGTCGAAGTAACAAAACTCTTTTAACATTAATATGTTCATGGAAATCAGTTTAAATTGCATTGATAATCTGTATAAGCATAACAGATTTATCTGGTTCAGATTTGTGCTCTGCTTTACTATATTTGCAGTAAATTGCACATTTTGTGTATGCATGATATTCCGTCAGTATTTCTACATTTACTAAAATGCACAATAGAACAGAGTACACAGACTGTATAATTTCTGCAGTGATAAATGTCGTTCTGTCTCTTTTTTTGACTCATTATTTGACTGGACTAACAAAAGTTTAGAGATTAAATGATATTACACAAGTAAGTCAGTCAGTCAGTAAGTACAGTAAGTAAGTAAAATCGATAACCAAATCTTCTCAGGTCCCATTGGCTTCCATAGTATGGACAAAAAAAATAAAATGTGGAAAGTACCAGTAAATTGGATACTGTTTAAGCAGCACAGTTTAGTTTAACTAGTATGTCACAATGTGCACCATATGAATTCCCAAATGGTAGCTCGCAATTAATATCATTTTAATTGTGAATGGTCATCGGCCATTTTTACAGATTCATGAATTGGAGTTAATGCCATGCAGACACTTTATGGCTACAGTCCATTCATCGCATCTGCTTGCACCACTTTTCTCCCCTCAGCCTTAAATGATGAAATTAATAAACGACATGCTTCCTTTAATTCAGTCACTGTCAATAAGTCAGCAGACCTTCACACTCAAAACACAATCAACTTGTCCAGGGTGATGTACTATACTACTTTTTGCTTCTGCTAAAGTCAGTCCTGAAGACAGGGGAAACCCACCAGAGGAGTCAAAAGACAGTCAAGTGCATATTATCAAATTTGTTCACTTGAAATAATGTTTCAAACATAATTTCTGCTCATGACCGGAATGCCACTTCTGTTAGCATCTGCCAAAAAAATATTAATTGCTGTTTATGTTTGTTTATTTATTTGATTGTTTAGTTGGTGAATACTGATGTCTTTCTTTAGCTGAGCTTTCTTCTTTCAGTGTCTGAGAATTGCCCAAATTTCATGTCAATTGTATTGCCCAGCAGATATCATATCATGTTTTCCAGTTTATAAACAGATTTCAGGCCACGGATGATGGCTCCAAACAGAAAGTCAGTAAAATGAAGCTCTAATGAAGCGTGGATAGTGGCTACACGCTTCAGTGCCCACATTCACACAGCGCTGATATTACACTGACAAAAACAAATTCATTCTTATTGTTTTCTATAGGTATAGATATGCATACTTCATCATTCTCAATTACCTGTTTGCTTGCAACTGTAATGCAACACACTCTCAGGACACCTCGAAGGATAGAATAGTGGGACAAAATATGTTAATATAAATTTTTTTTTAATAATTTTATATTTTCTTAATATTTATTTTTATGTTTAAGAAGGGGTTAAACATATAATCTTAACACTCACACACTCATGCGCGTACACACACACACACACACACACACACACACACACACACACACACACACACACACACACACACACACACATATATATATATATATATATATATATATATATATATATATATATATATAAACTGAACAAAATTATGAATGCAACACTTTTGTTTTTGCCCTTATTTTTCATGAGCTTAACTCAAAGAACTAAGTATTTTTATATGTACACAAGAGGCCTATTTCTCTCAAATACAGTTCACAAATATGCCTCAATCTTTGTTAGTGAGCACTTCTCCTGTGCAGAGATAATCCATCTACCTCATATGTGTGGCATATCAAGACGCTGATTAGACAGCATGATTATTGCACAGGTGTGTCTTAGCCACAATAAAAGGGCACTCTAAAATGTGGTTTTTTTTTTTTTTTTTTTTTTTTTTTTTTTTCACACAGCACAATGCCACAGATGTCGCAAGTTTTGAGGAAGCATGCAGTTGGCATGCTTACTGCAGGGATATCCACTATAGCTGTTGCCCATGAATTGAATGTTAATTTCTCTCCCATAAGCCGTCTCCAAAGGCATTTCAGAGAATTTGGCAGTACTTTCAACCGGCCTCACAACCACAGACCATTTATAACCACACCAGCCCAGGACATCCAAAACCATCATCTTCCCCTCCAAGACCATCTGAGACCAGCCACCCAGACAGCTGCTGTATCAATTGGTTTGCATGGCCAAATAATTTCTGTATGAACTAGAACCCATCTCAGGGAAGCTCATCTGCATCCTCGTCGTACTTATCGGGGTCACGACCTGACTGCAGTTTTTCGTTGTAACCGACTTGAGATTGCGTCATGGGAGTGAGCAGTTTGCTGATGTCAACGTTGTGGATCGAGTGGCCCATGGTGGTGGTGGGGTTATGGTATTGGAGGCATATGTTACGGACAACAAACACAGGTGCATTTTATTGATGGCATTTTGAAGGCACAGAGAAACTGTGACAAGATCCTGAGGTCTATATTTGTGCCCTTCATCCATGAACATCACCTCATGTTGCAGCATGATAATGCTTGGCCCCATGTTGCAAGGATCTGTACACAATTCCTGGAAGCTGAAAACATCCCAGTTCTTGCATGGCCATCATACTCACTGGACATGTCACCCATTGAGCATGTTTTGGGATGCTCTGGATCTGTGTATACGACAGTGTGTTTGCAGTTTCTGCCAATATCAAGCAACTTCGCACAGCCATTGAAGAGGAATGGACCAACAGGCCACAATCGACAACCTGATCAACTCAATGCGAAGGAGATGTGCATAAGGTAAATGCTGATACTAACTGGTTTTCGGGTGAAAAACAGAAAGTACCTTCCTCTCTCATTAATTAGACAGCTACGCTTGTTTGTTTAATCACAACTTTTGACAGTTCTGGATTCAGTCATTGAGACACTTAACCTAAGAAAGACCTAACAATGAGTTTATTATAAACGACAACCAGGTGGTAAGTTTAACCAAAGTGAAATATCTATTGAATTTGATTAAACGATCCTCCATAGGTCATCATTCGACTTTCATTCACACAAAAGTGAGTTACATAATCAGAATACTTTTTTTTTTCAAGTAACAAAGTAACATTAAATTTTAATTGACAGTACAATAAAAATAAATTTGTGCGCTCAGGGGCATGCTAGTCGAGATGTGTGATAATTCTAGAAAACGAGGTGTGTTCAGGCACATTGTTGGTGCATTGCTATTTTGAGGAACTGAAAATAGACTGCGCCATAGACCAGCTCAAACCTGGTCTAAAGACCTGCGCAATGTTTTTTCTTTATTCAAAGAGCGCATTAGAATAGGTGGGTCCACAACACACATACACGTTGCTCATTACAAACACAGGGATGCACTGCGGCACACAAATATGAAAAATTAAAGGATTACAATGTGAAATAATATTATTGTGTAGGCTACATACATATAAAGATGCCTACATATAATGGATAATCATAGCATGTATTAGAATTAGACTACCTATTTGCTTGCACACAAGCAGTTTGTTTCCTCTCTGGAGATGCGTTCTGTCTTTGTGCTTGCAAATTCCACCAATAAATAAATAAAATAAAACTAACTACCTTTCTAATCTTTTTGTAGTATATTTTATTTTAATTTATTATACAATTATATAAAAAAAACTCTAACATTAGCTTGCTCTATTTTTTTTTCTTCTATTCTCTCTGTTTTTATTTATAATATTATTTAAAAGCCCTTGCTACATGTACTGCATTTAAGCTAACTGAGACTTGTTATAGCACTTATATGTCATTGTTCTTTTGTTGTTTTTGATCGATTCCTTTGTCTTCATTTGTAAGTCGCTTTGGATAAAAGTGTCTGCTAAATATAAATGTAATGTAAATAGCAAATCCATCGTGGCACAAGTGCCTCTTAAAGGGAATAAGAGATGAGACTACGTTTGGTTTATTGCATGTTATGCCCAAAAACACACATTACTCATTAAGAGAATAGGAACAACCCATTTAGACCATGAGACTGGGCTCGCTGACCGTTTTCCTGTCGTTAAACTGTTAAAAGTGGATTCAGTCATGCCCTGAGTGCACCTGCCCCGTGCGCTTTAGACCATGTGTTTAGATTGTTAAAATAGGGCCCTAAATGTTAATAGGCATTTATTACATTTCATTGCTGAAGAGTGTTGAACTTTCTTTCTCCTGCATTCTATTCTTCACTGCAATCCAGAATGGGAGCAAAACTGAAAACAAAAGTTGCCAAAATATAACGTTATAAATTAAAAACAAACAAGCCAGCCCAGCCCAGCTAATGCATTACTTTATATAAAGTTAAACCAGTTAAGTAATTAATTACTTTTTTTTATCGAGTAACTCAATTTTATAATGCATTACTGTAACTTTACCCAACAGTAATGATACACATTGTTAAACCTGATTATTAGACCTTGTGATTATTCTTATCTTTTTACATGGCCTTTCTGTTCTACGTATCTCCAACCCATCCTTTCCATCCCTTGCTTTATTTCTCACTTTCTCGCACTTTGAGGTCCTAAAATGAACTAGTTATGGCACTCCTGCAACTTGCTTGCCAGTGTCTCTTCCTCATCCCTCATCTTTTTAAAATGAAATTTCCAGAGGCTCTGTACACCTGGGACGTCTTCTGCATCCATTAACTCTGTCTGTTTGATTAGCACTGTGTTCTCTGGGATTCCAGCCAGGGAGAAGCCACTCAAGCCGGCACAGATCTTCAGGTCTTCCTCTCTCGAACTCCTTAACTATTGTGCTAGCCTTTATCATCAATCTGTCATTTTGTATTGCTTGCTTGCTTCCTGTCATCTCTCTGAATGATGTCCTCTTCTGGCTGGATGTTTTCTGTATTTCAGACTCCAAATTGTTTTGTGATCCAATAACTCAAACCGCAATGTGACCACACTGCATTTGTACTCTCCAACCCTGAATGTCAGAGAAAGACCACTTACTGACCTATCAATCAGCCACTGCGCTAGCACAAGAGTTTTGACACACTGTACATTTTTATTTGTAAATAATATAGAGTATAACTTGAATTATATGCAGTATGTTCTTGCAGATCCACAAAAATCATGCTGTCACTGTCATTTGAGGTCTCAAGCTGTAAATAGTAGCACAGCTCAGGTTATGTAGTCTCATGAAGCTGAACACAGAATGAAGATAAGGTTTCGCGTTCTTGCACACAGTGGCATATGTGATACTCATCCTCACCTTTAAAAAAAAAAAAAAAAACATCAGCTACCTGACGTTGCATTAAACATAAATTCTTCTCAAGGCTGCAGCTGCGGTATCGCCCGCTCAGCTGCTGCTGCAAAGTTGAGGAGATCTGTAGTCCTTTGAGTCATTATGCAGTCAAGATCGAATTATGAAAGGAACAAGGTGTACGTCTGCTTTGAAACGGCATTGACTCTATCGATTCACCAGCCATTTGGGAGCCAATTTGTTTCCTCAAAAGCAACCGAGAACATTTAATGCATAAATGATACTCAAAAAGCAGAGATAGAACTAGGAATAACTAAAAATATAAGCTGTTTTTATACCTCACGTGTTTTTTGTTGTTGTTGTTGTTTTTTTTTTGTTTTTTTTTTTGTTGTTTTTTTTAATTAGTATGGCAGGAAACACATCCATCACTTTTCCCGCCCTCTGGGCATAGATATTTTGCTGCTGTCTTCCCTAGCGATGCAGAAGTCGTGCGAATGTGGAAGTGGAACTTGGCAAGGCTCTTTGGGGATTTGGGCTGCTGTTTGGGATCTCCAGGTGTTGCACTGGAATAGGCCCTGCTGTATTTGCTTTGTAAAAAAATAATACAGACTTCCAGCTGAACCACGTCGGAGGAAAACATCTGCTCTAAAAACCACTTACAAATTACTGTAATTTCCCCCTTCACCCAAATGTGTGATGCACATGGCCATTTGATGCTATACAGTCAGCATTTCCTGCATGAATAATATGCAGTGTTATTATAGAATGCACTAGTAATAGTAGTAGTAGTGTTTTAACTAGAAATGATCAAAAACACTATCTTTAACTGTCCTTTTACCTATCTGCAGCACTATAAAACCGCTTTTATAGGCTACTGATATGATCCTTCATGTAAAGTGCACCGTTAAATCACTTTGATATAGATGTAGTGTAGATAATTAATTAAAAAAAAAAATGTTAGCTTAACTGTAGTTGAACTACTTTAAATGATGAGCAGCTTGCAGTTTGAGAAGCTATACCCAACAGTGATTATATATAACAACATTATGCCTTCTTAGATCAATTTCTAAGAGCGGAAGGTCCAGTATGTATTGCTATTCTGACTTGTGTCGTTTCCTAGTGTCACATCAAGCCATGGAGGCACCTTGATTGCTCTGTTCAGATTTTACCTACAGAGGACAAAGCGACTGAAGCAGCTATTTAAGTCATTTAACATGATTTTATTGGCTTAGTTCAAACTGATAAAGCTTGCGATAAATGCACTAAGGACAAATAGTTTGCATCCAATTCATCATTGTCCTCTTACAATTGTAAATGCATTGTAATGCATGGAGATGGAAGTGACTCTCAATGGAACTGGACACAATATGGATGCTTTCTCTCTTTCACTTCTCACCTAGTACACATACATGTGCAAGAGAACAAGGCCAAAGTGTTTTGATTTTAGAGTTTGGCTTAAAAGACCATGATGTTGACTACAATTTTGTATTGTTTAATATTTGCTCTCTTTGTTCTGTAGGACATACATGAAGGCTTTGAAGACAATTTTGTTTTCAGAAGAGACACAATTGTATATGATGTAAAAACTGGGCAAAAATATTCAGCATTCAAACATATTCACTAAGAACATTTTTGAACCACACAAGCATATTTTAATAAAAGCTGTAATAGGGAATATTGCATCACCTTATATTTGTTGTGCAAGAGGTGAGTGAGCAAAGTAAAAATGTTGAACCTTAGAAAAAACAGCCTTTTATATAATTTCATAGAAGGAAATGCCCCTGTTAGCAAGAACTGCCCTATTCAAATAGTCTGCATGAATATTTATGCGATGTATTCCTCACTTATGCTGTGAGTTCTGCCAACATCAGCTTTCGTTAGAGACTTTGATGTCTTGAATATAAGAGCTGCAGAGATTTGGGTCTCTCTTTGACAACATGAAACTTTCTAGTACAGTATGTTCGGGTGTTAAATGTACATATTGCAATTTAGCTTCTTTTGGGGGGAGAGTGCTGTTTGTTGTTGACTCAGACACCCGTATACATCAGCCACTGAAAAGGAAATGGTAGCATTTATACTTTACTCAATATGATCAGACACAAAATTAAAACTACCTACCAAATATCATGTAGGTCCACCTTGTACTGCAAAAACAGCTCCGATACACTGAAGCATTAACTCCACAAGACCTCTGAATGTGTCCCGTGGCATGGCAACAAAACATTAGCACTTCTGGTCTACATGGATCTGATATGTTGGTCCAGCACATTCCATAGTTCAGGAGTGTCCAATCCTGTTCTTGGAGGGCCAACGTCCTGCAGAGTTTAGCTCCACCCAGCCCCTTCACAATTGCCTGGAAGTTTCTTGTGAGTCTAAAGACTCAGATTAGCTGGTTTAAGGACAATGGGTCTCATTCATGAAACACGAGCAGAACAAATTTTTGTGTAAATCGCGTGTAAAGTGGTTTTGGCGTAAATTTTCGGATTCATTAAAACGTTCGTATTTTCCAAATGTTAGTTGGTACGAAATAAATCTACACCTGCTCCCAGCCACGCGTAAATAGTGCATTTAACGGCTGCATTTTAATTCACCTTAATTGGGTACATATTTACACAGCATTTTGAAAAAAATATTATATATATTAATTACATACGTTTTTTCTTTTAACTTTTATTATGAGAGCCAGTAATAGGATCTGTAATATGCTGCCAAACTTTCTTTTTTAGGACCTGATACGCCACTAGTATGCTTGAAAATAAAATGTGACGTTTTGAATGAACTTCTGATAATAAAACTTCAATTTCTGCAGCTGAGAAATGTTTCTTTTTCAGTCACTTTTGAGAAGACATGTTGAAATCCTTCGTTTGGTGTCATAATATGATGCTCATATATAGTTGTCAGTCAAATTTAATGGGAGGGATTTATGGTAATTGAGAGTGAGCGTGCACGCGCGTCCCATTTACGACTGATTGGAATTCATTAACACACACACACACACATTTCACTATCACATCTGACGTTTACGAAGTTTTTGTGAATCAGGAGAAGAGTTTTTGGGAAGTTCTCTTTACGCGCAAATCACTCAGATATTTACACGTATATTTACGAATGTTTCATGAATGAGACCCAATGTCCTTAAACAGGTTTAGACACCCAGGCAAATGAAAATATATGGGAACACATTGCCATGAAGAGACGTGGTCTGTAAAAAACTTGCAGGGTTGTACATGTCAAAGTAACATCCACTTGAATGCCAGGACCCAAGGTTTCCCAGCAACCTTTTTCCCATAGTGAAGGGGACTCCAACCCTGCTCCTGGAGAGCTGCCATCAAGCAGATTTCAACTCCAACCCCAAACATCCCTGAACCAAGTAATCAAGGTGTTCAGGTTTACTTGATACTTACAGACAGGTGTGTTGGAGCAGGGATGGAACTTAAGTGTGCAGTACAGTAGTTCTCCATAAGCAATGTTTGAACCCTGCCATAGCACATTCAGCTGCCAACTCTTCCCCAGTTAAATAACATTCACTCACCAGGCCATTCACCTGATCTAAAAGAAAATGTGATTCACCAGGTAACCTTCTTAGATTGTTCCATGGTCCAGTTTTGATACTTATGTATCCTGTTAGATTTGAGTACGGCCTTCGATATGATCATAATATTTTGGTATCTCAACTAGAAAACCATTTTGGAATTCGTAGGACTGCTCTTAAACGGCTTGTCTTATCTAGCAGATAGAAGTTTTGCAGTTAAAATGACATACTGAATTCAGTGTTGTAGTCAAGACCAGCTCATTCGAGTCCGAGTCCAGATCGAGTCCAGAGAGGGTCGAGTCCGAGTCAAGACCGAGTTCAGAAAGGGTCGAGTCCGAGTCAAGACCGAGTTCAGAAAGGGTCGAGTCCGAGTCAAGACCGAGACCAGAGAGATTGGGTCTGAGACAAGACCTAAAGAAATCTTCAAGAGTATGTAAAATGTTTGGTGGAAACAATAAAGGTTAAAAGGGCCACATAGTATGTGGTGTAAAGGTAATTTTATTAGTATTATGAAGTGTTACTTGTCAATATTAAGTGCTCATTTTCACATAACATCGTTGTACCACTATACACATCCATATAACCTTTCTAGTACACATAACATTACTGTACGACTCTATATTGTAATTCCACATAACACTTCTAGTACAAGTAACATTACTGTACCACTATACCTGTAAATGTTCAACTGTAACAGCTTTTACATAACTTTTAACCTTGAAGCTTAACTAATGACTGCTAATATCCTTACAATGTATTGGATTGTGTGCACTTTAGATGTTGTGAAGATTACAGATGGGCATAATTACTTTTCAAAAAAATAAGTGAGGAGACCATCCAGCTACCCAACCAAGCACGATGTGGTCTCATGATCAATCCACCCCAACTAAAAACTCTCTCTACTGGTGCAGAGGAAGTGGGGACTGACAACAGTCACCATTTTATCACTTTCTGTAACAGCAACGGATAATCTAATGCTAATTTCCCTGGATGGTGCGTTTTAATGCAGGGTAAAATACACACTAGTCGAAGTTTTTTTAGTTACGGAGGCAGGAGGGTAACTTAAGGCCGGTGACACACTGGCTGCATGGCGTCTCTACTGCGTGACAGAAGCGTGGTGGTTGCTTCGCGTTTTCTGTCTTTACACACCAGAAGCGTGCCTGCACGCGGCGCTTGGCGCGCTGCTGCGGCTGTAGGTGACATAGAGGGAGGCCGCCAAAAAACCAGGCTCTTTATTTTTTTTATTACAATATCAAATTTATTTTTTTATTTTTTTTACACACCTACTGATAAGACACCGTCAACAGTATTGACGGCAAAATAGAGTATGTTTGACAGGTGCAATATTTGAAAATCGACCATTATTAATTTATTTTTAAAATTACATTTATATCTGAATTTATGTCAACCTATAGACTTTCAAATATCCAAATGTCATGAAGTAATATGTATTTGTGTACAAAATGACATATAAACATATTTTCCTAGTATATTTTGCCTGGAAACGCTTCCAACATGCACGCGTGTCGCGTGAAAAACAGGCGTCGGTTCTATTTCTAGCATGCACGGGTTTTCCGCGCGTCTCACGCAGGCAGTCTGCAAGATCTAACCTGTTAACATGGGAGCCGAATTAAAAACAGACACGCCACGCATCCAGTGTGTTGCTGGCCTAACGTCTCACGTCAAAAGAAAATCACCAGTCATTGGATGTGTCAATCATGCATCAATTTAAATAAACATTAACATACAGTAATAATCATGAAATATTGTGATTGGGACTCGAGTGGACTCGGGCATAAGTCCGATTCCTAATATGTTCGAGTCCGAGTCAATACCGAGTCAAAATGCACACGAGTCCATGACAAGACCGAGACCATTAAATTACGAGTCTCGAGTACTCAACACTGCTGAATATATGTCAACACCAGCTCCACTAAAGTGCGGACTCCCTCAAGGGTCTATTCTCGCCCACCTTTTATTCTCACTGTGCTTACTCCCTTTCTGGAGCTATATGTTTAGGAAACATAAACTTTTGTTTCATTGCTATGCCAATGATAAACAGACTTATTTGCCTTTTCAAAAAAGCTGTGGGTCTGGTATGAGTTCATTTTTCAACTGTCTAACTGACATCAAGGACTGGATGGCGTTTAATTTCTCAAGACATTAGTAGACTGGCATTCCTCTGTTTGGCCTATGAGATCATCAGATCAGCTTCTATTGGTGGTTCCCTGACCTAGATTAAAACTGAGAGTGGATTGTACTTTCTCGGTTGCTGACCCCAAACTTTGGAACTCTTTGCCCTCACGTATCAGATCAGCACAGACCTCTTTAGTTTTAAATTGTATTTTTATTTTCAGCAGTTTGAGATACATTAGCTCCTCTCTGTGATTGGACCAGTCAGTCTTGCCTTTACTTGCTTTGAGCACCCCTTGATCCTGACCCCAGTAGGTACGTATGCCGGTAACACAGCACAAGGCTTGCCTTTTTTTAGATGCTTTGACTTACTCTAGTCTCTCTCTCACTCTATCACTATTTGGCCCTTCTCAAAATCAATCAGATATTTTCGCCCATTTTTCCTGCTTCCAACACACAAAATTCATGACTCAAGTTTACATATATTTTACACTTTTGTTCTCCACACAAAGTATGGTGGATAATTACTAAAGCTATTGTGTATTTGTATGTTACTGTAAGCTTGATTACTTATGAAAAAAGACACCAACTCCTTAGTCCTTTTTAATTAAAGCAAAATATTTTGTTCAGCATAATCCTTGTGAGTGATCTAAACTGAGTATAGACAATGGCAACAGCACACAAAAAAAATTAATAAAAAAAATCAGACCATAAAAAGAAGTAAACCAGATTGACAAGAGTCTGTCCTTTAAGTTTGGTCTGTTCTAGGAAAAGTTCCTTTGAGTAAAAGGGCATCACTTATGTTAAGAGCCGTTCTGCCAGTCTAAGACAAGTAACATAATAGCGCAATCAGAGTTTAGTGAGTGATATGAGGCAGTTGAATGGATTTGGATTCTTATTTTTATTTCTTTTTCTGATAATGGTGCAGAGCAGGGTCTCTGTGGTATTGTTTGCATCAATGATTGCATTTGATTGACAGCTGGGTCTGTTTATCATAAAGTCCTCAGAGCTTACGATCAAATCACTGGCTGTTGAAAAGCCCCAAGACTATGCTCCACATGAATCAGACAGGTCAAGCCTATTATGTGATGCTCCCACAGATGTCACTGCCATTTGTTAATTGACAACAGGGATAATTAGCGTGGACTTCTGCATGGAAAGCAGAAACAAAATAACACTAAACTTGACATTAAAGGGTTTGTTCACCCAAAAATGAACATTTTGTCATTAATGACTCACTCCCATGTCGTTCCAAACCTCCGTTCATCTTCGGAACACAGTTTAAGATATTTTAGATTTAGTCCGAGAGCTTTATGTCCCTCCATTGAAAATATATGTAGGGTATACAGTCCATGTCCAGAAAGGTGATAAAATCATCATCAAAGTAGTCCATGTGACATCAGGGGGTCAGTTAGAATTTGTTGAAGTATCAAAAATAAATTTTGGTCCAAAAAATGATGACTTTATTCAGCATTGTCTTCTCTTCTGGGTCTGTTGTAAGCTCGTTCACAACACTGCAGTGTAGTGATGTACGGTTCGTGAATGAATCATTTGATTTAACCAGTTCTTCTTGAACCAGTTCACCAAATCGAACTGAATCGTTTGAAACAGTTTGCGTCTCCAATAAGCATTAATCCACAAATTACATAACCTGCTAACCTGACCCCCCATTATGGGACTCACAACTAAAAGTGCTCTACCTAACTTATAATTGTAACAGTTTCCTACGTCAGTTTGTTACAAACATAATTTTGGTGTGTTTGGAAAGAAGACCCTTTGGACTTTACTTTTCATCAACCAGATTTGATAGTGCTCAAAAATATTACAAGTTATTGTTCCTTGATTTTTAATATATATATATATATATATATATATATATATATATATATATATATATATATATATATATATATATATATATAATATGTATACATGCAATCAGTGGCAATCTAGAAAAGTAATGGGTTGAAAATCACATGTCTCATGAGATTCTATTTCAAATCTGAATAAAGATTTCATGAAAAACTAGACTCCTGCAAATACCCCCTCCCCCTCCCCCCAATAAAAAAAAAAATATTTACCAACTGTATTGAAGGCTTCTACAAACTATTTAGTCATTAAACGTACCACTGCATTTTTTTTTTTCAATTATAAAACACTAGACAGACACTTAGATATCATGTAAGTGATTTATTTGAGCACTAAAAAAAAATACAATAATAATTATTTGAGTAAGATAAATAATAATAATAATAATAATAATAATAATAATAATAATAATAATAATAATAAAAAAAAACGATTTAACTTTGTATGCCAGTTATAGAAAATCCAGAAATTGCTAGAAATGCAGCGTTTCCAGTGAATTACATTGCAAATAAGTGCCGGTGTGGTGATGGCCACTTAAATAATCCACTCTTTCTATCCATATAGACGCATTCACTTTGATAGCTGCAATCATAAATTAATAGCAAGCTGATTTGGGCTGATTTGCACTCAAACATATGGTAATCATGCAGATACATTCACATTCAACATAAAACACACTCTCACATATATAAAAACTGTTGAAAAATAAAACAAACAAAGAAAAAGGCGATTACTATAGGTTCCGCCTCCATCAGCTAACAGGTGCGTCAGAGCGTGCCACGAGCCGTTACGAGAGAGCACCAGAATTCAAATATACTATCTTTCGCCTATCTTTCATTCACTTTTTTTCCCCTGGTGGATCGTCTCATTCTGTTTGTGACACTGCAATACCATGCAATTTTTTTTACTACCAAGACACAGTTTCTTAGTGTGAGTTATATTTCGCTCGGCTCAGTGTTCATCTTCAGTTCTTTCTTCACAGCAGATCAGTCAGTGTACTGTTTGAGTAAATGAATTACTCCGGGATATTGGTTTGTCTTAAAGGTCCCCTTCTTCGTGATCCCATGTTTTAAACTTTAGTTAGTGTGTAATGTTGTTCTTAGTATAAATAATATCTAAAGCTCAAAGTTCAATGCCAAGCGAGATATTTTATTTAACAGAATTTGCCTACAAAAAATGACCCGTTTGGACTACAGCCCTCTAGTTCCTGCAGCAGTGACGTTACTAGGGGTGTAACGGTATGCAAAAATCACGGTTCGGTATGTACCTCGGTTTTAAAGTCACGGTTCGGTTCATTTTCGGTACTGCACTTTTTTAAAATACTTTTTAATAAAATATATATAAAATAAAATAAAAAAAGAATAAGAAATAAAATACTGCTGCAAAGTTCTCCACTAAATAAAATACTCTCAGTCTCAAATCAATATCATATAATAAAATATGAAAAATATAAATAACTATGATTACAGTGCAGCATTACCAATCCCAGCTTGTAGGCCTGCTTCACCAGAACCGTGCCGTGCCTGCTGCTGTAGGTGACAGGGAGACCGCCGACAGACCAGGCTTTTGTGTTCATGACAACAATATCTATACTTCATGTTGAGCATAAATATAAAGCCTACTGATAAAGGACACCATCAACAGTACTGACGGCAAAATAGACTATGTTTGACAGGTGCAATATTTGAAAATCTATAATAATTTATTTTATTTTTTTAAATTACATTTATATCTGAATTTATGCCAACCTTTAGACTTTCAAATATCAAAATGTCATGAATTAATATGTATTTGTGTACAAAATGACATATAAACATATTTTCCTAGTATATTTTGCATTGAAATGCTTCGTAAAAAATGGGTGTCGGTTCTATTTCTAGCATGCACGCGTTTTCCGTGCGTCTCACGCAGGCATGGGAGCCGAATTAAGAAAACAGACATGCCACGCAGCTGAGATGCTTGCACCACGTATCCAGTGTGTCGCCAGACTAAGAATCAGCTGCAGGGCGGGATTTGCGCTGAACGCGGAGATTTCCGCCACCTAATATGTTCGTTTGGAAACACGAAAATGTTCCGTGCACAAAATATTGCATTCAATCATTCGGTACACACGTGCATCGTACCGAAAACCCTGTACCGAAACGGTCCAGTACGAATACACGTACCGTTACACCCCTAGACGTCACTAAAACATTTTTTTGACTAACCTCCGCCCACATGAATTCACAAACAGGGGGCGTGGTCTTGTTGCGCTCAGACGGAGAAGAAGGAAGAGCTGCGTTTGTGTTCGACATGTCGTTGAAATGCTGTTATTTTCATCTCAGAGTCCAATCATCTTTGTTTGGGCTTACCAGGGATGCTGTCCTTGGAGATTAATGGTTACAATTTATGTTTAACTCGGTTCCAAAAAATTATACTCCACATGTAAAACTTTGTGCAGCACATTTTGATGAAGACAGCTTGCTCAATCTCAATCAGTTTAATGCCGGATTCGCAAAAAGGTTATTATTAAAAGATGGAGCAGTTCCCTATTTGTCTTGAGAAGGCGTTGTTTATGGACCACAACCGGTAAGTGTATTTTATTATTTAAGTTGGTTTAACAGTTTCTGTAACTTACTACACAAAGGCGATGTTTAGCTTTGTTAACTAGATATTAGGGCAGCGCAAAAAAAAACGAATGCGATGTTTATGCACATCTGTCAGTAAAAACGCTTCTGTGATCTCCAGCAAGTGCGTTCTAGCCCAATCGCGTTACCAGGAGGTCAGCCTGCTCTAAGCTGGTGTCGAATCACAACACAGGAACCGCTGGCCCAATCAGAACTCGTTACGTATTTCTGAAGGAGGGACTTTATAGAACAAGGAAGTCATCAGCCCGTTTTTGTGACAGTGAAAACAGCGGTATACACAGACTGGTGAATTGTGTGAAAAATGCTGTGTTTTTTTACACGCGAAACATGAACACATGTTATATTGCACACTGTAAACACAATCAAAGCTTTAAAAAAGTGCAATAAACGGGACCTTTAACTCAGAGGGAGTTTCAGCCACGTTAAAAAAGTTAACAGCTTAAGTCATTTGTGGATTAATGCTTATTGGAGATTCTAACCATTTCAAACAATTCAGTTTGATTTGGTGAACTGGTTCAAGAAGAACCAGTTAAATTGAATGATTCGTTCACAAACCGGACATCACTGCACTGCAGTGTTGTGAACACGCTCACAAACAGACACGGAAGTGAATAGTGAATAAAGTCATATTTTTTGTTATTTTTGGACCAAAATGTATTTTCGATGCTTCAACAAATTCTAACTGACCCTCTGATATCACATGGACTACCCTGATGTTTTTATTATCTTTCTGGACATGGACAGTATACCGTACATACGTTTTCATTGGAGGGACAGAAAGCTCTCGGACTAAATCTAAAATATCTTAAACTGTGTTCTGAAGAAGAACAGAGGTCTTTTTCGGGTAAGTCATTAATGACAAAATTTTGGGGTGAACAAAGCCTTTAAAATTATTTATTTTGGTCTGTCCTTATTACAAAAACAAGTCGGAATCAACATGTGTTTGTTTTAGACAATAGCCACAACAACAATAAAAAGGAGTTTAGTTTTCTAGTAACATATAGAACTTCTGGAAATCAAATCAAAGCATTTACAGTCTAATATGCTAAATTGGGGCTCATTAAACATTTCTTATTAAAATAACTGTTGAAAATAATAATTGCTTAATATTTTGTAAAATAGTTTTAGTAGACCTGAGAAACTTTTTAAGATTCTTTGATAGACATAAAGTTCAAAAGAACAGAACAGATTTTGAGTTTTGAGATAAATGTCTTTCCTGTCACATTTGATCAATCTGATGCATCCTTGTAGAATAATATTAATTACTTAATTATTATTAGATTTAATATTAAATCTAATAATTACTCTTATTATTAATAATCTTCAATTATTAAAAGTATTAATTAAAAAAAGTAAATAAAAAATAATCTTATATATTGTATATATTTATGATATTTTTTGTCATCTTTAAAAAAAAAAAAAAGAAAATAAGAAATAAAAGAAAAAGAATAGTAAAAAAGATTAAACATTTCAGTTTTGTGCCTCACGCAGCAATAATGTCTTCTAATTATAATTGGAATAATCATTAGGTCAAACATTAAAACTCATTGGGAAACAAAACATAAAGACAGCCTAAGTTTCTTTCTCCTGTGTTTTGCTCTTTTCTCGATGAGGCAATTTGCCACCATTTTCCAACAGGAGCAAGGAGAACCTCTCTGGCTGCCCTGTTTGGATCCATTAGTGATGCATTGGGATCTCTCCCTGACACTCAATCCAATGACACAACAGACTCCGACCTTGTTGTAATCCCACTCCAGTAAGGGAGACGACATCATGGGCCCAGAGCACAGGCTGGTGGGCCCTGCAGTGGACTCTGTCTCACAAAATGAATTGGTCTCCATGGGCGGCATATAAACAACCTCGAGAAGCCTTTCATTTGGAGATCTGAACCTTTTTCCCCCTAAATCCCATCTTTTAGCAGATTAAATATTTAAAAGATGGGTATTTATTGTCTTTTTCCGCTAAAATGAGACGGATAGTCTCCTAGACTTGTCTATATATATATATATATATATATATATATATATATATATATAATACTTAATAATAATAATTATAATACATAATAAATACAGTTGTTTATTGTTAGTTCATGCTAATTCATAATTAAATTTATATATAATGTATATTTAATCATTGACCATATTTGTAAGACTCCAGAAAGAACAAAAAAAAAAACATAAAAGTGGTGCATTTGAAGTGTGTGATATATTTGAAGTGTGTGATATATTTTACACTTCCTGAAGCCATGACATAGCTTTATGTGAAAACAGACCAAAAAAGCTGTTGATTGAAAAAAGAAAGAAAGAAAGAAAGAAAGAAAGAAAGAAAGAAAATGTACACAGTTATACTCAGTGAAATAATTGAAGTTAGAATAATTAATTTACACAACCCCCACAATATTAAATACTAATCAAATTAGCGTAATTTGTCTAACATGGCCAGTGCATAGTTTTGTTAAGTGATGAAAAATCCCATGCACGTTACAGGAACATATGCAACCTTGTTTCCACAAGTCAAGTCACCTGTATTTATATAGCGCTTTTCACAGTACAGATTGCAGCTTCACAGTGTTAAACAGGAAAAACACATGCTGATCACAACAGAAAACAGTCAGTTTATCATTTAAAGTCAGTTAATTTTTGATTCAGTGATGTCATCATACAGTGACGTCATTCAGTTCTCTTCCAATAGTATACGTGCAGTCAAGTAAACAATGTTGCCAGAAATTGTGTCCTGAACTAAGCAAGCCAAAGGCAACAGTCGCAAAGAACCAATAATGTAAATTTTAAAATGTATATGATGTTTAATAGGGAGCCAGTGCAGTGTTGACAGAACTGGCAGAACATACTTCCTGGTTCTAGTAAGAAGTCTAGTAGCTTGTACATTTTGGACCAGCTGTAGTTTGTTATAAGTGTGCAGAGCAACCAATAAAGCATTTTATTTATTTATTTATTTATTTATTTATTTATTTATTATTTTTTTATATCAGCTATGGATTCTATTAATTTTGTGAATTTATATGTTTTGTCTAATTTCTAGGATGGACGACTGCAATGCTCTTCTGGCTGGACTTCCATCAAGCACAATCAAACCTATGCAAATGATTCAGAATGCAGCAGCACGACTGGTCTTCAACGAGCCTAAAAGAGCCCATGTTACAACTCTCTGTATCTCCTTGCACTGGCTACCATTTGCGGCTTGCATCAAGTTCAAGACATTGATGCTTGCATAAAGAACAGTCACAGGCTTAACACCCACCTACTTCCACTCACTATTACTAATCTACATCGCCTCCAGAAGTTTATTGAGCAACTCCTCATGGTACCATCACAGAAAGGCTCAATATCACTTTCCAGAACATTCTTGTTCACCATTCCTGGCTGGTGGAATGATCTTCCCACCCCTATCTGGAACAGAGATGCTCACAAGTCTCTGAGCTAGAGTCCAAGTCAAGTCTCAAGTCTCTGAGCTAGAGTCCAAGTCAAGTCTCAAGTCTCTGAGCTAGAGTCCAAGTCAAGTCTCAAGTCTCTGAGCTAGAGTCCAAGTCAAGTCTCAAGTCTCCTTATTATATTAAGTCTCTGGTTATAATAAATGTTGCATCACGTACAGCGACCCATCCAAGCTGCTTAGAACACTGCATAGCTATATATAAGGAATTCAAAGCATGTAATATGTTAATATGACAACTCTATCTATTAGCATACAATATCAACTTTGATTTTGGTATATAATCAGTGTAAACAGGCTATTGCAACATGACAAAAACACCAAGAATGCTTTACTTTTAAGTTAATATCTGTATTTTGCATTTATGGATTCAGTAATGGCCTTCTGTCTGTCCTGGCTGTATAGCTGCACACCTCTTGTCTGGCTTAAGAATGAACAAAGCTACGCTGACTTATGTTATTCATACAATACCTACTCACAAATAAACATCAAAAACAAAGCCGGCTGCAATGAATTTCTGTGCAAAACAACTTTTACTACAAACACTTCCACACAAGAACATTGTTATCACACAAGAACATTTTGATAGAGAACCAAAAATATTTAAAGTAGATAAAATTAGAATAAATAAAATGGAAATGTCTACATACTATTACTACTGTAAACTTTGCAAATAGGACATCAGCCCCTTCAAGTCAATGAACAATAACAAAGTGGGCTGCAATGAATATCTGTGCAAAACGTCATGGCTCCGCTCCTACCCAATGACAGAGGCACGCAGGTTTTTTTCCACTGGAGTACTCACGTGAAGGATGCGTGCACAACTAATAACTAATATCATCACGCTATAAAGGGTTGGCCTGCGCTGGGTGCGCCCCTCCCCCTATAACTGTTCTGTCTCGCGGAGGAGCTCATTTGTGTGCATCTGTGTGAAACACGCGCTCTGAAACACGCATAGGAAAAAAGAGCGACAGAAAGAACGGCTCCCCTCCAGCCGTGACTCGGCTCCCATCGTTCATGTTTATGAGCCGTTCAAAAGAATCGGTTCGTTCGCGAACGTCACAACTCTAACAGCGAGCTCATCTGACGTTTACTAAAAATTAACATTGTTCACGAGTCCCGGAGCTCGAGTCCGAGTCGAGTCTGAAGTCTTTCGAGGACGAGTCTCAAGTCGAGTCTGAAGTCACTGTTTGTGCGACTTAAGTCGCACTCGAGTCCGAGTCTCAAACTCGAGTCCCCATCTCTGATCTGGAATGCTGAATTCCTGACAATTTTAAAGCGACAGCTGTAAACTCATCTCTTTCGAAACTTGGCTTCATCCTAAAAAAAAAAATTATCTTAATCTATTCCTTCTTTTTCTAGCTTGTACTTATTTGAACAATGCATAAAACTTGGTATTACAAGCACTTCCTATGTCTGTTTGCCTCTTTAAGAAGAAACGCATTATGTATCCCTTATGTAAGTCGCTTTGTATAAGTGTCTTCAAAATAACTAAATGTAAATGCAATATGATGCTGCTAAAAATAACAGTATTTGGTGTAAATTAAATGTGTTTAGGGTTTAAGGTTAAAAAGAAAACTCATAATTTTCCACATACTGTAAATTAGTATTTCTTCTCTATGCCCCGCCTTCTGAAACGCAAAGATTTTTACAAGAATCATTGGTCCAAAAAGTGAGGTATGCTCTGATCGGCCAGCTATCCAGTGCATTTTAATTGGCTAAACTTAAATGTTATGCCCCTTAACATATTGTCATCCCCTGTCAGGTCGGAGCGATGAGATGTAAACATAAAACCTATCTCAATGAAACAGTGTTACATACCATGGCCTCGAGTGGGCAAAGGCCGGCTTCAGTGAGCAGAGGTGGGCCAGCTTGAGAACAGTGCGGCTGGCAGATTCTACAAAGGAGCTTGCGGCAACCACATGTGACGACCCCGGGCTCGACTCTGCTTCGTCCATGGAGAAAGCCAATCTGGCAATCCACAGTGCAAAGTTGAATACATCAACTTCCTCAGTGGCCTGCACGGATTAGCTCCAGGCATGACGAAGCAGATATCCTCTTTTTGAAGTTTTGCTTTCACTGTGAAAAAAACACAGCATAAAAATCTCTTTGGAATTAAGACTTTAGTCTTTGAAACTTTACAGATCTTCTTTATGCACCAAGAGTTTGTAACACTCTAATGAGAAAGTAAAAATTTAAATCGCATCATATAACCCCTTTAATAGAGTAATAAATCTAAGTGTGTGCACTCTGTGTGTGATTTGATAATGGTCTACTTGATAACATCAGATTGCACATCATTACAACAACACTTACCATATTATCGCAGACGATGCTGTATATTGCACACCAAAGCCTCGACTTGAGTGGAAAATGAAATCATCCGCAGTTGAAAACTTTAAGTTTACAGACGCAATGTAAAGATACAGCGGTATGCTTGTATTTTCTGTGACAACATATCCGTGCCACTCAAATTAGAAAACTTTATTACAACTTTATTACAGACCTGACCTGTTGAAAAGAGATGTTCTTCATCGCCCCTGGGGTGGCGCCACTCTTCTCTCTATAGAAGATAGAAATATGGACTGAAATATGGCAAATAGTCTTAGAGTTTATACTTGACTAACTGGGGCCCAGGTCAAGAAGCAGGCAAACTGGCTAAACCGACCGTCTGCTAGCTGCCTCACCTCACAGAGGTCAGTTAATTCTCAGTACATAGAGACTCTTTCACCTAGATATCACATTATAGACACTGTGTCTGTTCTCCGAACTAGAAAAAAAAAAAAAAAAAAAAAAAAAAAAACATCCAAAACAAATTAAGAGTAACAATTTAATCGAGGTTCAACACACACAAAACAGATGCAATAAGGATAAACAAATGATACATCTTGGTTTATTGAATATCAGATTCCTTTCTACGAAAACACTTTTTGTAAATAATATGATCACTGATCATAATCTAGATGTGCTCTGTTAGAAAGAAACCTGGCTAAAACCTGATGATTACATTGTTTTAAATGAGTCCACTCCCCAAGATTACTGTTATATACATGAGCCGCATCCAAAAGGCAAAGGGGGAGGTGTTGCTTAAATTTGTAATAATGTTTTCAGGATTTCTCAGAGGGCAGGCTTCAAGTATAACTCGTTTAAAGTAATGGTGCTTCATATAACCTTATCCAGAGAAACAAATGTTAATGATAAATCCCCTGTGATGTTTGTACTGGCTACTGTATACAGGCTACCAGGGCACCATACAGACTATATTAAAGAGTTTGCTGAATTTACATCCAAGTTAGTTCTGGCTGCAGATAAAGTTTTAATAGTTGGTTGATAATGAAAAGGATGCTTTGGGATAAGCATTTATAGACATTCTCAACTCTATTGGGATTAGACAACATGTTTCAGGACCTACTCATTGTCCAAATCATACTCTAGATTTAATACTGTCACATGTAATTGATGTTGATAGTGTTGAAATTATGCAGCCAAGTGATGATATCTCATATCATTATTTAGTTTTGTGCAAACTTCATATAGCCAAAATTGTAAATTCTACTTCTTGTTGCAAGTATGGTATAACCATCACTTCAACCACATAAGAGTGCTTTTTAAGTTATCTTCCTGATGTGTCCGAATTTCTTACCATATCCAAAACATCAGAACAACTTTATGATGTAACAAAAACTATGGACTACAGTATCACATCAGACAGTGCACTATAGACCCTCTGAGGAACAGTTCCACTAATTATCTTCTATAGGACAGGAAGAATTGTATAATCTTGTTAAATCATCCAAACCAACATGCTTCCATAAGTCATAGATCCTCTTCTGACTATTATTAATTCCTCATTGTCATTAGGATATGTCCCCAAAACCTTCTAACTGGCTGTTATTAATTCTCTCATCAAAAACCACAACTTGACCCCAAAAAACGAGTTAATTAAAGACCGATTTCGAATCCCCCTTTTCTGTCCAAGATACTAGTAAAGGTAGTATCCTCAAAATTGTATTCCTTCTTAGAGAAAAATGGTATTTGTGAGGATTTCCAGTGAGGATTTAGACCGTATCATAGTACTGAGACTGCTCTCCTTAGAGTTACAAATAACCTGCTCTTATCATCTGATCGTGGTTGTATCTCTCTATTAGTACTATTGGATCTTAGTGCTGCGTTTGACACTATTGATCACAACATTCTTTTGCATAGACTTGAACACTTTGTTGGCATTAATGGAAGTGCATTTGCATGGTTTAAATCATACTTATATGACCGCCATCAATTTGTAGCAGTGAATGAAGAGGTATAATTAGAAGAATGGCATCTACGCTAATATTATTCTGTTTTTTCTCTTATTCCGAGGTCACCGTAGCCACCAGATCCAGTCTGTATCCAGATCAGAGGGTCACTGCAATCACCCGGATCCAGTACGTATCCAGACCAGATGGAGGATCAGCACCCAGAAAGGACCTCTACAACCCTGAAAGAAAGCGGAGACCAGGACAACTAGAGCCCCAGATACAGATGCCCTGTAAAGACCATGTCTCAGATGACCACCAGGACAAGACCACAGGATACAGACGATTCTTCTGCACAATCTGACTTTGCTGCAGCCTGGAATTGAACTGCTGGTTTCGTCTGGTCAGGGGAGAACTGGCCCCCCAACTGAGCCTGGTTTCTCCAAAGGTTTTTTTCTCTCCATTCTGTCACCGATGGAGTTTTGGTTCCTTGTTGCTTAGTTGGAATAACTTCATCTACAGCAATATCGTTGACTTGATTGCAAATGAATGCACATACACTATTTAAACCGAACAGCGATTACATCACTGAATTCAATGATGAACTGCCTTTAACTGTCATTTTGCATTATTGACACACCGTTTTCCTAATAAATGTTGTTCAGTTGCTTTGACACAATATATTTTTTTAAAGCGCTATATAAATGAAGGTGACTTGTCTTGACTTGAATCCGCTAAAGTAAGCCGATAGGTTGGAATACTTGCTTGGTTATGTATTTGCTCAAAGATGTATAAGTTTAACCAAAAATGCTATGGACTGCAGGTTTAATACACAGAATGTTTTCATATATATATATATATATATATATATATATATATATATATATATATATATATATATATATATATATATATATATATATATATATATATATATTACTTTTGTAAGAACCAGTGTTCTTTCTTTCCTTCTTTCTTTCATGGAGTAATTCATTTATAATTAAATGCATTGATATTGAACTGTGAAATTACACCATCCACAGAAATTCCAAGAAGAAATCAGTAACAATAACACTACAACTATAACACCAATCATCATGCTATGCTTTACAGTTGAGGCAACATGAAACCTGCTTTTAGGAGGGGAAAAATCAATGTTTAATTTCCACTCAGCTGTTGTTCTGTGGGCTTCAAGATCAACTTGCCCTTCAAAAACCCCTTCAACTAATGCTTCAAACTAAGTGTGTGTGTGTCTGTTTGTGTTTAAAGCAAAGCTCGATTTTTATTTAACTCAAGTGTTTAAGGTCCTTCTTGTATAAACAATGAATGTTTTCAAAGTACTACTAGTTCCTGCATTAACATGCATGTGGCATATATGATATGTAACTCAGACCAGTTGAAATATGTTGTTGCTTAATGAACACTTTTGTCATGGCTATGGTTTTTATAGAGACAATATCATTTGCCTTTTTTTTACAGCTTTGGCTCATCCAAGAAAGAAAGAAAGAAAGAAAGAAAGAAAGTGTCATGGTTCATGAATTAACTATCTCTCTCTCATCTAGTGTGCTGTTGTGAGTGTGTCTGTGGGCGTGCTCACCGATCAGCGCTTGTGGCGCTGGTGTCTGAGCTCACACAACAAATACAACAGCTAAGAGTTTCCACTGCGCCGCCCACACCGCCAGCTCAGCCCCCACCACCAGAGCCACAGCCGTGGCGAGAACCGAGACTGCCTACACCTGAAGGATATGCAGGTGAACCAGAGTTTTGCAGAGCATTTTTGACCCGATGTTCTATGCACTTTGCATTACAGCCTCAGACATTCGATCAGGAACAATCCAAAGTGGCATTTGTGCTGACGCTGTTATCGGGCAGGGCGGCTCTCTGGGGAACGGCGGTGTGGGAGAATCAAGACCCATGCTGCGCTTCATTCCAGCCACTCTCTGAGGAGATGAAGAGGGTTTTCAATCGGACGGTGGCGGGTAGGGAGGCAGCCAGAATACTCGCCGATCTCCGCCAAGGTAACGGTTCGGTGTCGGAATATTCTATCCAGTTCCGCACCCTGGCTGCAGAGTGCCGATGTAACGAGGAAGCGCAGTGGGACAGATTCCTGCATGGGTTGGCTGACCGTGTCCAGTGGAAGGAGGCAGTGAATTTATCTAACGTGCCCGAGGAGTACCAGGACCTGAGAGAAGTGTTCTGTAAGTCTTGTGCTGCTTCTCTTCCTCCACATCGTCCCTACGACTGTGCCATAGACTTAGTTTCAGGTGAATCATCGCCTAAGGGCAAGTTATATTGACTTTCTGTTCCAGAGAGGGAGGCAATGGAGAAATATATTTCTGATTCTCTAGCATCCAAGTTCATTTGACATTCCTCATCTCCAGCGGGGGCGGGGTTTTTTTTGTGAGGAAGAAGGATGGGTCTCTGAGACCGTGCATTGATAACCGAGGGTTGAACATCATCACGGTAAAGAATACTTATCCTTTGCCGTTGATGTCTTCAGCTTTCAAGCGATTACAGGGAGCATCCATCTTCACAAAATTGGATTTACATAACGCTTATCATTTGGTTAGCATAAGGAAGGGTGATGAATGGAAGACCGCTTTTAATACCCCTAGGGGGCACTTTGAATACTTGGTTATGCCTTTCGGGCTATCCAACTCGCCCACGGTCTTCCAGGCACTCGTCAATGACATGTTGAGAGATATGGTTGACCAATTCATATGTGTTTACCTGGATGATCTTTTCCTCTTCTCTCCAGGAACACGTTCAGCACGTCAGGCGAGTGCTTCAGAGGTTGGTAGAGAATAGGGCTTTTTGTCAAGGCAGAGAAATGCATTTTTCCCTTTCTAGGGTACATCGTCTCGTCTGAGGGAGTGCACATGGATCCTGACAAAGTTAAGGCTTTGATAGGTTGGCCAAGTCCAGATTCCCGTAAGGCCCTACAGAGGTTTCTGGGATTTGCCAATTTTTATCTGTGTTTTATTCGCAACTTCAGCCAACTAGTCGCGCCTCTGACTGCTTTGACCTCCCCCAGAACGACGTTCAGGTGGTCTGATACAGCGGAAGCTGTATTTGCCAAACTTAAGAGCCGCTTCGTTTCGTGGTGGAGGTCGACGCGTCAGAGGTAGGGGTAGGAGCAGTTCTTTCCCAACGTTCTTCCACAGACGACAAGATGCACTCTTGCGCATTTTTGTCTCATTGTTTGTCATCTGCCGAACGTAACTATGACATTGCTAACAGAGAGTTGTTGGCAGTCAAGTTAGCACTGGACATGGCCTCCCGATGGACGTGGTTTCCGACAGGGGACCCCAATTTGTGTCCAAATTTTGGCAAGAATATTGTAAATTATTGGGGGCTACTGTCAGTCTGTCTTCGGGGTTTCATCCCCATGGAGAGGGCCAACCAAGATCTGGACAGAGCTTTGCAATGTTTGGTTTCCAAGAATCCTTCCTCTTGGAGCCAACAACTTTCTATGGTGGAGTACGCCCACAATTCATTACCAGTGTCATCCACGGGCCTTACTCCGTTTGAATGTAGTTTAGGTTACCAACCACCAGTTTTTGCTAGTACGGAATCCGAAGTCGCTCTACTCACGCCTTTGTCCAGAGGTGTCACCACACTTGGACTAGAGCCCGTGAGACTCTTCTCCAAGTGGGGGTGTGCACCAAGGCCAAGGTCGATAGCCACCGGTCGAAGCCTCCCATATACGTCGTTGGTCAAAAAGTGTGGCTTTCAACCAAGAACATTTCTCTCCACTCCATGTCAAATAAACTTGCTCCCAAATTCATCGGCCCGTTTCCTGTCACCAAAATCATTAGTCCGGTGGCAGTCCAACTCAAACTTCCTCCTACGTACAGGAGAATCCACCCCGCCTTCCATGTATCAAAGATCAAATCCGTGTTTTGGGCACCCATTAATCCGCCAGATCCCGCCCCATGGATCCTATTGTTTATTCCTTTTATAAGTTCAGTAACCAGTGTTTCATGTTGTCAGATAGTTGTACTTCCCGGTGTGTTCCTGTACCTGTACCTGTTCCTGTGTCTGTCTAGTCGGATTGGATTCCCCGTGTCGTCGTCATTCCTCCCTGGATTACTTACTCAGCACTGGATCACCGAGCACCATCACAAGGGTTTACTACACTGACCGGAATACCACTCAAGGGATCATCATTGGATTGAGCACCTTCACCAGTTGTCCACCGAGGTCCCTGCGTCACTGTTCCATCCTGCATTGTGTCCGCCCGCCTGTGTTACTGTGTTACTATCATCATTGTCTTATTCTGACCATATTGCTGAGTTAATAAATAGCGTTATTGCATTTACATCCTGTTTCTGTCAGAAAGAGAGAAAGAAAGAAAGTTATTTTTGCTCTGGTGTCAAGGCTAATCATTTCTAAATTAAATTTGGTAGCACTTTAGATGGAACACTCTATTAACTATTCACTTATTACTATTCATAGTTTTCCCTCGGAAAACTCCTTATTTGCGTCGTATTAATAAGTAAGGTAAGGTAGTTATGATTAGGTACTGGGCAGGTATAAGGGATCTAGAATATGATTATGCAGAAATATGTGCATTATAAGTGTTATCAAACAGCCAGTTTGCTAGTAATATGCATGATGATAAGCAATTAGTTAGTAAATATTGTTCCTGAATCTATTGTGTTACCATCATTTTGTATCGATTCATTTATTAATTTCATTGCTCATTATCAGGATATCTAATTTCAAATTTCATATGTGAACAGTCACAGTCTTGTACACTATGCAGAATAAGTTAATAATCATTAAAATATTGACTAGGCCTCATTTATAACATCTAGTTCATGGTCTATTATTTAAGGATGAATGATAGACCAAATCTAGACATAGTAACATAAAATTGTATAACTATTATTTAACCTCACTGGTTATAACATTATTCTGATTTGACCTTGAATATAATTCTTGATTGACTGCTTGATTGCAAACAAATCAAAGTGATTATTGTAGAGTTTGAGCAAGAACTGACATATAAAGCATACTATTTGATAGTGAGGAATGGCAGCTGAATAACTCATGCTGAAATGAATGCACACTGACATGTCAAACACTGCTCAACAAAAGCTTTCACACGGATCAACATTTACCAGGGCCATCAGTCTGAAAGCCTGATCTGCAATGCAGGAGAGCTTATGATACATCTACATAATTGTAACATAGAGTCAGAGACGTTCGGATCCATATGCAGTGGTTTATTATCAGAATGGTCAAACAGGCAATGTTCAAAAGACAGTGCCAGGTATGTCAAGGGATATTCAAAATTGAAAACAGACGCAAGCAGAGGTTGGGGCAGCCAGCAGAGAATCACAGTCAGTGTAAACAATCCAAAGTAAAACATGGAAGGAACAAACACTAAGAAAACTCTCGGAAATGCCAGATGATTAAACACATGGTGATCATTATCCCTTAGCATGGGATTATGGGAAATGGAAATACAAGATGCCAGAGTCCTGAGTAGAGTGCCCTCTATAGGAGTTCATGGGCACTCCAGCTGATGATCGTGATATAAATAAATATGACATCTAATTATTAACACTCCCATCAATTTCCATCATGTCATGCAGGAAAAAAATCTAGACATTTAATTCTCAAGACTATCTGTTGGCTCAATAGCTGTATCTAAATAAATACATAAATAAGCATAAAGGGATTCATTCTGCATTTCCCTGTAATGCTTTATTTTTTGCATTTACTTATTTTTGCATTTTAAAAATGTGTTTTTAAATTTAATTATCTTCAGTTGTATCAAAATGACAGATGCTTAATATTTAAAGATGCACACAAATACAGAAAATCAGTCATGAGAAGACAGCTGCCATTATTTTCATCTCACAGTTCTTGCCATGGAAATTTCTTTGCTTGGCTATTAATTGTATTCACTTTCAAACACTTGTAAATGAGCTTCACATGACTAATTAACAGCAAAATGATGCATTATGGACACACACACACACACACACACACACTGACTTCACTGGCTATTCCTCTTTGCTGTCGAAATGATAAAGAGTGTACGATAAATACTACTGTCCTTGTTGTTTAATGGGGGCTTTATTGTTATCTATTAAAACCTCCTCAATTAATCCTGGTCCAAGTCTGTATGCAACACAAAGTCCTGTCAGAGCCCAATTTGTATTCATACATTTTATTTTTATTTTTTATTAAACAATGGCTGGCCAGATTTATAGTGAGTAAACACTGCTTTAGAGATTCCACACATAACAAAAACACGTTTATGATTATATGTCACAGAAATGAATAGAGAAGTCATCTTTGAAATTACTTTGACCATCCATAGAGGTCAGAAAACAATCCTCTTTTACGGCTATGTTACCCTCTCAAAGGTAAAGAGTCCAGTTATAAACAATTATAGACTGATGCCAATATTTTCCACAAAAATACTTGGTAACACTTTAGTTTAGGGACCATTTCTCACTACTAACTAGTATTTATTAGCATGCATATACGTAACTAGCGCATTGGCTGTTTATTAGTACTTATAAAGCACATACATATTAGTGCCTTATTCTGCATGACTATATTTTAGATCCCTTAATCCTACCTTATACATAAAGATAACAACTACTAACTAATAGCTAATTATTAATACAGTATGTAGCAAATTAGAAGTTTATTAAGACAAAAGTCATAGTTAATCGGTCCCTAAATTAAAGTGTATTATCTAAAGGTATTCTCTAGTTCCTTAGTAAATCTATGTTCTGTTGCTTACATATTAACCTACCTATTAATGTTTAGATTTTTTTGGTAGCTATTTCTTCTTCTTCTTCTTCTTCTTGTTCTGTTAACATTTATTAAAAAAACAATTATTACAAAAATATTGTGATGATTTTGGCTTACATTTAACAAAAACCCACCATTTCATTATCTGAACAAATTAGAATATGGTGACATGCCAATCAACTAATCAATTCAAAACACCTGCAAAGATTTCTTGAGCCTTTAAAATGATCACTAAATTTGGTTCACTAGGCTACACAATCATGGGGAAGACTGCTGATCTGACAGTTGTCTAGAAGACAATCATTGACAGACTTCACAAGGAGGGTATGCCACAGACATTGATTGCCAAAGAAGCTGGCTGTTCACAGAGTGCTGTTTCCAAGCATGTTAACAGAAAGTTGAGCGGAAGGATAAAAAAAAAGATGCACAACCAACAGAGAGAACATTTACAGCCTTATTGTGATTGTCAAGCGAAATAGATTCAAGAATTTGTGTGAACTTCACAAGGAATGGACTGAGGCTGGGGTCAAGGCATCAAGAGCCACCACCAGCCGCGTGTCAAGGAATCTAGCTACAGTTGTCATGGGCTAAGGAGAAGAAGAACTGGACTGTTTTCCAGTAGTCCAAAGTCCTCTTTACAAATGAGAGCAAGTTTTGTATTTCAATTGGAAATCAAGGTCATAGAGTCTGGAGGAAGGGTGGAGAAGTTCATATCGCAAGTTGCTTGAAGTCCAGTGTTAAATTTCCACAGTCTGTGATGATGAAAGTGAAAGTGAAAGTGACGTGACATTCAGCCAAGTATGGTGACCCATACTCAGAATCTATGCTCTGCATTTGGGGTTCAGTAGCATCTGGTGGTGTCACTGCACCCATTTACCAAGTAATTTTGGAGCACTTCATGCTTCCTTCTGCTGAACAACTTCAGCAGTACTGGAAGATACTGGAAGCTTTGGCACTGTGTGCAGGGGCCAAGTCCTGTTGGAAAATGAAATCTGCATCTCCATAAAGTTGGTCAGCAGCAGGAAGCATGAAGTGCTCTTAAACTTCCTGGTATATGGCTGTGTTGACCACAGAAAACACAGTGGACCAACACCAGCAGATGACTTGGCACCGCAAACCATCACTGACTGTGGAAACTTTACACTGGACCTCAAGCAATCTGGATTGTGTGCCTCTCCTCTCTTCCTCCAGACTCTGGGACCCTGATATCCAAAGGAAATGCAAAATTTACATCAGATAACATCATTTTGACCACTCAGCAACAGTCCAGTCCTTTTCGAAGCGAGATGCTTCTGATGCTGTCTGTTGTCCAAGAGTGGCTTGACACATGGAATGCAACAGCTGAAAAACATATCTTGCATACATCTGTGCATAGTGGTTCTTTGAGCACTTACTGCAGCTGCAGTCCACTCTTTTTGAATCTCCCCCACATTTTTTAATGGGTTTTGTTTCACAATCCTCTCCCGGGTGCGGTTATCCATATTGCTTGTACAGTTTTTTCTATCACATCTTTTCCTTCCCTTCTCCTCTCTATTAATGTGCTTGGACACAGAGTTCTGTGAACAGGCAGCCTCTTTTGCAATGACCATTTGTGTCTTGCCCTCCTTGTGCAAGGTGTCAATGGTCGTCTTTTGGACAACTGTCAAGTCGGCAGTCTTCACAATGATTGTGTAGCTGACAGAACTAGACTGAGAGAAAATATAAAGGCTTTGCAGGGGTTTTGAGTTAATTAGCTGATTAGAGTGTAGCACCGGGTATCTTTAATATTGAACCTTTTCACAATATTCTAATTTTCTGAGATACTGAATTTGGGATTTTCCTTAGTTGTCAGTTATAAACATCAAAATTAAAAGAAATAAGCATTTGAAATATATCAGTATGTGTGGAATGAATGACTATAATATACAAGTTTCACTTTTTGAATGGAATTAGTGAAATAAATCAACTTTTTGATAATATTCTAATTATATGACCAGCACCTATATATTAAGATGTTTTTTTTTTCTTTTTAAGGTAATAAAGATCGAGTCTGAACATAAATGAAGTCTTAGATCATCTGTGGAGAAGTATAAGTGTGAACATACCTAATTATTTCACCATGAAGAAGACAGGAGCCTGCAGGAGGCCAATTAGGAAGACTATGAGAAATGAGTTCTCAATATTTTCAACAACTTATTTCTCATGTCCTTTCTTTTTTTACTTAATTGGAAGAAATCCGATGTCACAATTAGTGTATCTGTCCACACTCTTTAATAAAACAAAGGTTTCAAAAGGGTGTTTTCACAGTGATGCCATAGAACCTCAATTTTGCAACATAAAGCAAAGTTGTACATCCAGTTCTCTCACTATGATTTGTTGAGTAAAAACAACAAAAAAAGCTAAAGAGGCTGAAATTGCCAGTTGTTCAGTCCTCAGGGACTCACAAATACTCAGCACAACTTAACACTCCAGTAACACGAAGTACAGATGACAGTGTACTGCTAGTCAGAGTTAGATGTCAATGGTGGTTGCTCTTTATTTTTTCTTAAGATTTATATTTAACCTGACCTCCCTCAGCATTGTGGGAAAGGAATGAGGTTTATATTGTTTGCAAGAGTTTGAGATTATGAGGTGGTAGAATTATGTCAGTTGCAGTAGTGCAGTTGTAAAAGGCAGTTGTGCCTTTTGTGTTATTGGTCCGTGTGAGATAAACCCATGAAGAGATCACCTGACCCTGACTGCTACATTGAATCTTATGTCAGGCATCTTGGGATACGGGTTAACAAGGGGAGCAAAGCAGACATGGAACACACTGCACACAATCTTGTGCACCAAATTAACAATTAAAAATAGAAGCCAAAGAGATTACGCTCAACTGTTTTGGAACAGTTCTGGAGATGGAGAAATACAGGAGCTCTTTGATAAAAAGAAAGCAGATGAGTGCACAGAGAACTACAATGACTTTGATCCTACATGGAAACAAAACATCTTTAAAGGCATAGTTCACTAAAATATGAATATTCTGTCATTAAATATCTCAGGCCCAAACATGTAGGGCTGGGTCTTTTTAATCCGTTCACATACTGATGATCAGATTTCAATTCTTAGGGTGCTTTCAAACCTGCCTCATTTAGTTCGGTTGAATCGTACCAGAGTTCGTTTCCCCGTTTGGTGTGGTTCGATTGGGCAGGTGAGAACGCAGGAATCACACTCGGGTGCACACCAAAAGCGGACCAAACAAGCGTACCAGACCTGCTTGAAGAGGTGGTCTCTGGAGCATTTTGTTTGTGGTGAGAATGTGATCCGACCTCGAACAGACCCAACTGCACTATGTACTGATCATTTTTGGACTAAACCAGCTGTCATTGTCAGCTGTGTTGTGCATTATGGGATGAGGAAGTGTTTGTTGACAGTTTGCACTTTAGCATGCAGCTCGTGGACAAACTTGGAGTAGTGAAGAGGTGTGGAGCCTCATAGAAATTTGGTCAGATGACCATGAGCATGTCAGAGTTAAGAAGAATTAATGCACGCCTCTGCTTGAAGTTACGAGTGATTCCCGCTTGCCGTTTGCAGTGCATTAGAACATAGTTTTCAAGCCGCATCCGCGCTTCATTATAGAAATGCATTTTTTTGCGTATTGTGTTGTATACAAACAATGTACTAGATTATGGCCAGGGACAAAACCAGCCCGTGTTATAGTGTAGTTGTAGTTGTAGTTGTAGTGTAGTGTTGTCTCCGTGTTGTTTGATGGCTTTTCCTCTTATGTTGGAATTTTCCCACTCGTAAATTCTGACCTATCGAAAAGCAGTTTAGGAAATACGTAATGGCCAATGAGTAATGTAGATGTTGTCATGTCACTGCATTTTGGTTCTTTTCAACTGGTACAGACCAAAGCAATCAGTGTGGTGTGAAAAGGAACCAAAAAAGCTGCAAAATGCTACAGTGTATAATTGTTTGCCCTTGGTTCGGACCAAATGAATCTAGAGATGTGAAAGCACCCTTAAATCCAAGGAATGTAGGAATGTTTTATGCAGCTCATAAGGAGTAGAGCCCTATCATCCAATTACTTAAATGTATCATTTATTTAGTGTATTTTGTAAAAATCTGTCCTTTTTTTTGTAATTATTAAACAATACCGTTTTGGCACATTTCAATAACTCGGTTCAAGCTAAACAGCTCATTTCAAGCAGCAGAATGAAGAACATGTGATCTGATCATCTCTTTCTCTTTATAAAGATGGTAAAAAAAAAAAAGAGTATTCTTTTTATATATATATATATTGTGGCGGGGTGAGGAACTACACGACAACCGATGGAAGAGAAAAGTCCCCGAAGGGTGGATTTATTAGATGAAAGTGCTCTGGGTGAAGGCGGTGTTCTCCGTGGCGCTTTAAGTCCCTCGTGCTCGCTGTGTCCTGAGTGGTGGATCCCGTGCTGTGCTCTCCTTGGTGGGGCTGACGGTCACACGCTGCTCTCTGGAAAAGAGGAGGTAAGGGTTAGCGTCTTTGTTAGGAGACATTCCTCCCCACTCTGTCTTCCTCCTCTGCCTAAGTAGGCCCTGCTTGATGAGCTGCAGGTGCGACCGCTCAGCCCGTGATGAGCTCGTGCCGGTGATTCTGGTGTGTTGCCAGGGCGACGCTGACGAGCGCTCGGGACGCATGTCACACTCCCCCCCCCTAAGCGTCGACCTGCGCCTGGGGTTCAATGGGGAGATATGGGGAGGGTGGGGAGTGGAGCCTGACAGACCTGCGAAAGCTGCCCCTATCCTGGAGAGACCGTCCGCGTTGGCGTTGGCCGTCCCCGCCCGATGTTGTATGGTGAAGTGGAAGTCCTGGAGCGCAAGGAACCAGCGGGTTACCCTGGGGTTGGTGTCCTTTGCGCGGGCCATCCACTGCAGTGGCGCATGGTCTGTCAGCAGGGTGAACCGGCGTCCGAGGAGGTAGTAGCGGAGCTCCAGGACTGCCCACTTGACGGCCAGCGCTTCCTTCTCCACGGCGGCATACCGTTGTTCGGTCGGGGTCAGCTTCCGGCTAATAAAGATCACCGGGTGTTCCTCGCCGTCCTGGACCTGGGAGAGAACGGCTCCCAACCCGGTGTCCGAGGCGTCGGTTTGCACCAGGAAGGGGCAGTTGAAGTCGGGGGCTCGCAGGACTGGCTCCGTGGTGAGGGCTGACTTCACCTGCTGGAACGCCTCTTCCGCTTCTAGACTCCAGGCTATCTTCTCCGGTTGCCCCTTCCTGGTCAGATCTGTCAGGGGAGAGGCTAAGGAGGAGAAGTTAGGGATAAAACACCGGTAGTATCCTGCCAACCCCAAAAAGGCTCGTACCTGGGTCTTGGTAGAGGGCCGCGGTGCCGAGAGGATAGCTGTCACCTTCTTTTCCTGGGGGCGGATGAGGCCACGTCCCACGCAGAAGCCCAGGTACTTGGCTTCGGAGAGAGCCAGGTGACATTTCCGGGGGTTGGCGGTGAGCCCCGCCCGGCGGAGGTCCAGCAGCACCCTCCGGAGCCGCTCTAAATGTTCCCCCCAGGTCTCTGAATGGATGACCACGTCGTCGATGTAGGCCGCGGCGTAGGCCATATGGGGCCTCAGCAGGACATCCATGAGCCTCTGGAATGTGGCGGGGGCCCCGTGCAGGCCGAAGGGAAGGACCCGGTACTGCCAGTGGCCACTGGGGGTCGAGAAGGCTGTCTTCGGCTTGGCATCCTTAGACAGGGGGACTTGCCAATACCCCTTGGTGAGGTCGAGAGTTGATATGAACCGGGCCCTTCCTAGTCGATCCAGGAGCTCATCGACGCGGGGCATGGGATAGCCATCGAATTCAGAGACCTCATTTAGGCGGGGGAAGTCGTTACAGAACCTTAGGGTGCCGTCGGGCTTCGGGACCATGACGATGGGGCTGGACCATGGACTCCGCGAGGGCTCAATTACCCCTAGCTTCAACATCTCCTGTACCTCTGTCTCGATTGCGTGTCGCCGAGCCTCCGGGACACGATAGGGCCGCTGCCGGACGATGACTCCTGGTGGTGTTCGGATTTCGTGCTGGATGACGGTCGTCCGCCCTGGCAGGGGGGAGAACACATCCGAGAACTGACCGACCAGGTGCTGCAGTTCCGTCTTCTGGGCTGCGGAGAGGTGGGGATCCATGTCCACAACCACGGGAGAGGTGGCGGCGAGGGCCGAGAGCTGGGGCCCGGTCCCCACCCAGCGCTTCAACAGGTTTATATGATAGAGCTGCTCTTCCCTTCGACGACCAGGTTGGCGCACTTTGTAGGTGACGGGTCCCACCCGTTCGGTGACCGTATACGGGCCCTGCCAGCGGGCCAGGAACTTACAGGCTGAGGTGGGGACCAGTACCATGACGTGATCTCCCGGCTGGAACTCCCGGGGTTGGGCAGCCCGATTGAAGAGGCGCTGCTGGTCTTGCTGGGCCTTGGTCAGATGCTCCCGGACCAATGGCATGACCCTGTCGATCTGCTCTCTCATGGCCTTGACGTGCTCGACGGTGGTCCGACATACCGCAGGCTGTTGTTCCCAGGCTTCCCGGGCGACATCTAGGAGCCCTCGGGGTTGGCGGCCGAAGAGGAGCTCAAAGGGCGTGAAGCCGGTGGATGCCTGGGGCACCTCCCGGATCCCGAACAGCACATACGGGATCATCTGGTCCCAGTCGCGTCGGTCCTCGGCCACGACACGCCGCAGCATCTGTTTAAGGGTCTGGTTAAAGCGTTCCACGAGCCCATCGGTTTGTGGGTGGTATACGCTGGTCCGGATCTGTCGGACTTTGAGGAGTTTACAGAGGTCAGCCATGATCCGGGACATGAAAGGGGTGCCCTGGTCGGTCAGGATCTCCGCTGGCAGGCCAACCCGACTACTCAGTAGGAAGAGCTCCTGGGCGATGTTTTTGGCGGTGGCCTTGCGGAGGGGAATGGCCTCTGGGTAGCGGGTGGCATAATCCACGATAACCAGGATGTGTTCATGCCCCTGGGCGGACTTCGGCAGCGGCCCCACCAGGTCCATCCCGATGCGCTCGAAGGGCACCTCTATGATCAGCGGGATCAGCGGGCTGGGGGGAGGAGTATGTGGCGATGTCCGTTGGCACATCGGGCAAGCTTGGCAGTACCGCTTGACATCCACCTCCAGTCCTGGCCAGTGGAAGCGGTCCCGGATCCGTTGCACAGTGTTTTGGGCGCCGAGGTGGCCAGCCATCGGGTGGGCGTGGGCGAGTTCCAAGACCGCCGGGACTTTGCTCCGTGGTACCACCAACAGCGTCTTTTCCTCCCCCCTCCACTGGCCGACATAATAGAGCAGGCCGTTTTGGATGATGAAGTGGGGTGTGGGGTGGGGAGCTGGTTGTAGATCCTCTCTTTCCGCCACCCGCACTTGAGACCAGCAATGCTTGAGGCGCTCGTCCCCACGCTGCTCTTTGGCGAGCGTCCCCCCTCCCGCTATCTGCTGGAAGACATCGAAGAACAGGTTACAGTTTTGGGAGGGGGACTCACCTCCTCGAGGGCTGTCCGACGTCAGCAGCGCGGGGCCTCGTCGAGGGCGCCTTGCTGGACTCCGGCGTCGGCGGTTCCCGGCCGGGCTAGCAGGCTGTGTGCTGGAGGTGAGGAGCTGATCGAACCCCGGCCAATCCCGGCCGAGGAGAACGGGTACCGGTAGGTTCCTTAAGATTCCCACTTCGACGGGCCAGGAACCAGGTGTCGCGGTGATGGTCACTCTCCGGGCCGGCACATGCCTGGTATCCCCGTGCACGCACGTTATCGCCAGCCGGGCCCTGGAACCTGTTCGGGGTGGAAGGACAGTCGGTTGTATCAGGCTTACCCCGCTGCCCGAGTCGAGGACGGCGACGAACGGCCGGCCGTTGATGCGCACCCTGGCCCGTGGTGCCTTCGGCGCTGGACCGTGGACTGAACAGCCTGCTAGCCATGTCCGTCCTGGGGAACGCGGCGGCCCGGTGGGCATTGGCTCGTCCTGGGGGCCGGGAACCGCAGGCCTGCTCACGGGTCGCTGGGTGCCCTCCGGCGAGCGTCGCTCCTGGACCACCCTTCGGGGAAAAGGCGGCGCTCGCTCCCCTATCTCCCGGTGTTGGGCGGCCTCTGCCAGCTCAATGGCCTCCACGAGCCCGTCGAGATCGGTGGGGTTCCTCATGCCAGCCGCCTGCCTCAACGCGCGGGGAAGGGCGCGGAGGAGTCGGTCGATCACCACACGCTCAGCTACCTGGTGTGCGGAGGGACCCCCGGTCAACAGCCAATGGTGGGCCAACCGGGATAGTTCGGCCGCCTGGGCGCGAGCGGGCTGTCGAGCTCGATATTCCCAGTCATGGAACTGCTGCGCCGCACAGATTGGGGAAAGGCCTACTCGGCCCAGGATCTCCTTTTTTACCTCTCCATAGTTCCGGCTTCTCTCGGCCGTCATGGTGAAATACGCCCGCTGCGCTTCCCCGGTCAGCAGCGGTGCAAGGAGGTGGGCCCACTCGTCCTCTGGCCACGCCTCCCGGACTGCGGTGGCCTCAAACATCCGAAGATACATCTCCACGTCGTCATGCGACGTTATTCGTGGCATCAGCTGGACGGCTTGGACACGGGGGTCAGGCAGCGGCGTGCGGTGGGCGGCGGCGCGGAGGGCGGCGAGCTCACGTTCGGCGTCTCCTTGACGTGAGGCCATGTGCTCCACTATTTGTTACTGGCGGATGCTCACCTCGGTGAGGTGTTTGAGCAGTTCTTCCATGCCGGGGGAGGAGCGGCCGCCTGTGAAAACAGAGCAGATACAAATGTCAGAGAAAAAAGGAAAACAAAAAAAAAAAAAAAACGGGTGGCTTTAACGGTCTCCTCAGGGGTCGGTTGTCGGTGTCCAGCTCACAATCTTTGCCCGCATTCTCCACCAGTGTGGCGGGGTGAGGAACTACACGACAACCGATGGAAGAGAAAAGTCCCCGAAGGGTGGATTTATTAGATGAAAGTGCTCTGGGTGAAGGCGGTGTTCTCCGTGGCGCTTTAAGTCCCTCGTGCTCGCTGTGTCCTGAGTGGTGGATCCCGTGCTGTGCTCTCCTTGGTGGGGCTGACGGTCACACGCTGCTCTCTGGAAAAGAGGAGGTAAGGGTTAGCGTCTTTGTTAGGAGACATTCCTCCCCACTCTGTCTTCCTCCTCTGCCTAAGTAGGCCCTGCTTGATGAGCTGCAGGTGCGACCGCTCAGCCCGTGATGAGCTCGTGCCGGTGATTCCGGTGTGTTGCCAGGGCGACGCTGACGAGCGCTCGGGACGCATGTCACAATATATATATATATATATATATATATATATATATATATATATATATATACAAAGTATAAAGGATAGAATGGGATATAAATGCTAGGTGTAATTCTAGTAGGGAAGTAATCAGTTTAAACTATTAGCAAACAAAATGTAAAAGTATACACACATTCACTCTTAAATGTAGAAAATTCTAAACATTTCTTGCCTCATCACATTTGCTTTGGATTTGCTTTTGCATTTGCTCTGGGCACTGGCCACCCAGGGGCCAACAGCACCCTCTCACAGCTGAAGGACAGCTTCTGGCGGACCAATATGGTCAGGGACATGAGAAGGTTTGTCAGAGGCTGTCCAGACTGTGCCATCTTCAAGAGCCCACACCACCTACCATCTGGCAAGTTTCTCCCACTGCCTGTTCCCAACCGCCCTTGGTCACACCCAGGGGTGGACTTCATCACTGACCTGCCAGCCTCAGATGGTAACACCTGTATTCTAGTAGTCATTCATCGATTATCTAAATCCTGCCATCTTTTCCCCCTCAAGTGCTTACCCACAGCTGAGATCATGTTTAACTACATCTTCAGATATCATGGAATTCCTGAGGACATTGTTTCTGACAGTGGCCCACAGTTTATCTCCAGAGTATGGAAGGGATTCTTCTCTCTCCTAGGTGTGACCATAATCCTCTCGTCTGGATACCATCCCCAGAAATTCCAAGAGATTGGCCGATTCCTATGAACCTTCTGCCATGGCCATAGTCACTCTTGGACCAGTTCCTAACCTGGGCCAAGTATTCACAGACTTCTCTTCATCAGCCATCCACTGGACTCACTCCCTTCCAATGCATACTCCGATACCAGCCCTGTTCTGGGGAGCAATCGGATGTCCCTTCGTCGATTACTGGTTCCAAGTGAGAGTGAGAGGGTCTGGGATGCAGCTTACGTCAGCTTCGGTGGGCAGTGTGCAGAACTAAGATGGCAGCAGACCTTCGAAGGTATGCTTGGACAGAAGTTATGGCTGTCAACACGGAACATCAGAATGTGCCTGCCCTGCAAGAAGCTCAGTCCCAGATATGTTGGCCCTTTCACCCTCCTCAGACAGATCATTTCAGTCACCTACCAACTTCAGCTTCCATCACAATATACCATTCATTCTTCCTTCCATGTGTCACTCCTGAAACCTCACCATCCTTCTGTTCTTCTCTCCACCGATCCTGGCCCGATTGAGAAACCCCCTCCGCTTGAATTTACAGAGGGCTGTAATTCAGAAAACACATGCATTCAAGGGACAAGATGGCCATAATAAAAAGGAAAGGGCAAGGGTATAGGTATAGTTGGTTCATAACTATTACCATTGTGCTGTTGCGGTAATTTTTATAAAGGAATTCTTCCTCTACAGCAGTAAATAATATGAGGAGGCTAATCATTTAGCCCCTAAGTGAATAGACAAACTGAAAATATGCTAATGGCTGCACAGGTATGAAGACAGAGTTAAGAGGATTTTTATTAAAAACATGTTTCTGTAGTGTGGAAAGAATCTACTTGGAGTTAAATCATTCTTGGGATTTGCAAGAAGTGGCTCAGTGTAAATTCCCAGGTAGTTAATTCCCAGGCACGGATAATAACAGTACTAATGAGCTTCTAAGCCCGGCGGATCCTGGTTTTCAGCCGTTTGACGCTCTGGATTTGATCCTGGACCTTTGTTTCATGGGGTTCTGTTCTACCCAATGCTAATTCCTTAAATGCGCTCATCTACAGGATTTACGGCTGGACTACACCACACTGTGGAGCAAAGAATGAGACACATTTATAGAGTATGAACCTCAGACCACATCAAAGATGACTTAGGCTCTGTGTTCTTATCATCCTTTATTAATTAAATAATTGGGTACTTGCAGGCTGGACAGTGGCATTAGGGCAGTCAAAAATTATTCAATTACCAATTCATTTTTCAACGTAAACAGTATACTTTGAGAGTGCCTCTTCAACTATGCAGACTTCAAATAGTTAATTTTAATAGGTTAAGCTACAAAAACAACCACAACAACAACAACAACAATAATAATAATAAATCATATGCCTGTCATGTTATTCTGATGATTGGACTACATGTGTGCTGCTGTCCAAAAGCCGAGTTAGACCTAACCAAGACCTAATGATGGCCTGGGGTCATAACATTCATTGTGCATGGAAGTAGACTGTATATATTATAGGTCTACAGCATGATCCGTTGTGAGGGTAGTCAAAGTTCATTTAACCCACCAACACTTTTAGTTTAACCTGTAGTTTTAAAATAACAAACTAACAGACCCTTTTCACAGTGACATCAGCTAACTTCCGTTTTTCCTCTAAGCAGAGATTTATCAGGAAAATGTGGGGGGGGGGAAACATGAAATATGAAGGTGCATGTTATGAATAAATACTAATAAAATGAATGTACTTACTGTTGGGTTATTTTACAAACAATATTCTACATCTGCTTTAGATGGTTGGGAGGCTATAGTTTGCAGTAACTGTAGCAATGTTATAGACTTGTTTCAGATCTGTATGATAATGATTACGAACATAAATTATTGAATGAAAAAGGCTTTCTGTTACCACATGTAAATAACTAAAATGTTTGTTAATTTGACAATTATATCTCGTCAACTTCATCAACTTCATCTGCAATAAAGACAACAAACACTGTGCAAGAGTCATGGGAATCAAAAAGTACAGTATTTGGTAAATTTGTTTGAGATGCCAGACACTTCTCCTTGAAAGAGGGCAAGAGTAGACAGCTGCAGTCATTCTCTAATCGTATGTGTGACAGATAGAGCTGTAGTCAAGTCCGGCTTTGTCGAGTCCAAGTAAAGTCCAAGTCCAGGACTAGTCGAGACCGAGTCAAGACCGAGTCCAAAGAGGTTCGAGTCCAAGTCAAGTCCAAGTCCAAAAGTTTCGAGTCCAAGTCCAAGACCGAGTCCAAATGAAAGAAAAAAGGGTCCTCTTCAAGACCACATACTTAACTACTGATAATGTTTGTGATGCGAGAGAAAGCATATCTCCTATTCTAAGAAAATCATTTTACATTATTATTTGTAATGATCAAAAAGCATGTGCAAAGTAACAACTCTGTAGGACAGGGGTCTCCAAACTACATCCTGGATGGCCAATGTCCTGAAAAGTTTAGCTCCAACTGGCCTTAAAACACCTGGAAGATTAGTGTGTCTAGTAAGAGCTTGATTAGGTTCAAGTGTGTATAATTTGGGTTAAAGCTAACAGGGGCGTTAAACAAGATCCTGGGCCCTATGCATAGGCAGTCCTGATGGGCCCCCATGGCCCCCACCCATGAAAATATCCAGGAAAAAAAAATATATTTTAGATTCATACTTTTCAAGGGCCCTCTCTTCCTTTGGGGCCTTGCTAATGAGTACTGGTTTTACCCCCAGTCCGACCCTGGGAGCTAAACTTGGATAAACAAACAAAGTTTGGAACTGTAAGGTCAAATAATTTTTATGTACTTTATTTTTTGTTGACATTATATCTGTGGTCAAAAATGTATATGACTATGCCTAATTGGCACAGTGCACAGACACATGCAAAGCTCGGGATATGACAAATGCGCGCAGCAAGGCTAGAATGGATACGTTTGGCTCTACTGGGCATGTGCACATAAATACAGCGAAATTTTTGTCATACTGTGCTTGTGCTTGCATAGACTAGTCGAGCTCTGTCGGAAACAATCGACTACTCCAGCATGCATTAACCATAATTCACACAAAGTGTTTGCAAGTACGACGTGAATTTTAGAATTACAATATTGCGTGGAGCTGTTACTATATGACCTTATCTATGTTGCATGTAAAAATAAAATATGTAATGTAATAATTAGGGTTGTGCCTGAAGCCGAATACCTCGGAATGGCACGGATAATGGCTTAAAAAACGAATAACGCTCAAGGAATAATTCTGCCCGAATACTCGGCTGAAGCTGAAGCTGACACAGTCTGGTGTTTGCTAGATAACAGGTGAGCCAGGGAATCAGCGCCAGAAGTGAATGAATGTAAACTTTATGAGTGAAAAGAGTGCAAATCAAACACGGCATTGTTGTCGCCTCTCTGTGCATCTCTCAGAAATCAGTGCAAGAGTAATTTTACCTATAATAATACATCATAGCTACACGTTATATTATTTGTATATATTTAAAAGGCAAATATTGAAAGCTTAGGCTACCATGATACGAATGAATGGAATAAGCACAGCCCGCTCACCAATCAAACAGCCGCGCTGCGCGTCTCAGTCTCTCAAAAACCAAACCAGTTCTCTCTCAAGAGTAGGCTAATAATCGTATACTTGTCCTACATGTTTGCATATATTTTTGCATATTTACCTTTTGCTGGTTTGCGCTTAACACACACATCTGTTTAGTGAAGTTCATTAACATTAAGACTCGCTTAAAGTGTTCTGCGTAATGAGAATGTGTGCATTGAATGGATTCAGTCGTGTTCAAATGATCACTAAACGTTTGTCATGACATCTCTCTGCTTGCATGATAAATATTATTTTAGAAATTAATAATTATTTCAGTTTAACACGAAATACTTGTTCAGTGATAACTACGAAAAAATATATAAAAAGTCATAACAGTCTTATCAAGTAACTGTACGATGTTGTATCCGAATGCAGAAAGGAAAAATTTTGTGATTGTTACAGATACAAATACTGGCTGTTACATGAAAATGTAAATATGTAATGTCATATATAAAATTTACATAAGTAATTGTTGCATAAGGCTATACATTAATACGCGTTTATTGATTAAAAAAGGCTATCTAGGTGTAGACGTAAATAAAACACAATCTAACAGGTAGAAAATTAAATTAGAAACATCTAAACTTTTCAGGTCGCAGTAAGTGCACCACTGGTCATGCACATCCTTTCCCGGAACAATACTGAAAGCTAAGGCAAGATGGAGAAACAGATGATCATAGTTGTACAAGGATAGCCATTTTTTAAATGAATCTATTAGCAGAGCTACTGCAATGATTTTAAGTGCTGGAATTCCATTTATTCTTTGCTGAAACTTCTGCGTCATCATGAAGAGCGGGTCATGGTTGCCCAGCAACAGCAGACGCCACTGGAGCGCAAGCGCAGGCTACTACAGTGCTTCGGAAATAAGGAGAGCGGCGCTCCTAGCGTTTTCCAAACGTTTTCAGTCGCGACATCATGCAAATGTGGTTTTGGTTTGAAGGAGAAATGTTTTATTTAATTTTTTTGCTGGACTCGGTCGAGACCAACTAGCAGACTTGGCGAGTCCAATGGCCAAGTCCGAGACAAGTCCGAGTGCAAATTCAACGAGTCCGAGACAAGTCCGAGACGACAGAAAAATGTCTCGAGTCCGGACTCGAGTCCAAGACCGGACTCGAGTACTACAGCCCTAGTGACAGATGTATAAGTGTCTCGGTGAACTCCATGCTGGTAGTGATCATGCTTTACTAAGCAAGTAGTAAGTAAGAATGCCCTGCATCGAGTCGGAATGGAAGTTGCGTGACGTCATGTGAAAAGGGTCTATTAAACTGACAGAAACTTAATTAAAACTAAAGCTTAATAAAAACTATGTAGCCATATATATATATATATATATATATATATATATATATATATATATATATATATATATATATATATATATATTAAAAAAAAAGTAATTATAAATATTTATAAAAATTATAGCATATAAATGACACTAAAATAATATCTCTGGGCATTATACATTTTTCAAATGTATTTTTTTATTTTTTTAAAACAAACAATTGGATACAAATATCATTGTGGATAATTAGGGGCCTTGGAGAAAAGGTTGAGAATCACTGTTCTAGATGAAGAAAACAAATGACGCCTTAATAACAATGGAAATACATAGACTTCTGTTTCTACAGACAACATTTTAGGCCTTATGATTTCTCCAATTCTATTTCTATGAGGGGGGGGGGGGAATCCAGAAAAGATTAAATTTGCCTACATGGTGTCTTATTTTTCAAGGACTGACAGCCCGAGGGGAGAGCCACCCTTTGCAGAGCTGTTCCTCTTCTTACTTGTAGCTTCTTACTTCTTACTTATCTCTATTGCCACACAAGTCCAGTCAACTAGCTGCTGTGAGCAGACATTTTGGATCCTCTGGGAGTTCCGTCTCCCCCTGTACTTCCTCTTCCCCACAGCTTCCCTGGTAAATGTCTCTGCCATATTCTCTCCGGCCCTCCCCGCTCTCTCTTTTCCCATCCCTCACTCCCCCTGTTCCTTCTCTGCTAACGAACTCACTCTGCCGGGGCTTACCTCAGGCATCTGGGCTTAATTATTCCCTCTTGCCCCACACCTGTGAGATGCCTGTCCATTTCCTCCCCTGCTGGTGAGAGGCAAACGTCTACGGGGCCATTATTTGTCAATCAAAACTCAACCTGATCACAAAATGCAGCCCTTCTACTGCCATTGAAAACTGACAGCCAAAGTGCATTTGTATTGGTTTCGAATCATGTATTTTATCCCCTGATTATTATTGTGCTTATCCTGTGTGGTTCTCACAGGAAGAAAAAATAAATAAAAATAAATAGACCAGAAGCAGCACTAGTGCAGGGAAGGTGAAAAGTTTGTTGGCTGACATCTCAGATGATAGTTTTGAAACAGATCTGAACTGAGGTTTTATTTTAGAAGATTTGTCATATATGGTAGTCTACAGCAGATCTGGGTTCCAAATCCTAGTGCATAGTCTTGCTATCTATCACCAACAAATACACTGTGTTCATGCTACACAATTGTCTGTAATCTCTTTTCAGACAGATCTAGATATTTTACATGATAACCATCTTTCAGGCATCTGTAACACACTGATGCTTCTCTCAAATTGAAATTAGAATTCAAATATAGTGGTCTTCACTCATGTAAACGAGGAACAATTTTCCTGTGCTTTTGTCTGTGATTACCTGTTGGAGAGAGGAAAATCAGGGCAAAAAATCTCATATAACTTTGCAAATGACAGATTTTGAATAGAAAGCCTTACATAAAGCGCACAAGAGAATCAACACAGTTAATTTCTTTCGAGTTTTGCATTAGCATGTGGATAACAACTTAAAGGGCACCTCATTAGTGAGTGATTTAGAACACTATAGGCTTTCAAAACAATATTCTAAAAATATTAAAAAGTGACCAATTCAGAATAAAAATGGCACTCTCTATGTGAAGCACAGTAGCACACAAGAGAATTGGCTCACAGTCACTTTCATTAGAATGTGCACTGACACAGTGCTAACAACACAAACCAACATCTTTACATCTTCACTTAAAAGGAACCTCCATAATCAAGTTTAAACATGGCATTCACACATTAAAATTATTTAAAAATCAATTGATATCTTACAATAAATGTACATTTGAGGTTTGTTTTTATTTGTATCGTTTAATTTGTTTTATTATTGATTTGATCAAATTTACCTTGTGCTAGAATTAATTCAAATAAACTTTACACTTTTACATTATCTTTTTTTGTTTCTTCAAAAGTTTACTTTAAATGTCGATTTATATAAAAAGTCATCATCAAGCAGAATATTATAATTCAAAAATTTGTCCATTTGCTTAAATCAACTGCTGTAGTCAAAGAGTTATTTGGTTTGTTTTGCAGCCAAAGTGAAAAGCTGTATGTGTTTGTGTGTGTGTGCACGCGTAAATATAAATAATATGTTAAAAAAAATCTTAAGGCAAACATGATAATTTTATTAAGTAGATGTGTCCCAGTGCTTTATGTGGCTATATGAATCATGCAATTTCTATGAATAAATTTAAGACACTCTACAGCTTATGGGATAAACTGTATTTCTAGCCCACATGGAGAAATTAAGTACCTTTATGAAAATATCAGGTTTCATAATGATGATCAAATTAATCAATTCAATCAGATATGTAGAGTCAAACTCTTGAGATAAACACAAGACATAATCTACCAAGTAATGTAACATATTATTAATCTTTTTTTTTTTTTTTTTTCACTAAATATTTTTTTTTTTTTGTATACCAGTTCACAGTAAACACACACACACGCACACACGCACGCACAAACACACACACACACTCCAATAATCCATACAGGTGTGGGACAAAATTGAGTGAATTAAGTAAATAATTAAATCATTTTAATTTACTGCAGCCATTCTTTTAAATAAATGATAAATTTAAAATGGGAAGGTCTAAAAAAAAAAGGTCCTTTAATGACCTTGATTCTTTAGCAGAAGGTTTACATAACCATATATTCTGTTCAATATCCCTCGTAGCAATTATTATTTATTTTTTTACTGTAATAGCATTGCAACATTTCAAACTCAATTAGCTGCTTTGGGAGCATATGCAATTTATTGACAACATTTGAGTCATCTACAGTATTCTCCCACCCCCTAACTTAATCCAGGTTATACAAATATGCTGTTTATATATGCAAACCCCTATAAAATGGATCTGCAAATCAGAAAAGACAGATTTAGTAAAAGCAATGACCAACTTCTGTCTCACTGTCACAGGTTTTCCCCCAGTGGATTAATTTGTCATTAACATTAGGGATATCATCCTTCAAAAGTGAGTATGAGAGCCATCGGATTGTCAAAGAAAGGGCACTGGGGATTTGCAGAGAAAGAGAGGGAGCCAGAAGAAAAGAGCGAGGAGGTAGAGTGAGATGGATGTGCTAACGTGTGACACTAAACCTCAGCTGTTGTCTCTGAAGGCAGGGTAATAAAATAGATTAGAGAAAACACTGCCGTAAAAGTGTGACATGGGCATGTTTTTTTTTTTTTTTTTTTTTTTTTTTTTTTTTTTTTTTTTTTTTTTTTTTATTAGGATGGGTTTCTCTCATAATAGAATACGATCCATGAGAATAACTGTGTTTTCAACAGTCTAGAATTCAGTGGTGCAGACATCCAGTCCTGCCTCTAGGCAAAGTCTGAGTTTTCAGGTTGGTCATGTGAAATTCACTATCATTTTCATTTTGGAAAATCTTTCGACACCTGGAGAGAATGTTGTGGGCATACCTGTGAAGATTAATTCTTGGGAATTTGTATTGTCTCTGATAGAGGATCTGCACTTCTCGGGAGGACCTGCAGTTTCAAATGGGTATTCCCCACCAATATTAAAGAATGGACAAAGAGTGAAACACTACAACATGAAGGTAGAATAAAGAAACAGGGTTCAGGAGGTGCCATTAAAAACAGACTGCACCAGTAAGGCACTTGTAATCTTATTCCTGTGATTACACTTTGTAATGTCAGATCCTTAAATAATAAATTGGATGAACTAACTATAATGGTTTAGATATATAATTTGTTCTTATGTAGTTATTTAATATGTTATCAGAAAATAACCTCAATGTTGATTTAGATGGTCATACCCTCATTAGAGTGGACCGGGGGTAATAGAGCAGCAGGAAAATCAATTTGTGGTGGACTTTGCCTATTTTTGGACAAGAACTAGGCAACTCAATGTAAATGATTTGACAAGAGTTGCACCCGTGATCACGAGATAATTTCAGCTGTAATAAGATTGGACAGATGACAGTTATCCTTGTTTATGTGCCACCAGGACCAAAAAAACACTGAAGTGGCTGACAAATCATACAATGCTTCAATGACGCTTTGGAGAGGTCTGCAGATCCGCCGGTGTTGATCCTTGGAGACTTAAATACTTGTTATATCTGCACATCTTCCAGCTCTTCAGCAATATAGCACATGCCGACATCCTCCAAACCTATTTTGGACATATTTTTTGAAAATATTTCAGATGCCTAATGCAGTATAAAGATTCCTGCTTTAGGCAAATCCTGGCAAGTCAGGGGAAATACCTGAACCAGTTGCATTAACTTCTGCTTTAGCAAAATTTAGGGAAAGAATTTAAGTAAGAATATTATATCATCGAGTAATATTTTACATCCCTGTTTTATTAACAGTGCTTTTTAATGTCTTGTATTTCCAGTACTTGCATTGTAGATGCTGGAATTCAACATACTGTAGTTGTTGATATAATCTGTGAATATAAAAAAAAAAAAAAAAAAAAAAAAAAAAAATCATTTTCATAATTAAATATTCTATAATTCATACTCAACTTCCAGAAGTAACTTTCAAAATATTCAGTCTGTCTAAAAATATGATGCATAATATTAGACAGGCAATTTTCAGTCCATTTTATTTCACTTTACAAATTCGCTTCCACAAATCCAGTGGTTAAAATTCAGCAGAAAATTCAGCATTGCACATCTGGGAACTGCAGGAATGGCAGTAGAGTATCGATGCATTATCTGCATCTGCTGTTAGTCACTCACCAGCAGGTGGCACAAGCAAGACCAAAGCAACAGGTAGAGCGAGTTATTCATTCACAAAAACTGAATATTTCAGAAGTGAACTCTGAGGGAATATGAATTATTGAATGTTTTAATTATGAAAATGTCTGTGGAATGTTTTGAATTGAAATATTTGCAGCTTAAATAAACAACTTTGTAGAATTTTAGCCCCTAAAAAAAATGCAAGCCTTTAATACAAAGCATTAAAATGAAAGCGCTGTTAATACAATGCATTATTATTTTTTTTGTTATTTTTTTCAGGTAGTTCAATTCAACATGCTTTATTTATTTATATATTGTTTTCATTTAACATTATGTATTTATTTTTCCATAGTTCTGTGGTCTTTTGTGGACTTTTACACTAGAATGAAAATAACGGTAATGCAAACTTTCCAAAATTCACAGGAAGGGTGGCACTAGGGTGGCCATTCGTGCCATTTTTGCAGGACACATTCTGGCCAGGAATTTCATATTGCCGCAAATATCCAAGTTTTGGCTTAGTTTGCACTGAACAGACCAATGGCTTCTTATGCTTTTGAATCGCTCTCACGTTACTTTGATGTCATGCACCGATCAGTCTGCTCAGTGCTGCTTTCCAGTCCAACAATAAAATGTACACGTATTTGCATCGCTTTGACCGTTCTCTGTAGATCCCACCTTCTCACACACCATGATTGATCAATTATTGTACAATGTCTGCAGGTGATTGGTCAAGTGATCATTACCGTCATTAAGTATGTAAACAGAAAACCAAAGCCAAAACCTGGATGTTTTAGGCAATATAGAAATCCTGGCCAGAACTTGTCCTGCGAAAATGGCATGAATGGCCACCCTAGACTCCAAAAAAAAAAAAAAAAAAAAAAAAAAAAAAAAGAGTAACACCCTCATGTAGAGATTGAATTTTTGCTGGTGTTGTTTTTGGAAATCTGTTGTTGTTAATAATAAATGAACAAATAAACAGCAAAAAAGCAATTAACTTTTAAAAGCTAAAATAAAATACAATTGAAAAAAACTTTATTTTTTCAAGTTTTCACATTACTAAAAAAAAAAAAAAAAACACTAAAAATAAAAATAAAATAAAAAAACTTAAATAAGAACTGAAAATATGAAAATAAAAGTTATCTGAAAACACTATAATTTAATTAATAGCAAAATGATACTACTGTGAAAGCATGTATTTATTTCCTGAATAAGGTGAAAACTGGGGAAAAATCTAGGGATCTAAAGGTTGTTGATTTTCAAGTTCAGGAAGCAGAACCTGGTGTATTTCTTCGATTAAGTGTGAAATGGAAAAATTCTTTCCTGTCTGCTATCTTCGATGTTCCATCTCAGGATAATCACTAGTGAAGTGATTGAGGCTGAATGTGATCTTGTGGTGCCATCAGTCAATTGTAGTATTGTCATACATAATTTATATGATGTGATGTATGATGTGTATATATATATATCGTGCATATATTATTTACCTGATATAAGATGCATTTGGTTTTGAGTCAAGCGCTTCATTGTAGTACTATTGTGATATCTCTTCAGTGCATAGCGCGAGCAGGTCAAACTACAATGCAGAATATTAACTATGACTGGGGCTGTCACACACATACCATTATAATGAGAACACCATTATAATAAAACGCTGTGAATTTTTAGAGTTTAGCTGCTGTTTTTGCATTGTTTCATGAAGAACGCGTCCACAAAAGGAGTTCATTTAGAGCCGCGCAGACACGTTCATTTGCACTCGGGCTCTTTTTGCATATAGCCTGTAAGTCTTAATATTAATGTTATCTTGTATAAATAACGAGCGTATTCTACATGAAATTAAGAGTTGAATCTCATTGATTAAAAACTTACTATCAAATGTGTCACTCTATTGGTCATATTCACCGCGCAGCTCAAAACAGAAATGCAGAACATGAATAACTACTGCTAGAAGCTAACTTTATAATGAGAGCACTATTGTAAAAATTGTGAATTGTTATTGTTTCGCTGATGTTTAGTGTTAACTATATTTAAATCAAAACATAAAAACATTATTTACCCCGTTTGTATCTGCGAAGCATTTGTTACACATTTTGCCTGTTTGTGTTAACAGCAGTAGGCTAATTATGGCTGTCGAATGTCTGACTTGACTCAATGTATTTTGGCCCGCCCCCAAACATATGATTCGACTATACTGTAGGTCGAATATCAGCAAGATTCGAAAATTTCGATTCGACTATGAAAATCCTTAGTCGGGGACACCCCTAACTAGGAGAAACAAATACTTCTGGTGGTGAAAAATGGTAAAAAAGTATATTCAGAAAGGACATATATATACAAAGCATATATGTGTGGCAAATACTGTGGTCCTTGAACCAACATTTTCACAAACATCTGCAAATAACTAAACAGAACAACAACTACAACCAGGACCTCTGAGGTTAACTTTGACACAACACAAACATAACAAGTTCAGACTAAATCGTATTCATGATAAAATGGCAATAAGAAATAAATTATCAAATATGTCACTGTTCCTATACTATAGAACAACTCGTATCCAGTGAATAGCAAGTATTACATGTGAGCATGGCAATAAATTGAATGCAGTTATGGGACATCTAGTGTCTCTAAAGAGCTCAAGAGAAAACACGATTACTCTTAGCTCATTTCCATCAAACTCCTGTTTGGCTCAATCAGTATCCACACTGAAGCGTAATCCAATGTAATAGTGTAAAAACCAGCACTGAGCTCTGTAATTAGATTTTTTTAGCATGTAATAAATAGAGCGTATGAAGCACAATACAACTAGCGCTGAATTAACTCTCACAGGCCACAGCTAGCGAACTCTCACTACACTATGCTAATTATGCTAATGCTAATCCCCATATCACCCTCTTTGCCTCATTGAGAGACATAGACACTAAGTGTGATTTGTGTCAAACGAGCTTCCAGTGTAACTGTTTGGCATGAAGGTAAACACTTGATTAATTAAAGTTCATGAAAAATCCTGAACTGAAGAGGACTTCTAACTTATCTCGTATGATGTTAGGATGAGGATCCACTGTCAGTCACATTTTGTATAAAAACTGAAAAATAAAAAAAAAACCTTTCCCACAGACAATTAATTGAAGATCACAAATTAAATAGGTTGAATAAATAATTTTTTTTTTTAAAAAAAGCACCTTGTGGAGTCCATGACCATCAACAGCACATCAATTATATCAATGTTAAAACCTGAGAGCTCTTTTATACTTGGACTAGAAAGAAACTTTCTATTAACCAATCAAAATAACTCGCTTAGGGAAACTCAGAATGCCTTAGCAACTGCCTTGGCCTTTCATATATTCTGATCCCATTCTATTTTCTTTCTCTTTTGTTCAATGACATTGTGGAACACAAAGTCAAAACCCACAATGTCATTGAACGAAATTTATTTTTCAGTGTTTATACAAAATGTGACTGACAGTGGACCCTCATCCTAACATTACGTAACGTTACACCCCTAATATATATATATATATATATATATATATATATATATATATATATATATATATATATATATATATATATATATATATATATATATATATATATATATATATATATACGAGGACTGTTCTGAGGTAAAGCAGTTTATTTGCTTTTAAATGTCATGCATCAGTGACAAAAAAAAATAAATAAATAAAATAACATTAAATTAAACATTATATATTGTAAATGTGTTGAACGCCCACCCACTTACTATCTGTTTGTTGTCCATGTGAAGAGAGTAAATGGGAGTAAATAAACGATTAATTAAACAAAAATAAACGTGCAGAAATGCTAAAATAAAAAAAATAAAAAAAAATAGTTTTCCTGAGAGCAATATTTACCACTTTTTGTCTTATTTTGACTTTCCTTCTTCTCAATTCTGTCTTTCTCATAACTATAACAACTTTTATTTTATTTTATGTCTCAACAATTTTTTATTACAGATGCAAATAATAATATTAATAATAATAAAACATTACTTTATAAGTAAACTTAGTTTTTTTTTTTTTTTTTCAGAAGCATACATACAGTACATTTTAAATTTTTAATTACTGACAATTTATTTAAAGAATAGGTTTGGGGTTTCTAAGATCTTGTAAAGGTTTAATGAACATAAAATTATCACTTTTTATAATGACAGCACGACATTTAATTAATCAGATATATAGTAAAGCAGTAATATTGTAGTCATATTGTGAAATAATATAAAATGAAATGTATTCCTTCCATGCAAAGCTGATTTTTCCATTATTCAGTGTCACATGATCCTTTAGAAATAATTATAATATTCTGGACCCGGTTCCCCAAAAAGTTCTTATCGCTAAGTAGTCCTTAACCTATTCCTTAACCTCTCTCTTAACCTTATGGCACGATTCCCGACACGTTCGTGCGCTAAGTATATCTTCTGTAAGTCATATTTTCGTAAGGTTGGTCTGGACCATTCGTAAACTCTCTCTTAGCATTGTTTGAGCTCAAGACGCTACTGTACAGCAGTCTTTAGATATCAGCGCACCGAAGTACAAATCAAACTATGGCATGTTGACAGTGTTGTGGCTCAACAATGATTTTATGTTATTTTTTAAGACACATAA